>NC_136493.1:135649302-135861802 GCF_053919585.1 Euprymna scolopes
AAAAAAAAATTGTTAATCTTTCCTAGGTATGGAGGTATAGTCCCAAATAGTATCTCCTTACGCCCAAGTGGCAATATGCCTTGTTAGGATTGAACGTGAGTATATATAAAAAAAAAATCGTTTCATAGGATACGAATAAATTTAACTTATTGTTTGTAAAAAAAAAAAAAAAAACAAATGGTCATGACAGCTGTACCTACTTCCACGTGTTTATTGAATGAGCCACGGATGGTGATAATTACCTTTTTTGTTTGAAGTTTTCCTATTTGCTTTCTATCTGGAAGAAATACCTGTATATTGTGACGATATAATTGTAGGGCTTCTTGAATATTTCAAACCAATAATGGTCAGAAAAGTAATAACTGTATTTATTGATTAGAAGATTTCTGTTTGCTTATATCCCCCCCTCTTCCTTTCATTTTTGTTTGATCACATTCCGTTGAGCATTTCTTTTTCTTTCTATAGGAACGATTTATCATCTCTATGAATATCGTTAACAGGTGTTACTATTAGGTAAATAGGATCTGTTACTATTACGTGAATTATGCTGTAGGTAAATAGGATCTGAAATAGGAATTATCACCTCTCCCCTCCCCCTTTATTTTATTTTATTTTTTTAACCCCAAACAAGACATATTGCGTTGGAATGTAAGGTTCTACTAACAGGAGATTATGGGGAGTTGAGCAACAAGATGTTTGTTCACATTACTTTTAAACTTCTACACATTAGTACAGTCAGGAAAACAGAAGTCTAACAATTTGAGAAGAAATCAAAATAGAAGGCTCTCCTGCATCTGGGGACCTCAACAGTGATGAGGTGGGATTTTGCTGTTTGTCTAGTTATTCGAAGTTATGTATGTCGAAAGGAGGACAAGTGCTATAAGTTCATCAGAGCACATTCTATTAAAGTACTTGTAAAACAAGCATAGGGATGTAACATTGCGATGATGTGACAGAGGTTGGAGCTTGGCTGATAATGTGGGATCAGATTTTTATTTTTTATATAAGAGTGAGAGTAGTGATAATAAAGTTTATTTCACAATGTCAAAGAAAATGTCTTCTTTCTAGGATTTATATTCAGATAAATAACAGCTGGTGTTTTTTTTTTGTTTGTTTTCTTTTTTGTTTTTCTCTCTCGAGGGTGGGGGATACTTAATAGATTATTTATTGAAATTGAAAAAAAAACAAAAAAAAAACGGGTGATGACCCTAAAAGGGATTTTTCAGATTCGTACTTAAAATGAATAAAGTATTTTATTCAAAAAAATTATATTGAAATGAATTCTGGAAACAAATCTACTTATTTTAATCTTGTTAATAGTTGAAAAAAAATGCTAATGAATTGTAACTATTTTAACTGCGTTTATAGAAACTAATTTCCAGCTTTTAAAATTGAGCAAATCCAAATGTTTTAAAAAATTGAATGTTTTCACTGCTATTTACATATAATAATTTTATGATTTTTAACATTACTTTCCCCTGGTGCTACCAGATCAAACTTTTTGAAGATATTGGCTTCTGCTCTTAAATGCATCAAACATTAATGTTATTTTTTTTTTCAT
Organism: Euprymna scolopes; assembly: GCF_053919585.1. Taxonomy (NCBI): domain Eukaryota; kingdom Metazoa; phylum Mollusca; class Cephalopoda; order Sepiida; family Sepiolidae; genus Euprymna; species Euprymna scolopes. The sequence continues at coordinate 135,650,864 of NC_136493.1, forward strand.
TCACTTTGCAAAACTGAATCATTTTTTGAAAAAAATAAAAAATTTTCCTATACAAAAAAAGCAAACTAAGCACCATGAATAATTATTTGAAGAGATAAAGAACTTAAAGTATAAAAAAACTTTTCCAAAATGAATGGATTTGGCATTTAATAACTCAAAAAGGATTAATATGCCATAAAACAAAACTATCAGACATTATCTTGACAAAATCATCATAAATAAAGTTGATTTAAATAAAGAAAAAAAAAAAACCTCAAGTAACAAAAAAAAAAAAAATCTTACAATCTTTGGTAACCTAAATAAAAAAAATATTAATTTAAGTCTGGTATTCTTATGAAAATTAATCTGTACGATGTTACTCGACAAATATTTAATATAATCAGAGCCTTCCTAACCAAAACGATCCACGTTCTCTATGATGGCTGTACATCTAAGCAACATAACGTCAATGCGGATGTATCCCAGGGTCAATCCTTGGACCTTTATTATTCTTGATATTCATAAACGACCTCCCTTATAAAATTGTGTTGGAGATGGTTCTATTTGCTGATGACACCATCTATTCTAGATTTGTGAGCAAAACATCTTAGACAATGTTTGAATCATTAGAAAATTGCTCCTACACAGTTCCTTTTGTGTGTGTGTGTGTGTATATATATATATATATATATATATATATATGATGATTGCAACGTCTTGTCAGACGAGTGCCACTTCCTCAGATACGAGCCCAAAAATGACTTCCATCGCCACAGGACCATTTTAATAGACAAATGCGTGAGGGAGTATCTATACACAGATGATGTTATAGAGTCTTAGCTTTGTACAACAGCTAAGTCTCTCTCTCGGTTCAAAATGTTGAGATCCAGCAACGAGCAAGATAGCCAGCAACAAGTTAAACTGCAGACAAGCTTAATACGGGTACTGGTCTCCCGGTTTATGGTTTTTTAAATTAGAGATTTGCTTCTCCTAGAAAGGTTGCCTTCACCACGGCTTACTGAGCCCTCTCCACCCCAACGCACACACACATACACACAAACACACACGGTGCTAGTTGGCCGCTGACCCCCAAAAAGGGTTCATTCGCCCTTTGGAAGGTCTTGTTTTTAATCCTTCAGGGAGACTAGCCACCCTCCTCACCAAACAAGTCTGGTGGGGTAACCAGTTTAGTCGCCGGTGACCCGACCATGAGGCAGGTAGTACTGGGTTACATGACATGGTACCAGTAGCATATGACATGACCTGACACAAATATATATATATACATATATATATATATATATATATATATATACACATACACCTGGTGTTTAACTAGCTAATCAATCAGATTCACTGTTATTCCCTTCTATGGGTTAATGTTTCCATTAGCCAATAGCAGAGCTTCTTTCAAATAAAGGTTGCACTTATCCTTTTTTGTATAGAAGTAACGACCCCCCCATTTTGTTTTGAGAATGTGTCTAGTTAATAGGTGACCTTATTTAGCATGTGCATGCCTGGAGGTACTTTTTCTATTTTAGCTGTTTAATTTAGTTATTTAATTATTTTATTTCATTCTTATGCATTTTTATCCTAAAGCAATGTTAATTCTGTGTATACAGTTATTTGCTATATTATTTTACAGTTTAATAGATTTAAGGAGGGGAGTTTTTGAAGTTTAAAATTCTAAATTTCTTTAGATTTAATCTATATGGGTCATCTAAATTTCTGCATGAACTCCACTGTCCAGCTATTTTCCATTACTGGTGAGCATCAATTTTCTTAGAAGACCCAGTAATTGGTGTTTATGCTGTTTTAATTTAGCGGGGTTTTTTTTGTTTTTTTTTTGTCATTAAATGTGCTTTTATGGCCATATCTATATTGTACCTGTTATTCGGTTTTTCTTTGTAAATATTATGGCTTTATAAACTATGCTTTTAGTGTGGCATTTTTTTGTAGTGGATAAAGTATATGAGTCCTACAGTTAGTTTTTTTCTTAATTCTTAGCTTATTTCTATTTGGGTGATTGCTATTAGGGATTGGGTTATTACTATTTCTAATGATTATACTTTTTGTTCCTTTTAGTGTTATTTTTATTGTTGCTATATGAGTCACTTCTTCTTAATGTATTTTATTTTATCTTATTCTCTATTGCTGTCATTTAATATTTTATTGTGTGCTTTATCATTTCTAAGTTTTCACAGCAATTGTGGAACAATTTTAGATTTTTGTTGAATATTTTATGCAAGGGATTGATTACAAGAAAGTGTGTATTTTTATAAGATTTAGGAATTTAAGTATAGTTTTTAGCATCTGATTATAGGGTGATATATTCCAGATGGCAAGTATGACACAAATCAAGAGGAGAATTGAACAATCTAAAAACTTTTAACAGCATGAAATGCATTTTTACCAACAATAAGATAAGCTTCAAGACAAAGATACTTATTATGAGAGCCTATGTTTGGTCCGTTCTTGTATACGGATGCAAATGCTAGACCGTAACAAAGGACACATAACGGCAACTAGGAACAGTGGAGATGTGGTTCATCTGGAGAATCATGATTTGTCTCGTAGACAAAAAGAAAAAGAAATGCAGAAATAATGGACATGGCTGGATACAAGAGATCTCTTCTTAATACCATCAGAGAAAGACAGCTCAAATTTTTCGGACATATAATCAGGACTGACTGACTAGAGAAATAGTTATGGATTGGTAAAATATGTAGAAATAAAAGAAGACAATGCACAAAATTCACAGACAATTTAAACAAATTTGTAACAAATAAAGAGGGCAACAACAATGAGAAAGACTGCAACCAGGGAAGAATGGAGAGCCATGATTGTCGATGTCTACAAAACCAGACCGGACACTTGAAGAAGCAAAAGTATACCAGATTATATTTCATATTCTTCTATTTTGAATCTTATAACTTTTATTTTTAGAGTTGTGTTGTAAATGTTGCTTGACTTGCATACATTTTTGTTGCTAGAGTTACTGCTGAGCTTGCGTTTGATATTAGGAATCTGTTTTATGATTGATGAGATGATTGGACTTTAGGTTTGTTTGTTGGATTAGCATTTTTCTTTAAATATGGTTGTAAAATATCTTCATTTAAGCCTAAAGTGATATCTAAAAAGTAAGTTATTTTTATGATAGCTAGTACATCTACCTAAATTTTTCATTTCTATATGTATAATTTTCTTCCAGTTTTTTTTCCCCTTGACCTTGTTGGAATCCCTTATAACTATTATACAATTCTGTGCATATAGTAAATGTATATAGGCCAATATATGTATTATCAAATATATTTTGTGAGGATATATAAGATACATATAATTAAACAAGTTCAAAAATATTGATAAAATGAACTTGAAACTGATAATTTTTCAATAGGACTCGATACAATGTAGAGCTTTATTATATAAACATTTAAAATAACCCACATAAATACAATTACATTTCAGTACTTGTACCTCGTCGTCGGGGCCAAAGAATAGTAATGAAAAATGTATTCAAGGGTCAAAATGAGATGTCAGAATGTTTTTAATTAGTTGCAACACAGATGGCTCGGTAATGAAACGTACTTGTATTTATGTAGATCATTTTAAGTGTGTGTGTGTTTGTGTGTTTTGTTTTGTTTATTTTAATCACACAAAATATATGCTAATAGTTTCCTCAATTTTGGGATTGAGTGATGTTTGAAAAAAAAAAAACTTTCATTTTGTTCTTATTAGCTGCAATTTGTAATTAATTCACCAAGCTACCATATATGGTTTGATCCTTCCCCCCTCTTTGTACTGTTACCCTCCCTCTTGACCTCTATCTGTTTTAACAGTCGATTGTAATAAAAGAAAATACCTTTGTCCATTATAAACAATAGAATATCATTACACGCAGTAATATTATTAATCTAGAGAGATATTTAATGAGCAGAAAAGATTAATTTTTGGAATATATTTAACTAATTTTGCAGACTCGTTTTTTTGTTTTTGTTTTTTTTTAACAATGTAAACTGAGTTACATCAGTCACATTTTTTTTTTTTCATGCACCAGGGATCAAAACGGAGCTCATTCTTATTTACAATAGTCATTAACAAAAACTTGCAGAAATAGTGCTTCATGGGAGATTCTGTATAAAGATGATATTGTTAGTGTACTCAGTGCAACAGAAGTGTGTAAAACATGTAACGGATGGAAATCAGCACAGGAAAGAGGTGGATTCAGGGTTAATATGACAGACGAAGCATATGATATCTGAGGTTACAGCGATCATATGTTGCACAAACACATGCAGCATTTGTAAGCTTTGAACTGACTCGAAACCCATCAAAACTTATGCAGAATATGCAATAAGTTGTCACAAAAGGTGCATTTACCTACTAATGTTACATGCAGCAGGTGCAACTAATTTCGTTTGCAGTATCTGTCAAAATCTGCCTCCTATGGAAAAAATTAGTGTTGGGACGTTAATCGGGAATCTGAAAAATCAGAACTTTGAGATATCAGATCAGAATCGGAAAACTATTTTCCGATATAAAAAAAACGATTTTTTTTTGTTTTTGTTTTTTTAAACAAAATCTTCCACTACTGGTAGTAATAACAAAATAATATTGGTTTGTAAAAACTATAATCTATAGATCACCCTCTCCCACAAGTGTTTTTACATTTGAAAAACATATGCAGATTTAGCATGCGTTTTTATGATAATCGGTAAGAAAAAAATCTTTATAGTTAAATATTTGAAGCTTTATGATAATTGTATTAGAATTGGGAAAATATTGGATTCGTCCCATCAGTAGAAGTTATTGCAGGTGTTAGTAAATTCACCTATCAATGAGTGAAACAACAATTGTCACGTTGTTGCATACATATAAGCTCCATTATTAACTATTGTTGTTACATTACGTGTGCCTTCGATTGAATTACAGCATACAGGTCTTCTGAATGGTTTTATTTGTATGAGAAAGATATAGACATCGATTACAAGTAATCTGATAATATATAAGAGAGAGTGCACATGTGGTAGAGAGACAGGCATTAAGCTACCATTTTGCCAAATTACTTCATGGGTCTCCCTGCGTCCACCTGTCTCGGAGATGAGACAATTGATTACTGCACACATCCAATTTTGGTGAAATCTCTATAGAAAAGAGACCATTAGCCTCTCTAATTGAACTGCTGTCATGCCTTGACTTTTATCCATCAGGGGTCGTACTCTGACCTCTATCTCCAATCATTCAGCAAGTTTATTGATTGTTCCGGAACTTTTTTTTTTTTTTTTATTAATCTAATACACTATTCTTTCCCTTCAATCCCTGATACTCCCTATAAAACATTCACAGTAGGAATTCGTTTAGTTATAATCACAATTTAAAAATTTATTTTCTTTCTCTTTACAAAAAAAAAGGCAAAAGCAAGCAAAACTTCCATGAACAGTTTATTTCCTAGAACATCTTATGTGTGAGACAAGGTATGAGTTTACTTCCCAGCTGACTACAATCTTCAAGTCTAATGTGAACAAATATTTGTTGAGCTGTCCCCTTGGATAATCAATTCCTCTTTAGTAATATTCTGCCCATTCTACTTTATTGCTTTTGATCCTTTCATAGATGCAACACAATCATGTTGATACACCCGTTCCCACTAGATCACCAAAGTTAGGCAACAATGAGCCTGGCCAGTACCAGATGGGTGACCATTTGGAAAGGCTAGGCACTGTATGTACCATGCCAAGTCGTAAAAATTTCCAGGTTGGTATCTGAGGGCGCTTTTAATTCGCTGGGGGAGATGCACGCCCAAGATAGGACGGAAAGCAACAGGGGGAAACTACCGTCTTTACTTGTCTTCCCGAGATTACCATGGAGAGCTGTGGTCGCTGATGCTGTTAAAACAGTAGGGCCGCTGATGATGATGATGCTAGAAGCGATTATGATCCAACTGACCATCTCTAACTTTTATTCTCGAGTAGCCGTCCAGCCTTGAAAAGTGGTGATACATCAGTAACAAAAAAAACAAAAATAACCCTGTTGTGATTCATCTGCTTCATAAAGATGAATGGGCATGCTTAATATAAATGCTAATATCTATTTTTTTATTAGTGTTTTGTTGGGATAAATTGAAAATCCAGTTTGATATGTTGTAGTACTCGTTATGGCAACAGCAGAAGCCGCCATTAATGGTGTTTTGAAATATCTGCTCGTAAGGTGGATGCTGATTGGAGAAAACATGTGATTGAAAATTGTGCCAATCAGAAATGATTTCTTATGTGACCAAAATTCTGGTCCCAAAGGGTTATTCCAAAGAGTACACCAGCATTTTTAGCTGTAAGAGGGTACAGTTGTATAATCCGCCCCAACGTCCCTCAGTTCAACCATCAAACTCCTCTCTTGGTGCCCAAACTAAACTATCCCTAGCCATGGTTATCGGCATTGGCAAGAACATTTTAATATCTAAGATGGCGAATTTTCAGCATGTGGACATGCTCTCAATACCATTCGAGATATAAGCTTATTTCAAAATAACAATATGAACTCCTGCCAAAACTACTTTTCTATTAATACGCATGTACATATACACTGTTAAGAACATTACTCTATTATGAACTCTCAAACCTTTTTTCTTGTTTAGACTCGTCGACTTATCCTCTGTTACTAACACCTTGTCTGTTATTACATGTTTAACAAAGATGGCCAATAAGGTCAATGTAAATGGGACTTTGTCTTTAATTCTACAGATATACTCATGATGAATACAATTGGAACAGATAATGCTTGTAATCACTTCCGTTGTATTGATTCCAAATATTGAATATAGGATACCGATGCCTTTTTTTTACCCTATTTGAAATAAGGTTTTGGCGTGGATCTCATGTTGAACTATCTGATCCTCGATAAGTAGTATATGAGACTAATTTTTAGTGCGTTTAGTCGTTTTATTGTATTTTTCAAGAAAATAATTAAGTATAAAAGAGTTTTCAATCTAATAGGTCCTACTTTGTCAACTAAGCACCAACCTCTGTCCCATCACCACAATGTTGCATCTCTGTGCCTGTTTTACAAATATTTTAATGGAATGTGCTCTGATGAACTCATTGCACTTGTGCCTCGTCGATGTAAATATCCCTGACAAACCTGATTAGCAACAAAATCTCATCCCTTCACTGAAGTCCCTAAATGCCAGGAAGCTTTCTACTCTAATAATTTCTTCCCTCAATCAGCTAGACTTTGGAATTCCCTTCCTACTACCTGCTTCCCTAACTGTTCTGATATGCAGAAGTTTAAATGCAATGTAAACCAATATCTTAATCTTTCCTAGGCATGGTCCTAAATAGTAGCCCCTTATGTCCAAGTGGCAATATGCCTTGTTAGAGATGAATGTGTTAAAAATTATATATATATATATATATATATATATATATATATATATATATATATATATAACAAATATTATTGAATAGCACGGAATTATTCTGTTTTACAATTTTCCTTTTTATCTTCTCCAATCTCCGAATAGTCCTTTTTGTGTTCTTCTCGAAATTGTATATGTTGGATCCATAATTGCGAGCGCTTTCGACAGAAGTACTTCTATCATCCTCAGGCATATTGTAGAAATAAATGTAGAGATTGTTTTTTAATTTACTTATATATATATTTTTTCTAGTCATGTGGTAATTTGTTACAAGTTAGGTGGGCGGACTTTTTTTTTTTTTTACATATATTAAACACATTTATATATACAAACACATATATACATTTTCAAACATTTATCCCAAACGTTTTTAAAAAAACCTACATCCGTTAATTCCTGTATTTTAAATTTTAAAAGTGAATGTCCATTCCGTTATAAAACGAATATTATAAGGAATCTTATACATCGTGCAAAGGTGATTTCCTCCAGCAAAAAAATATTCTTTAACTAGCGGGGGTACCCGGCGTTGCCCGAGTGTTTGTTTCCGGGACGGGGGGGGGGAGTTTTAAAAAATGTTATGGTAGGTAAGTAGGAAGGATCAAACCCGGAGTCATGAGTAAAAGTAGGAAAATAAAGTGTGAAAAAAAAAAATCTGCAACGTTAACAGTTCGGCCACCAAGAAAAGTCCATTCCAGTTGTTTAGGAAAAAAAAAAAAAAAAAAAAACGACTACGGTAGGTCAGCGCGAACGTGAAAATATAATGTGAATTGTCCAGCACGCTAACCACTATGCCACAGAGCACTGCAGCTTAGTTTAGTGATTTTAAATAACTTCACATGAAAGAACTACGAAGCCAAACCGGTGTTCTCTTCTCAACTGTTCCTTGTGAACGATCTCCAAACGGTGTTAAGTGGTGGCAGGGGGAGGAGGAATTTATTAGAGAGAAAATATTTTACCACTTCCATTGATCTTAACCGATTTTGGCCGTGACTTCTCAGCAGAAAAAGTATAGAAATCTAAGATTATCGAGGAATTTGAGAAATAATAAGCCTATAACACACCTCAGATATTGTTCTGCCGTTTGTGCATATTATATTTGCATGAAATATCTTGATTTTTAATCCTATTAATGTCAAAATCAGACGGGAAAAAATGAGTTCATTTTATTTATATAGAGAAGATGAATTAAAAAAAATATAAAACAAGTGTTAGTAAATAATCAATTCCCTAATTCTCTTGTTGATAAAGAAATAAAACTAGTCATTAGTAATTTGAATCAAATTAGTAATTTTCAAGAAAATTATCAACCTGTTAATATATATTACCGTAACCAGTTACACAAAAACGCAAAAATTGATGAGACTATTCTTAAAAATATAATCCGTAGATATGTGGCTCCCAAAAATAACAAAAAAATAAAATTTATTATATATTATAAAAAAATACAGACAACAAGCCTTGTAATGGAAAACAACATTTCGCAAACAAATGACCTGGTGGAAAGGACCAATGTAGTTTACAAATTTAGCTGCCCAATAGGAGAGTGTATCTCCAATATTAGTAGCTACGTTGGTTCAACAACTAACACATTGTCGCAAAGATTGACTCTCCACCTCTCTGACTCTAGCTCCATATCTCAACATTTGAAGGGACATGGCTGCCAACATTCGGAATTTCGAAGAATTATGGTAGAAAATACAAGACTATTGCAGAGTGAGAGAAATGTAAATAGGCTAAGAATACTCGAAGCATTGTACATTAAAACAAAGAAGCCTCAAATAAATAATATTAATTATAAGTGCAGCCGGAACGTCTTGAAATGTTTGGGATAAATGTTTGAAAATGTATATATGTGTTTGTATATATAAATGTGTTTAATATATGTAAAAAAAAAAAGAAAAAAAAAGTCCGCCCACCTAACTTGTAACAAATTACCACGTGACTAGGAAAAATATATATATAAGTAAATTAAAAAAACAAACTCTACATTTATTTCTACAATATGACTGAGGATGATAGAAGTACTTCTGTCGAAAGCGCTCGCGATTATGGATCCAACATATACAATTTCGAGAAGAACATAGAAAGGACTATTCGAAGATTGGAGAAGATAAAAAGGAAACTTGTAAAACAGAATAATTCCGTGCTATTCAATAATATTTGTCTAAATGAGAAAATGCTGCCTAAATATACACTATATATATATATATATAATCTGTGGTTAGTAGCTTGTGACTTGATTTCACTACTCTAACCAGAAAAAACTTTATTAGAAAAAATTAGTAAAGAATACACTTTTGAAGAAGTGTATTTGTGCATTTAAAAATATTTTCTTTTAGAAATCTGTCATTTTTTATTTTTATTTTTTTCAGATCGGCAAAAGAATGGGTTAAAGAATTGAAGAAACATGGGGTGAGCGATGCAGTCATTGCTCTGGCTGGTAATAAGTGTGACTGTGAAGACTTGCGGGAAGTGACATGTAATGAGGCCAAAGCCTATGCTGACTCCATCCATGCCATTTTTGTCGAGACGAGTGCCTTGATCGCTGTGAATATTCCAGAATTATTCACATCCATTGCTCATAAACTGCCACCGTCTGCTGAAGATAAAGACAAGAATCGAGATTCCAACACTGTGAACATGTCAAATCGGGGTTCAGCCACACCAAGGGCAGCATGTTGTTCGGGGAGCTCATCTGCAACTAATTCTAGTAATTCTATAGACAACACAATTGCATTTACCAAATGACCTCCTCAGCTCTTCTAATTTCTCTAATTTTTTTTTTTATTACATTCCTTTCTCTGATTAAGAAAAATTGAAACATAATTTTCTTTTTTTTTTTTAAATCCTCAAATCACATTTTTGTTCTCTCTAAATCACATGATTTTCTTGAAATGTCATCTAAATAATACAATGCTCATTCTTTTTGAATTTGATGAAAATATCTTTTTGGCCTGTGACTGATCACTGAGGTCAATCTCACACATTTCTTTTAATGGTTAAGGGATTACTAGTCTAATTGCTAAGGTTAAATTGTGGTTAACAGATTGGTGGCCTCCCTCTGCTTACAGATAGAACATGTGGAAAAGCAGCAACTTTGAGTCACCTTATATTGTGATTGGTTATTTTTTAGTTTATTTCGCTTTTTTAAACAGTTAATTTTTGTGAACTGAATTTAAATTTGTCTTTAATAAATAAATTTGCAATAACATCTATTTAACTAACATGTATGCAATCGGACATTTTTTTTTAATGTGATTAAACTATTTTTTTTATTTTTCAATTTTAATTTTTTTTTAAATTTGCAAGCTCGCTTTTTTTTTTTTTTTTTTTTTTTTTTTTCAATACCAGCTATATCTAAGAAAAATTACTACTGGAAATTTGAGAGGCATAAATTTTAAGAATAAATCCTGGACGGGAGATGTGGAGGTAACAAGTACTTGCATAAGTATTTTTAGAGGGTGCGTGCTTCGTCTAATGAATCCCATCTTTGTTAAAAATGACAGTGTTGTAGTCAGTTGGGAATCAATAGTAATGATATAAATAAAAAGTCAACGCATAATGAATGAGGATGATAAATAAAAAAGCATATATAAATATGAAAAATATGAAGTATAATAAATGAAAATATCAGTTATATCCAAGAAAAATGACTTGTATATATAAATAGGCAACCAGTATTTTGGTAAAATTAATATAAGGTTCACAAAAATATTGTTTGTTTAATTTCTGGAACTGATGCATTTTATTTCAATTTACTAATTCTTGCATAAGAAATTATATATATATATATATATATATATATATATAATTGAAATAAGTTATATCAGTTCGAGGAATTGAAATTCAAAATGGCATAATGGAAACATGTAAGGTATTTACAGCTTCTTTCCCAATTTTCGGATTTTAATCATGTCAAAAAGCACTTTATTTCCTTTTGACGGATTGATTGTTGCTATTTCTTCTGATGAGTTGAGGGCAAAATAGATTCACTGATTGATATAATAATTAAGTGATTGATTTTGCGCTACAAAACAGATACTGTCAAGAATTGTATAAGTCAACTGAATTAAAGGAATAAATTATAAGATGGTCAACGTCATGAATTTTGGAATATAACTTTTTGTTATTTATTCTCTATATTGCTCTATAATTATATTGAGCTTCTTAAATAAGGATTGATATATAATAAGAAAATATATTTCTACAAATATATATATATATATATATATTTCTGTGGAAATATGATTTTTTTTTTCAATTTCACCTTTTTTTATATATTAATCCTTAATTTGAAATTCAATGTAAATGCAGAGCATATAACAATCAAATGGCAAAATTTTATATTTCAAATTTCGTTTACAATTCTATTTAATTAGATTGACATTCATATTTCTTGATGGCTACTGTTTCAAAGTGCAAAATGATTCATGAAATGGCATAAGAAAAGATAAAATAAAAGGTAATTGCAACTTCCGATTTTTGGATTTTATAATCATGACCAAATGCATTTTCCAATTCTTTTAATGAATTGATTGGTGCTTTTTCTTCTAATGAGTTAAGGGCACAATAGATTCATTGATTGATATAATAATTATCGAAACAATAATTTTGAATGTCAATATAATTAAAGGAATAAATTGTAAGATGGTCAACATTTTAAAATTTGGAATATAGATTTTTGTGTGTGTGTGTGTGTGTGTGTTTAATTGTTCATTATTTGTAGTTTTATGCGTGAGCGATTATTAGTTGATCCTAAAACATGTTACATAAGACGGGAATTAAACAAAGAATTCACAGGTTTTTTAGGTCGGCTCATGCTGGTAATGATTGATTAAAAAAAATATTTCAATAACTGAGAAGTCATCAAGTATATATACATATAAGTGTAAATCCGAAAGCTTGAACTAATTTTAAAGAAGATACAACTATCACCGTGTGTGTGTGTGTATATATATGTGTAATAGATCTACTGGTATGGACACCCAGTGATTATTGGTCTTACAAAATATTATTGGCTGTAATATTTTATAAAGACAATCCCAGCTAAATAAAAATTGCTCAATATACCAGATAGAGCAAATAAATTAATATGAAATTCAATATTCTTTTCATTTTGAACCAATATATAATTTCCCTTACTTTATGATTTTTTTACATGGAGGTCACCACTTATCAAGGCCCGGAAGCCACTCAGGGATAAGGGTTATTGCGTGTACAGTAATCAATGGGATAGTACCATTATAATCGTTAGTATTGGAGAGTTGATAAAGTGTCTTATTTACATCCAGAGCAGCAAAGCTTGTTGGTTTTATACAAAGTCCGGGAAGATTTTGCCCACAACATATAAAGGAATGAAGGTGCACGTGCATGAAACCAATATTGTTATCTTTACTCTAAAGATCTGTGGTTTTGTGCCTAACAGTCTTGCTTATCAAAAACAGGGGAGACGAATAGAGCATAACAGATCTGGGGTTTAATTCTATTTTTACTAGAGCCCTGTTTTCCAAAGAGCTTTCTCACTACCACTGGATGAAAGAGTTGAATTTTGTGGGAGGTGGTGGAGGGAGGTAATTAGTAAACCAAATTTCACTCTCCACTTATGCCATAATACAATTCCTCTTTAATGAATTATTTCCAATAGTTTTTTTTTCTCTCCATTGAATAACCTGCAAAGAAATTGGTTGATATGCTGCAAAGAACAAAATCCAAACTTTCTCTGAAAAAGACATTATTGCTTCGTTTCTTTTATACAGGATGATAATCGGGTTTTGTAAGAAGTGCAACTTTGGCAGTTATTTCTCCTTCACTTCTATATAATAAAAATAAACATATGTCTGGTCTGATTCATGATATGAAAAAAAAAAACAAAAACAAAATTTGTGGGAAGAGAAGAATGAATATAAATGTGAAAAAAGTAGGCTGAGTAACTGCTGCTCTCAAAGTTTGGTCAACAATTCAAAATTCAGTTTTTAAACTGTTGGCTTCTGCTTCAGTATAAATCCAAAAATTCTCTTGTTGGCATTGGTTTCCTCAATAATTTCCTAGTTATTATTTCTAGAAAGATATCAAGTACTTATGTGAGGAATCATGAGAAAGTCGCTAACCTATTAAGTGAAAATGATTTTTGTGGAATGAACAGGATTTGAACTTGAAACACCCAGGTTGTCAGTGTTGTTAATCACTTGACCATTGTTACCTATCTTCACATACCAATGAGTAAAAGAGTGAGAAAACTCAGATTTTACTTAGTTTTTAGCGATTAAATTGTGAAGTGATAGTAGGCAAAACTAGCTAGTAAGAAATGATTGTGATTTGGGGATTGCAAGTTCAGCACTTCCTGCTCATTTTTTTTTTTTTTTTTTTTTTTTGTGCAATTATCATTATTATGAATTATTTTGCATTGTATATTTTCACTGACTTTTTTATGTAAATCAAATGCTTCACTCTTCGAAGCCTCTGCAACACATTTTATTTTCCTTTTGGTTGTTACGTGAACTCTTAATCATAACAACAATATTGTGCTATTTTTATCACTCCAACTGATTATGCAGTGCATAGCAGTAAAACAAGCAAAAAAAAACAAAACAAAGATAACTTTGAAATAGATTTTAATAAACTGTGATTGGAGTGAATCATAGCAGCTGTGGATTTCTCTTTATGGAAAGAACATATTTGTTTCAAGCCGTGATGATGCCAGTATTAACATGTCCATTGTGTTTAATGTCTTGTTATATAAACATTTTTGTACTTTCCTTTTTAAACAGAAGAAACAAATTTTCTAAAATTCCTCAAGTATTTTGTTTTTATTTACTGACTGGAAGAAGGTGCTCTGAGTTTTTTTTTTTTTTTTTTTTTCTGTCAGATCTGTAAATACTTGAACTAAATGCAATGCTTACCAAACATTTTCATTTTATAATTATTACTAGCAGTTCAGCCTGGCTTTGCTCGGGCCCTATGTACTTTTCATAACTTGCCCTACGTGTGAATACACTTTATGTAACATTCCAAACGTTTAGACCAAAATTTGTCTGAGTAATTTCGTAGAGACCGCAGAGGTCAATTTTTTTAAAACTTTGACCCCTTAACATATATTATTTTGGTCTCAAATCAAAATACAAAGTTTTACTCATGTCCAAGTTACCTACATCTAAAATTTCAAGTGTTTAGACCCAAAATTGGTGGAGGAATTTGGTAGAATCTGCAAAGGTCAACTCTATCAACTTTAACCTTTGGCAGCCAAATTTCCGCCCTAAAACTGATTAAAATGCTTGCCGTAGGTCTTTATACCTGTTATGTATAAATTTCAAATCTTTAGACCAAAAATTGGCTGAGTAGTTTGCTAGACACCGCAAAGATCAAATCTTTTGAACTTTGACCCCTTTGCAGCTCAAATTTTGACCCAAGCCAATTAAAAGGCTTGCCCTATCTCTGAATACCCTTTATGTAAAATCTCAAATGTTCAAACCAGAAACTGGCTGAATAATTTGATAGAGACCACAGAGGTCAATTTTTTTTAATTTTGACCCCATAACATTTATTTTGGGGGGCTCAAATCAAATAATAAAGTTGGATCCATGTCCAAGTAACCTACATTTAAAATTTTAAATGTTTAAACCCAAAATTGGTGGACGAGTTTGGTAGAGTTTTCAAAGGACAAATGAGTGAACTTTGATCCCTTGCCAGCCAAATTTCTGGCCGAAAACCGATTAAAAAGACTTTCCAAAATCTTAATCCTTATGTCAAATCTCAAGTCTAGACTGAAAATTGACAGTTATTTGGTATGGAAATGTATACAGACATGCACACATAGACATTTTATCTTTTATAGATATAGATTACTAGCAGACCACCCAATGTTGCCTGGTCATAAGATATGCTTAAATATATTTTAATTAATGCAGATTACATAATATAAAAACAATTCTATCGATTATTACATTGAACCTAATATATGGCAGTGATATCAAAGCTAAAAAAATATGCTTTGGATGCTATCAGCTAGAATTGAAACCAAAACATACAATTCTTCAACCTCATTCCTTAACCTCTGAGCCACAGCCGCGCGCGCGTGTCTGTTTATATGTATACACACACACACACACTGCAAATGCAGTACAACCCAAAAGACCAATTTCTTTTATGTACTTTAACTGGATTTTTTTGCATTTTGAAATTTAAGCCATTGGACCTGAAATTCTGAGTATTTTTTTTTTTTTCTTAAAAGGTGTTTTCTTTTGCCTTTCGAATTATCAATGGAAAGGTTATTCCCGGTTTGTTTTTGTCCCCCCCCCCCAATTTTCATGTATATACATTTTTTTAAACTGTTTTTCTTAAAATTTATGACCAAATATCATAAATTGTGGTTTCATCTAATGCATCAACCAGCAAATTTAGCTTTGCTAGCAAGAGTGGCATTCTTTGAAACTCCACGGAATAAGGACTTTGAAAATTGTTTTAGAGTATTTTGTCGAATAATAAATTAAATTGTAAATTTTAATTTACAATTTTAAATTCTTTTATTTTCCCATATATATATTCACACACCAGTCATCTTTTTCTTTCTTTTTTTTTTTTTTTTTTTTTAAGATAGAATTGCCCGATCATTGAAGACAAGATTCAAGCAAGCCCGAACGGGCCAGTTTTATGTATATTTGTTATCTACATACAGTACTGTTGTTATATCACAACTCATCAGTGTGGCTAGAATAGCAGCGTTCCCTTGATAGTGGGCAGTTCTACCCATCGGCCCATGAGATCTGTGCTCATAAATGACCTCAACAAATATCCATTTAAATAAATATTGCTTTTACAGTGGTTAAGTTGCTTGTTTATTTACTAACAAACAGTGAACCTTGCTTTATAGCCATTTAAGTAGCGGATGAGATACATTGACGACAGTGTTTTACCCAAAGAGGGGGAGTTTAAATATATCGTCCTCCACATACAGTACCGTTTCAATTCTTCATCAGAAATGTATTGCTTCACTTTTATGTCAACTTACAAAGATTAAAATATATAATGATTCTAAATCTTAGGTCTAAAATCCTTATTCTGTTTTTCATAAAACTGTATTACGTGATTTTGATTATAGAAAATATTTAAGCAGTCTTAATTGGTGTCTAACGACTGTAGATCAAATTAATTGCAAATCTGAAATATTTCCATTTCAAAATGGGAGATTGTGCTCATATTATGCCTCCTAAAACTCTTTAAAATACTCCAAAGAAAGATTTGAAGTATCTGAAGCTTTATAAAGGGTTTTCCTTGAGCTTAGGGAATAACCAAAAGTCACAGGGAGCAAGGTCTGTACTATAGGGAGGGCAAGGAACTGTTTTGATTCCCATATTGGTCAAATAGTCTGATCTTCTCTGAACACCCTTGGAACAAACTTTGCAAATCTTTCACATTTTCAGTTCCTACACTGACATCAAACTGTGCACTTATTGTCTCTATAGACATAAAGGTCCTTATCCATGAAATTCTTTATTTGGCCAATCAACTCTGGTGTTCTGACTTCCTTACTCCTCCCACACCTCACATGATTTCTCACAAATCTCTGCCTTCTTTGAATCTCTTATGCCACTCAAAAACTAATGCTTAATTTTTGCAAGGTGGTCCAAAAGCAATCTGAAATATTACATACATTTCTGTGGGGTTTTTTTCCAAGTTTAAAACAGAATTTCATTGCATATCGTTCTTCTAAAGTGTCCTCACGCCCAAATTACATCTTTGAAATTCACCAGCTGTGACAGTCGGGTCTTCTGTAGGGTGTATTTCAATTCCAACTGTAGCTGTTTATTTGAACCTGAAATTATAAAAATTGGTCAGTCATCTCATGTATAGCAGTAACATACTGAATTTTCAAGAATCTACGACAAAAAAAGTCTGGAAACTTATTGAAGGCACCTTCATATGCGCACACACACACACGCACACATATATCTATAATATAAAGCTGAACGTGTGTGTGTCTGGTCATGAATAGGCTCCTATATGGTTGACTATTATAGAAAACTGATCTCATATAATGATAGATGTATCGAGACACAGGAATGGGTATGTTTGATCTGGCATAATGATGATTCATTAAAATTGTGGGGTCTGCATACGTGCCTGGTCCACAAAGTGTGGAAATAAAAAGTTGAAAAATTTAAAAAAAAAAAAAAAAAAAAAAAAAAAACGTTTACAAGTGTTTTTGATATAGATGTACATAATAATACTTTGATAAGTATCTTTTAACTTAAACTTTAAAGACTTTTCATATCTATCTGTATATACTTTGATAATTATGTTTAAGTTTGAAGAAATATGGTATAATAAAATTAGGGGGTGTTCGTTCGTGCCTGACCTCCATAGAATGGAAATATATCACAAAGTTCAACAAGGTTTTTTAATATAGATCCAGAGAATATTGTGATAAGTGTTTCAGTGTGAACAGGTATGGTATAATAAATTATGGGGTTTATCTATTTTATTTTTACTTTCATCATATTTTGCTTTGGTTTTGATACCCCCAAATTCGAAGCTATCTCTTTACAAGCCTTCCTTTTCATAACCTATCATACTTTCATAAATCAGAGTCCATTTTCTGTAGGCTGTTTTTGAACCCAGTCAATAGCGGGTACTTTTGCTAGTATTTATATATATATATATATATATATATATATATATATATATATATATAATGTATGTAACTTTGGTATCAATCTATTAATTTTTAACTTGTTTATCAGATTCATCGTATTAATTGTAAACAAGTGTTTAATAATGATACAAATTGGTTTATTCTTGAATTATAAATCCTATAGATTAACATTTGAATTCCTATTTATATTCTCCTCTCTCTTCCATCCCCATATTTTAATTATTTCATAATTTGTGAAGAATTCCTTTTATTTTTACGTGAGAAAAAAAAGCTCTTGAAATTTAATTATCATATACTAGCATTGGTGCCCGGATGTCTGGAGGTGTATGCTTAGCAACAAAAAAAATAATAAAAATTTAAAAAAATAATAATTAAAAAAAAAAAGTCAATTTTTTAAAACTTTAACCCCTATTATGAACCCTTAACATTTATTGTTTTGGGCTCAAATCAAGTTATTAAATTAGATCCATGCCCAAGGGACCTATATCTAAAATTTCAAGTGTTTAGACCCAAAATTGTTGGAGTTCTCAAAGGTAAAATCGTTGAACTTTGACATCTTAACATCCAAATTTCTGGCCAAAAACCGATCACATAGATTTTCCCAAATCTCAGTACCCTGTATCTCAAATTTCGAGTCTGTAGACTAAAAATTGACAGTTATTGCGTAGGGAAATGTACACAGACAGACACACAGACACGTCCACTTTTCTAGATTAATAGCACAAGATTACAAATTTTAATTTTGAATACTGGAGATAAAATAAATGCATAAAATTGTCATTTCTGCAGTTATCATATTAGTATTATATATATACGAGAGATGTATGAAAAGTCTTTAGAATAAGACAAACTAAATGAATGAGATTTTTGATAATTTATTTTTCAAAATAGTCCCCTAGTACATGATTCTTAAAACTTTTCATACACCTCTTGTGTGTGTGTACACACACACATACGGTGGTCACTAGAAAAGCGGGAAATTTGAGTTTAAAATTTTAAAATTTTATTGCATCTGGCTTATTCGCTTAAATTTATACAGACGACATTTGAGCAACTGTGAGTGTATTAAATCATTGTGTTAAATCATTTGACAATTTTTCTAGCAACTACTGTGTGTGTGTGTGTATATATATATATATATATATATATATATATGATCTCATTAGCTATCATTCTATGTGGACCCAATCTCACCACAGCTGTGCTATGAAAAATAATACTCTGTCGAGGTTGCCCAGTTCTCTCTAAACTTTACGACAAATGTCTTAACGAATCTTGCTTTCCTCACTGCTGGAAAACTGCTTCTGTAGTTCCTGTTTTCAAGAATTCTAGCGAAAGAACTGGCTCATTAAATTATTGCCTTGTTAGCCTCCTCCTGCTTTTCGCCAAAATATTTGAGACCATAATTAACCAAGCTTTAGTCCATCACCTTACAGCTGCTAAACTTCTTACCAACAAACAATATGGATTTAGGCAAGCCCGTTTTACAGCATATATAAGGCTTTTAACAGGGTATGGCAAAATGGTCTTCTGAAGAAAATCAAATCATACGGTATCACTGGACGAATACTTAACATAATTAAATTCTTCTTAAGTAAGAGAAGAATCCAGGTTGTTCTCGATGGTCGTACATCTAAACAATATGATATAAATGTGGGAGTACCTCAGAGGTCTATCCTTGGATCTTTATTATTCCTAACATTCATAAATAATCTCTCTGATAAAATTGTCTCTGAGATGGGTGTATTTACTGATGACACCATGCTCTATAACAGGCATGACGGGAAAACAAATGAACACATATCTAAGGAAATGGCAGAAACACTAGAGGAAGATCTCCAATCTGTAGTCAAATGGGGACATATGGATAGTCACGTTCAATGCTGCCAAGACTAAACTTGTTTCCTTTAATAATTACAAAAAACCTTCTCAACCACCAATAGCAATGGCTAAAGATACATTACCTGAAAGTACTTTTTTAAAACTCCTCGGCCTAACGTTCACAGGAAATATGAGTTGGAAACATTGAGAGCATTGCCAGAGCTGCTGCGATAAAGGTGGGCTCTCTACTGTGCTTGATAGCTACTTATGCCTGAAAGTATTCTGTACCTCTGAGGCCACCATTCGCCCATGTATGGAGTATTGTTGTCATATTTGGGCTGGTGAATCTGTCACTAGTCTCTCATGCTTGGACAGGGTTCAAAAGAGAGTCGCCAAGCCGGTAGGTTATGAGCTGTCATCTAAGCTTCAACCCCTGTCTCATTGATGAAATGTTGCTCCCCTCTGCCTGTTTTACAAGTACTTTAATGGTGAATGCTCTGACGAACTACAAGCACATGTACCCCCTTGACATAAATAACCCTGACAAACCTGACAAGCAGCAAAATCTCACCCCTGCACAGTAGAGATCTCTAGATGTAAGAAAGCCTTCTACTCTAATAGTTTCTTCCCCAGAACTGCTAGACTTTGGCACTCCCTTCCAGGATTCTGCTTTCCCAACTGTACTGACATGCAGAAGTTCAAGTGTAATGCGAACAAACATCTTGCTACTCAACTCCCTACGTAGTATCCCTGCAACTTATGTCCCTGATAGTAGCTTCTACATCATAGTGGCACTGTGCCTTGTTTGGGGTGAAAATGGAATTAAAAGAAAAATAGATGTACTAAATTCCCTTATGAATTTTTATTCATTTTTTTTAAAGTATGCCTTCAAAATGTTTCGTTAAATAGTGGAAGATCGCTAAACAACTCCCCAGAGACAATTGTATGTTCTTAAAAAAAAAACATATAGATAATTTGTACTTACTCATCTTTGCCTGGAAAGTAATTTTTATTTGTCTATTTTCTTTTAAACTTGCACAGAAAAATTAAAATTTTAGTTGTAAGAAACATTTTTTTTTCATATTCAATTAAAACTAAGAACATAAATTTTCTTTGATTATTTTAAAATGTTTCATAGTATAGATTGTTTGGGTTGGATTGAATCATTTTAACAAACATATGTAGCAAAGTATGTTATTGCTAATAACATGGCACAGTAATAATAAATGAAAATTTGATAGTGGGGAACAAAATTTAACTGTCCGCTTAAAGGCTATTTGGAAAATCAAACAAAACTTTGGTTATATATATATATTTTAATTGATGTGTAACTGCTTATCAAGGCTAAAAATCACTCGAGGATAAAGGTTATTGAAATGGATGTTTGGCAATTGAATGATAATGATTATTATAAGAGTAAAATATTTTTAATGGTTAATAACTGGATCTTAATTGATTTAATGGTTAATAAATGGATCTTAATTGAGGTAGTGTTACAGATTCAGATTTATTTTCTTAGAGTTTATTGTCACTTAGTTTTTAAGATACCTTTAATGGAGATAAAAAACATTTGATTTGAATAATTTTTAAAAACTGTAAATGTCTTCTGAAAAAAAAAAACAAATAAATCGTTCAATAAAAAAAATAATCGGAAATATTTTAATCTATATACTTCTGGGTTTTTTTTTCTTCTCACACTGACATTGGTATTAAAACCCTACTTTTTCTATTTAAAAATTATTAATAACTTTTTAATATACTCAGTCATGGATATGTGAGTGACAACATAGAGGTTAACTAATTTACATATTCCTTTGAAAAAAAAACGAGCATTAATTAATTATTTATGCAAAGTGACCTTGTTGGTGAGTGTGGAAAAATCTCTACCAAACTCCTCTCTAAAGATAAGGTTTATAGAGTTCAATTTTTATATATGGGGTATTTGGACATGTAGCACACTTGCAATTTGGTTTTTAGCCATAAAAAATTGCTGCTAAAAGTCAAAATTGAAAACAAAAACAGTAGACCTTGGCAGAGTAAGTTGAATAAAAAATTACTCCTGTGGTTTCTTTTATGCATGCTCAAAATTGAACATTCATAGCTCAAAGTCGTTTAATTTCCAGACGACGCTGGAAAGATTAATAACAACTAAGGCTGGAGCTCTAAATGTTCTGGTTTTGATTCTAGCGGATGGTAGCCAAGTTATATTTTTTTATAACTTTCGAAATCATTACTATATATTGGGTAATAATCAATAGAGGATTGGCTCTATAATGAGAAATCTGCATGAATTAAAATATAATATTTATGCGTATCTTACATATTTTATTTTAGGCGACCTGCTAATGTTTAATAAAAAGTGGTTAAAGTGTTCATTTATTTGTAAACTGAATAATGAGATTTTTTTTTTTTTAGGTTTCTTTGTTACAGTAGCAGGTTCAGTTCACAGGGGAAGGCCAAGGAAACACAGGAGGAAGTTATAAGAAAAAAAGGGAGATAAATAAAAACATGTCTTCTGATGGGTTACTTTAGAAGTCAATTTCTTAAAACCATCCCACACATGCCAGTATGTAAAATCGATGATATACATATGTTAGTATTCTTACATACTGGGCTGTCACATCCAACTCTCAGGACAAAAATAGAAACAATTTATTTTTAAATGTAAAGCCAATGTTATCATGTCAAGGAAATAACAAGTCACAAACTGAAACTAGAACACCCTTCATTTTCAGTGAAATGATTTAGATCCTGCTTCTAATGATAGCAAAAAAAAAAAAAAAATAAAAATAAAATATTACTTGAAACATGAAAACGCAATTCAAGTGCTTTGGTGAGGGAGTTTTTTTTTTTTTTTTTTTTTAATAATCCCTGCATTCAGACCATGTACTTTTTCATGAAGAGATCTAAAAGACAATATCTACACTATAAAATCTGGAAAAGTCATCAAATTTAAGTAATTAAATGTGAATGCACCAAATGGCAGACGAATTGTTACGTGATGTATACGATTCTATTGCTTTGCATCAGGGGTCTCTAAAGTCTTAGAATGGGGAGCCATATTGCTGACTTTTTAGAGCTACGTGGGCATAAATAAATTTAAAAAAATGACTTGAACGTGTTTTATGTTTTGCTCATTAGCTTTGCTTTTTAGTGAAACCTTTTCTCCAAAACCTCATTCTTTTAATTATTTTCTGAACAAAAAAACAAAAAAAAAACACCACACTATTTTCACACATTTCCAATTTCAAAAAAAAATTTTCCTGAATACTCTTACATTTTCCATAAGAGCTCCATGGGCCGGATCTGACCCACGGGCCTTAATTTTGTTAGCTTTGGATTGTCAGCAGTGGCTAGATTCTTTAAAGTCTGTCACTGTCCCTACCACAGTGAAGTATGGTGGTATTAAAGCTACCCAACTAACCGGGCTCTGGTGAAAATCCAGAAGGAGTCAGCATCTTAATTCCTCATCTGATTGTCTCTACCTCTCCTTGTAGAAACTAATCTAGGAAAAAGAAAAACTCTGAAATAACACCAGTCTTTCTCTGCTTATACCAGCAGTTTTTCTTGTCGTTAAAAATTTAAATTAAATTAACAACTAGAAATATTGCCGAGATAAGCAGAGAAAGACTGGTGTTATTTTGGAGATTTCCTTCTTCTAGATTAGTTGCACAATCATATTTTGAGCCTAGTCAACCTTACTGCTTCATCTATAACTGAAGATGATATATGGATTAACCCATTTCAGTTTAGCGGTGCATACATGGCACAGTAACAGCATAATACAATACTCCATCATACATTTCTCTAGAGTGAAAAAAAAGTCTAAACAAGGGCATTAGCAACACTCATCAGACGTGTTATATATGTAACACGTCTGTACTGTACGCATACAACCCTTCAAACCTGCCAATCTGTGCTCTGCTTCCTCTGTGAAAAGACCCGTCACTGTCACATGTAAATTAATGCATTTTTCTAATCAATTATGTTGAGCCGACATTAGAAAACTAAACATGCTAGTATATGTCATAGATATATATGTCATACAAGTCATATATATACAAAAAAGGATTGTCTAGTGTTGAGTTACTTGGAAAGGTCATAAATATTTGACAAGTGATCGTTATTGTAGCTTCTACTCATAACAAATGTACACTTTAGAAATGAACAGGAAGAGTTTTTACAAACAATACTACAATCCCATTCTCTCTCTTGTTTTTATTAGAACTAAATAAAACAAAAGATGGCGTTTTTGTTCAATAAATATTAAATACAGGAAATGTTTAAAATGTTCATATTTTTTATTTTTAATCCTCATTTTTTTTTGTTGTTTTTTCAAATGTTTTGGTATAAAAAAAAATTTGGTCCTTCTTCATTATGTTAACAAAATTCGAAAATCGAAATATTGAATTTCAAGCGAAACCAATAGTATCTACTGAATTGTCATGTCGCAGTAATGAAAATATCCAAATATTAAGAAAAACGATTAGGTAGAAAATTAATTATTAATGAAAAGTTTTCGAAGACAATTAGCAAAAATTAAGTTTTGTTAAATTGCCAAAGATTTTTAGTTTTCAGAAAATATTTGCCTTCCTTTTGTTATGATTCAAATTCTCTGGTTCTTTTTTTTTTTTTTTTTTTTTTTTTTTTTTTTTGCAAAACTCCATTTTTGTTAATTTTCTTCAAAAATTATTTCATTAATAATTTTCTACCTTATGGTTTTTCATAATTTTTGAATATGTTCATTACTGTGACATGACAATTCTGTAGATACTATTGGTTTCACTTGAGATTCAATATTTAAATTTTCGAATTTCGCTACGATAACAAAGTCTAACCAAAGATTTTTATATCAATCTGGATATCGTATCAAAAGCAAATCTAAAAAAAAGCTTGCTCTCTTTCTTATCATTCTGCACAATATTTTTCTCAATTATTTCACTCTTTCAAGAATTGTCAGTCAAATTTATTTATAAATAAACATTGAAGCTGATGAATCAGACTTTATTTCTGACTAGCCGATTTCCATTTGTTGTTGTTGCACCATGTTATTGGCAATATAATAACGTATTTTGTTACAATTTATTAAAAAAAAAATTACTTAGTCCATCCCAAACAACCGGTAACATGAAACATTTTTTAAATGATAATCCAAAAATAAAAATCATATTATGCCAGTAAAAAAAAAAAAAAAGATAATAGATTTAAGATTTTTCTTCAGTTACAGGTTTTATAGCATAGACCTAATCTTTTAGGTTTCTGAATTTTTAGATGAGGATTGGCTATTCATATTATTTGGATTTTTCAGACTACTGTTCTCATCTTCAGTGTCATTTTTCACAACATTTCGGTCGCTGTAATCTCCAACCCTCTTCAGGTGTATCTTGTCAAACTTGAGAATGTGTCTGTCGAACTCGGGAATCTTGATGGAATTCTTAGTGTGGGCGACCGAAAAATAAAATTGCAAATCTCTTAGAACCTCTATCTAGTCATGGCTGATGGAACAAGAGCACGTTACCCCTGTGAAGTAAATAAAGGATTCCGTTCGTTAAGATTCCTGAGTTCAACAGAAACATTCCCGAGTTCGACAAGATACACCTGAAGAAGGTCGGAGGTTACATCGACCAAAACGTAGTGAAGATGATACTGAAGATAAGAACAGTAGTCTGAAGAATCGAAATAATCTTTAGCTTTTAGATCTCTCCATCAAAAATACATGATGTTATGTTTGAATGCAAAGATTATTCAATAAAACTCCATCATCCAAACACTTGAGTTGCATTTTCATAATTAATGTAGTGTTTTATGATATTTTTTTGGTGCTGTTTCTGTTATCATTAAAAGCAGGATCTGATTTATTCTACTAAAGATGATTGTCTTGATAGTTTTATAACTGCATAATAATAATAATAATATTATTAAGAATAATGATAATAATAATTCTTCAATAATTCTATGCTTCAGCCTCTGTCCCATCGACGAAATGTTGCATTCTTCTGCCTTTTCTACAAGTACTTTAATCCTGAATGCTCTGACAAAGTACAAGCACTTGTACCCCCTCGACGTGAATAACCCCGACAAACCTGACAAGCAGCTAAATCCCACCCCTTCACAGTAGAGATACCTAGGTGTAATAAAGCCTTCTAGTTCAATAGTTTCTTCCCCAGAACCGCTAGATTTTGCTACTCATCTACCTTCATAATGCCTCTGCAACTTATGTCCCCGATAGTAGCCCCCCACTTCAAAGTGGCTCTGTGCCTTGTTTGAATTGAATAATAAAAAAAAAAATAAAATTCCTTCTAATAGTTTTGTGTAATATTTATAAATTTCAAATTGATCGAAATGTGAAAATAACAACCAAGATAAGAATCGTAGTTTGATTATATATATATATATATATATATATATATATATATATATATATATATAACTACTTCATTTACTCACATAAAATTAATATACGAAAGTATAAATTTATGTGTAAACTTTAAGTATTTACTTCAAAAGTGCTCAATACGTAGGTAGAGCTAGTTATAAGTTATAAAATATATATGGCGATTAAGCTACACTGAATATTCCGTGTTTCATCCACTCTGGGACTCTTCAGGCTTACGCGCGAATTTTGTAAAAACGACAGACAACAAAATTTGCGCATAAGCCTGAAGAGTCCTAGAGTGGATGAAACGCGGAATAGTCAGTGTAGCTTAATCGCCATATATATTTTATAACTTACTATATATATATATATTAATTTTTATTAAAAAAATATCATAAGGCCTCTCTAAGGAAAGTTGACCCCTTTTTAGGGAATTAAGAAAAAGCAATAATTTTTAGTGCAATGCAATATACCAATGTCTGTCGTTATTTCCTAGTAAAGCAACTGGTCCCGACGGTATTCCAATTATAGTGTTAAAATAATTACAACCAGAACTTGCCCCCCATACTTTCCAAACTGTTTAAGCGTTGCCTTAAGGAGAAGTGCTTTCCAACACCCTGGAAAACCTCATCAGTATGCCCTGTATTTAAGAATTCAGGTGATAAGTCATCCCTCTCTCAGTACAGACCAATAAGTCTCCTGTGTGTCATGAGTAAGTTGCTGGAATCCACAATAAATAGAGAAGTAGTCAACCACCTCAGCAGAAATAACCTTCTTAGCGACACGCAATATGGTTTCCGCTCTGCTAGATCTACAGCAGATGTGCTAACGGTTATATCTTATAGGATTAGCGAATCTCTCGACAAAGGCTTCATTTCTAGGGAAATTGCTCTCGACATATCAAAGGCCTTTGATAAGGTTTGGCATAAAGGCCTACTACACAAGATTTCCAGCTACGGTATAACTGGAAATGTTTTCTCTATCATTAAGTCATTTCTCTCAGATAGGCTCATAAGAGTAGTTGTTGATGGGCAGAAATCAGAGGCCCACAGTATTAATGCTGGAGTCCCTCAGGGGTCCATACTGGGCCCAACTCTCTTCCTGATCTACATCAATGATCTTCCAAAACACATACTACAATCTTTCGTTGACATCTATGCTGATGACACGACCATCTACGGTGTGTTTAGGGAGATCATTGATGTAGATCAGGAAGAGAGTTGGGCCCAGGATTGACCCCTGAGGGACTCCAGCATTAATACTGCAAGCCTCTGATTTTTGTCCATCGACCACTACTCTTATGAGCCTATCGGAGAGAAATGATTTAATGATTGAGAAAACATTTCCAGTTATATCGTAGCTGGAAATCTTGTGTAGTAGACCCTTATGCCATACCTTGTCGAACGCCTTTGATATGTCAAGAGCAATTGCCCTAGAAAGGAAGCCTTTGTCAATTTAAGTTTTCACTTTTAATTCTCATTTTCGCAATTTCGCACTTTTACTTCAACACCTGAAGATGATCTGTGGACGAATCGAAAGTGCTCATGACAGCAACAATTATGGAACTTTTATTAATATTTTTGACTTTGATATAAAAAAGATTATACGGAAAATCGAAAAATTAAAAAAAGAATCATAAAGTAAAGTGTCTCCGTTGCATTTAATAATATTTGCTTGAATATATATATATATATATATATATATATATATATATATATATATATATATTATATATATATATATATATATATATATATATAAGAACAAGTAGTTAATAAAACATGTTAAAAAACACTTTGAGAAAGAGTTAAAAACATATTTAATTTTAAAAAGGAAGCACAAAATAAGTGGACAGTCCTTAATCCGCAGAGTTTCAAATAGATTCTTTCCTTCTCATCAGAGGATAGTGATTTGCAAAATGCGGGATCGGATTTTGCTTGCAAAAGTATTTGATGAAACTACAAGTAAGTCATAGATCTTACTTGGTAAAAATAGTGAACCAGAGGGAAAAGGTGATTTCATGTGAATGGATAGCTTGGTGAAGGGTAAAATATCCAATGACGGTAAAATCCAAGAGTTGATTAAATTTCCAATTCCACAAGTAAAATCCAAAGGAATCGCGTTAATGGAAGATGGTTCAAAGTAATCCAAAAGGCAGAATTCTGTGGAATAATTCACAAATGGGTACAAGGAAAAAAGGGAATGAGTTCAAATAATATTATTAAAAGAAAGATAACTTGTTCGTAGAAAGAAGAAATGGAGAGATTTTAAAACACGGCTGTCAATGCTGAATTAAGAAAAATGACTTATTTATGGACATTTTACCCTCCACCAGACTATCCATTCATGTGAAATCACCTTTTTCTTCCCCCTATTCTCCCTGCTTCACTATGTTTTTTACAAAATTGCGATTTCAAAAATAAAAACTATATCTATATGACTTGGGTTCATCAGCTTGAATTAAAACCGAATCCTAAACTTATGAATATATATATATATATATATATATATATATATATATATATATATATATAATTTTAGTTCCTTCATATATACATATATACATATATATATATATATATATATATATATAATTTTAGTTCCGTCAGCTATCATCGAAACCGAAACCAAAATTTAAGAAGAATTATTGATAAAATTATTTATAAAAAAATAAATTACTAAAGTGCTATCAGCTAAAATCGAAACCGAAACCAAGACTTATGAAGAATTATTGATAAAATTATTTTAAAAAATAGATTATTGGAGTGCCATCAGCTATAATCAAAACTGAAGCTAAAATTTATGAGGAATTCTTGGTAAAAATATAAAAAAATATTTATACTTATTTTCATTGACTTAAGTGCCATCAGCTATAAACAAAACCGAAACTAAAATTATGAGGAATTCTTAGTAAAATTATTTATAAGAAATTAAATGACTTGAGTGCAATCAGCTATAATCAAATAATCGAAACTGAAACCAAAACTTATAAAAAATGCTTGGTAAAATTATTTATGACAAGAAATGGAAGTACATAACAATTAAATGACCCGGATGTAAACGTGACACAGAAAATAACACACACACTATCGTATTAATATATAGATGATGATAATAATAATAATAATAATAATATAACCACTAATCATCACAATAAATTTACGTTCAGATGAAACGAAGTTTTACTCACTGAATTAAATTTAAATAGTTCAACTCATCAAAAATTAAACTAAATCTCCCTCAGTATTTTCTTTAATTTTTTTTATTTTTGAGCGATTATCAAGACTCCTAAGATATAATCCCTTATGTGGAACATTATTTCTTATTCTCATGTAACACTCGACGCTACTTGTTTTTTTACTGAATAAACGCTTTAAAATAAGTTAAACCACAAACAACTTAGCCAAATAGGTAGAAAAATCGATTTTGCTCTTTTCAAAACAAGAGAAAATAAGTATAAATATTAAAAAAATATATTATGTGGTCTGAAGTCTCTTTTTTTTTAACTGAATAAACACTTTAAATAAGTTAAAATACTAAAAACTTAGTCAGCTAGGTAGAAAATGAACATTTAGTAAATCGATTTTATCTTTTTTTTTAAAAGAGCAGTAAAAAATAAAAATATTAAAAAAAATTATTTTGGGGGCGTAGTCTCTTTTAAAAACAATATCTCCTTCAAGAACGTTGATAAAATGTGTTTTCAATCGATAATGGACCAGTTTTCCTACATAGCAAAAATGGACGAGTTTTCCGTAGACGAGTTTTCTGTGCAAGAGTCTCTTTATGTATCATTCAAGATTTTGATAAACTCATCTGAGCTTTTCATCTATATTTTTCACTTGGTTCTAAGATGAGCGTCATAAAATTTTATTTATTTCAGAAGAAGCCGATGACAGACACCTTCAGTATACAGCTGGCTCCAAGAAAATTTAAAAACCCCATCCAGAACATTTAACCTTTTAATAATCAAGTGAACTCCCTCGGATGAGGGTATCTAGACATTTAGCAAATAAGTGCAAAATGTTGACAAAGGGAATAGGCAAGTTATCTCTGGATAAATGACCAATAAATAAAATAAATTAAACTTTGTGAATCAATGTTCAATTCTGTGGCCCTTCTCAGTCTGATGTTCTAAATGAACAACTTCTAATAAAAAACAATTTGTGCTTGTTTCATTTTTTATTGTTACTGCGCGAGCCTTTTCTAGTCTCACACAAAAACACGCGTTCACATTTCAAGCTATATTACTTGTCATATACATACGCGCACACAAACATACGCGCCCACGTACACATACATCATATATTCACGTTCGCGTACATGCACTCACATTCACGTGTATATACACACACGCTAATGTACACACATGTACTCACACACACGCACACAAGGACAACGTCACTTCCCCTTTCAAAGGAAATACACACATGCGCAAAAGATCACCGGAAACAAGTATAAAAGAAAGAGCAATAAGCGGCTTCTTTTTTTTAGGACCAGCTTTCGATCAATTTCGACAGCGTGCCTTTTCGGCATGCGCATGTACCTCACACCACTTGCTACTATGTGGGACAAAAAGCCAACAGACAGTACGTACACTTTATACACTTTCTATCTCCATAACTTGGATTAACTTTCTCACTCTATCTCCCCTTCGTTTTGGTCCATCAACACAGACATGTCCGCGACTCTCTACTGAGCTTAACCCTCTCTTTCTACAGGCCGGCTTGCCACTTCGCGTTTCTCTATTGCATTCCCCTTTCCTTCCATGCGCTTAGTCGTCAACGGCCGAATGAACACGTGTACACCCAAGACTTTCATTTCTCAACAAAAAATAAACGACATGTTTATTTTATTCCAGCATTTGAGTTCTTTGTTTCCTTCATTCAATTCGTTTCATTATTTTTTCTTGTAGCGAGTTAGGGTATTTATATCCTAGTCTTCTACATAACAAAAGACCATAAATTAATTACAGTACCAATTATATAACAATAACAAATGAATCAGAATCAAAATTACTTTTGTGAACTTAAATGCTATTTAGGTTTAACTTACAAGCTCACAATATTAATAAAAGCAAGAACAGATTTATCGCAAAGCTGGAGCGATGAGTAAGTTTTATAAATTCAGTCTTCAGTGACGGTTAGGCTTATTAGCCAAATGGTTAATATGACATCCGTAACAGGACATAGGTTTTTAATTTATGAAATAATGTCAGCTGGATTTTAAAAGTTGGACGTAAGTAGCATTTAAGTTAAATCTAACTTAAATTCTGACAAGCCAATTTTTATTTGTTATTTTTGTACCATGTTATTGACAATAAACTAACATATTTTGCTACAATTTCTTTTTTAAATATGCTTCATCTGGCTTGACAGTTTGTTAACGTGAACATTTTTTTAAAAATAAATACTTTAAAAGAAAAACGATCTACAGGAAATAACTTTATTATTTATTATTATTTTAGTAAAGGTTGGATTTCTTATTTACATTTTTTTTTGTTTTTTTTTGTTTTATTTTATTTTTTAGCTTATATCAGCATTTCTCAACCAGGGTCCAAACATTCAATCAGAAAGCCATAAGATGACACCAGAAAAATGTAATTCAAAATGCAGAAACTTGCAATGTATAAATAAGGTGACAAAACTCCAGCTACGAAAAAAAAAATAAAAAAATCATTTATTACTAATACAGTGGAACATCTAGATATGAAATTAATTGGTTCCGGCTTGAATTTTGTATCCTGAAATTTTTCTATCCTGAAAGGCGTTTTACACACAAATTGCCTAATTTATTCTAAACCTTATGAAAACACTCAGTAAATTTTATAATAAAATGAAATAAGAACAAAATAAACAACATAAAACAAAATGTCGAGTAGAAACAGCCAGTATGTAATACAGGGTGACCCCAAAAAACGGGCCCCAACTCTAATTAGGCCCCGTTTCTTAGTGTTTTGTCTGAATGAAATGAAACTTTGGTCATAACTAGTTTATTATAGTCAAAACATCACATAAAAACACTAGGGTCTTTGCCCTTTTTTTCTCCGTTCTACAGCATATGTTCTAGATGGCCTCCATTTAGCTTTTGTTTTTTTTTGGGTCACCCTGTAAATATGGTGTCAGTCTATTTGTTTAGTGACATGATTGAAAACAAATTCACGTAACACCAAAAAGAAATTTTCTAAGGTAAAATTTTCTGAAGAGACCAATGGTGATATTTATATTTATTATCTGAATTAATTTGGAGCTGTTTTCCCTTCTCAATTCACAGCATTTCATATTAAAATGTTTATGATCTTTAATTTTGCCATAATAAATCACTAGTGCTTTTTTCAAGTCCAACATAAACAAGTTCTTGATGAACCGTTCCACTTAAGTTAACAAATTTACTGAATTTCCATTACTCTTTAACCCTTATCCTCGAGTGGCCTCTGGGCCTTGATATGTGGTGATGCCTATGTAAAAAAAGAAAAAAAAATTGTAGCACATAAAAAATATTTTAAAAAGTTTTTTTAATTAAAAGACAATTTCTGAGTCACATAAGACATTGACAGGAAACGTTTGTACAAAGTGTCTTTTGGCAAAAAGCAAAAAGATGTATTTGTTCTTATGCTTTCCTTTCATCATAATTGCTCCCCCCCCCATCACACCCCATCTGATCTGAAATGGAACACATACATCAAATCTGTTGCCAAAATCACTTGTAAAATGGTTGGATCACTCTACCATTCCAGAAGGTATCTCACTGCTGATGCAATCCGCTATCTGTATAAGAGCCAGATACGCCCTAAAATGGAATACTGTTGTCACATCTGGCCAGGAGCTTCTCGGCGCGCCCTATCCAGCCTTGATAGAGTTCAAAACCAGCTTCGAAACCTAGTAGGTAGTGCCCTTTTCTCTTCCCTGCAACCTCTTTTCCACAGAAGAGACGTTGCTAGCCTGTCTCTGTGCTATTGTTATTTTTATAGCAAGTGCTCGACTGAACTTCAATCTATGGGTCCCCCTTGCAAACTTTCACAAAACCACTTGACTAGTTACAGCCACTATAAACGATTTCCCCCCACTCTCTATCTGTACCTAAAACTAAACGCAGATTCCATGAACAAAGCTTCTTTTCCAGAATTGCCTGCCTGTGTAACACCATTCCGTTGGGCTGCTTCCCAGTTGAATACAACATGGTAGTCTTCAAATCGAATGTAAACAAGTTCTTGTTGAGCCATACCCATAACTAATCAAATTCTACCCATTGTACACGATTAACGATTACTAAACTATCACCTTACATTCATTAAAGCTTATCCTTGAGTGGCCTTTGGGCCTTGATAAGTAGTGACTCCCAAGTAAAAAAAAAAAAAACACTTCATCTTATCCTCGATTGATGGAGGGGAAATCCTTCTAGATTGGGACAATTTTATTTTATTTCCTTATCTAGAGCAGCCCTTTTGTGGAGTTGGATTTTTCCCACAATAAAAAAAAAAAAAATAGGGAACTCTGTAAAAAGGTTGAATAGACACATGAAGACAATCAAAACACAGAAAATCCTATCTTAGAATTAAATGTTCTGCTTTACTTATGTTATGTGAAATCTGGTAGCGCCAATCATTGAGAGTAAAAATATGCTCAAGATGCAGGAGGCTAGAATGTGAATTATTAAGTCCTCTCTGCCTCCTCTGGCATGGAGAGGGTGTTAAGCAGTCAGTCTGGAGTCCTATTCAAGGTGCAGTAGGCTTGAGGATTCTGAAAGAAACTGATTTTTTTGACCAGATCTTATAAGAATTTCTAAGTTCACACTGACTTATTACTTTTACATAGATGTGTTACTTTTTGGGGAATTTGGAACGATTTTCATTTTTTGGAAATACTTTCTGTGAAACTTACTTGCTTTTGGAAGTGACGAAGAAAGCGAACTCGAATGAAGTGGAAAAAGAAAGAGAGTAAGCTATTTGAGCCATTTGCGTTTTAGTGTTCGTGCGAATTCAGTCACCTGGTGAATCAGAAGAACAGGTGACTCGAAGCCTGCAGCAAACTGTCAGACAACAAAAAAAATTTTGCATGATACTTAATTATTTTGTGCATAAAATGATAAATAAAATGTTCATCTGTTTTGAATTTGCTTTTAGTAATATAAAAAATATATTACTTTATGAAATAATTATTGATGTCTTTTTTTTTTTTTTAGAAAAATAAAATAATTTTTTATCTGACACTGTTTGTTTCAGACTTCAAGTCGCCTGTTCTGATTTACCCATATATATATTTTTTTTAAATTGGCGCTTCTACACTATCAGAACGAAATTTCGGAAATCGTAATACTAAATTTCACATGAAAACAATGGCATGTATGTATTCCTCGTATTTCTAAGATTATTAAATCCAAAAATTACGACAATCGATGAGGCAAAAAATTATTTATTAAAGAAAATAGGAAATAGAATTTGAAGAAAGTGATCCTATTTGCTTATGCTTACACAGGAGAGTTCAAAGGGGAGGCAATTTTCTATTTTGAAACAAGATGACCGCAATTTTTCACCTGCTAACATGATTAAAGTTTTTTTTTGTTTTTTTTAAAATAATAATTCAGTAATATTCAGGTAATTTTGACTGCATAATTTGGAAGCTAATATTGTAATTTATTAGAATTGACAAAAAAAAAAAAATCAGTAGAAACTTTTGTTTTTATCTGAAAACTCCATTTATTGACTACAAAATTTCGTTCTGATAGTGTAGAAGCGCCAACATTTTGACCTACCTAAAAGCAACTTTTGTAAATTTATTTTAAAGTTATGAGAGGTGAGGTAGGTGGGTTTTAAATGCTGTCATCTCTATATTTTATTTGCAACAATTCATCTAAATACAAAGCAAATGCAGACTTTGGTTCAAATCATTAAACAACTGTGGCTGCGGGAGAGAATGACGTCAATGTCTATGACATCTTTCCTTTTTTTTTTATTGTTCCATTTTGAAATAATTTTGTTTGACATGTAGATAGCATAAACTTATGAATCATACTTCCACTACTTTGGATGCTAATAATAATTCTGCATGAGTTTTAGAAAAGCTAACATGAGAAAAAGAGTGAAATGTTTTCAGATTTTTCATTTAATTGACAAGGAACTTATTTTAGTGCTTATTAAGATACAGTCGACAGATAGATTTTAAAAAAAAAAAAGTTTCATTTTAAGCAAAAAAAAAAAACAATATTACGTACTTACTTGTCATGCCGAAAATAGTAATATATCAAAAAATTATGAAAATTCATCGAGTAGAAAGTTATAGTTAAAAGTAAGTTTTTACGGAAAATTGGGTAAAATCGCATTTTTCTTAGATGTTATAAAATAGACGGTAGGAGATGTAGGGATGTATTTTCTGCAGGGTAACCAATCTATAAGGATGAATTCACAGCGGAGTTACCAATTTAAAGGATGTTTTTTTCGGAACCCTTAAAGATAAATTAAACGGGGTCATCAATTTATAGCACAAGGATTACCACTTACATCCCACAATAAAGAAATAAAAATAAATTCAGGTAAAGATCATACTCGACAAAGAACACAAAATCGCTGAATTAATATAAAATAAACAACATTTATTTACGTGTTGGAATCGTTAAAATAGATTGTTCCAACGTAAGTGTTTTCTTGTGTTTGAACGTTCATAATGAATGGTTGCTGGTGTGAGGATTTTTGTGAGTATGGCACGAGGCTTGAAATTATTTTATGATAAGAGTGTTGTATGAGAGCTTGGAATCAATATTGCTTATTTCTGGTGGGAACAGTTCATGATCCATACAAGCGAATATGTATGTATGTGTTCGTATTGTAAGAACAGTGGTTTGAAATATGTTTACAGGAAGATTTGAGTTCTCGCTAAATGTGGGGAATTTCCGCAATGGGGTATTGGTTTGTCTGTGGTTAGCGTAAAAACCATGATGGGTGTTTTAACATCTCCTGCAGACAGAGTTCCTGCCAACACGTTTCGGCCTTGAGAAATTGAAGAGAAAATTCTGGTTGTTCTGTGGCATTTTTGGTGATGCTGCTTTACGTCTAAATAGATGTAGTCTGGCATATGTGATAACCACGGGCAGCGGTGATGGTTACTTGTGGAACTACTTTTTTCTTTCTTTCTTTTTTTTTTTTTTTACATAGGCATCATCACTTATCAAGGCCAAGAGGCCACTCGAGGATAAGGGTTAAAAAGTGTACAGTAGAAATTGGACAATATAGTAATTGTCAGTAATGGAAATTCGGTAAATTTGTTAACTTATATGGAACAGCTCATCAAAAACTTGTTTACGTTAGACTTGAAGACAACCATATTGTAGTCAGCTGGAAAGCAGGAAAATGGAAGACAATTCCATAGGTGTGCAGTTCTAAGAAAGAAGCTTTGTTCATGGAATCTACGTTTAGGTGTAGGCACAGATAAAGAGTGGGGGAAATTGTTGATAGTGGTTTCTGCTAGACGGTTGTTTCTTGTGAAAGTTTGGCGAGGGGAGACCATAGATTGGAGCTCAGCCGAGCACTTGCCATGAAAATAACGATAAAGCAGAGACAAACTTGCAACATCTCTTCTGTGAGAAAGAGGTTGTAGGGAAGAGAAAAGGGCATCCCCTACGAGGCTACAAAGTCTATTTTGAACTCTATCAAGACTATTTAAATTTTGATGGGTTAATCTTTGTATAAAGGCTTTCTCGAACGTTCTGGCCTGTTCACTTTATTCATACAAAAGAGAACATAACAGAGTTCCTTTTCTTTTATGTGTGCAGTGGTTGCATCACATTGTCATGTTCTTACGCGTTTTTCATATGTGTGGGCGTTTCAAAGTGGTGATTGCTGTGAAGTGTTCCTGCCGGGCATTTATTCTGGCCGGGCATAGCGGTTGCTACAGAGTCTAAACAAATGGGACATAACTCCGAAAAGAATATTTTAAATTACTTATGTCATAGTTGCAATATTTGTTGTCTATAACGATAGACTTTCTTTTCTTTTTTTTTTCACTAAAAACACAATAGCAGTTGTTTTACTTGATGAAGTTTCATAATTTTTGGACATTATGATATGGTAATTAAGTACGTAATATTGTTTGTGCTTAAAACGACATACGTCAAAAAAATCGATTTGTCTACTCTATCTTAACAAGCACCCTTTTTTATTTTAGAATATAAATATTCAAATGAAATGTAATTGGGATATTTTGTATATATATTCACAATTTTTATTTGTTTATTTTGACTGTTATTTCACCACAAACAAGGCGCAGTGCCAATTTGAAGTAAGGGCCTACTAATTGAGAACAGATGTACAGGGATACACTTCATATTTATATAATTCCTCTAAAAACTCATAAAAATAAAAAAAAGTTATGATTTTAATTAGTGTCAGAATTGGGAATCATAAAAATCAGAACTTTTTAATGCATTGGAATCTGTATCAACATTTTGTGCCTATTTTCTGATGCCTAAATGATTATTTTAATCATCTTTTGTTCGTTTTTGTTAAAAACTTAATTTTTCATTGCTGTTACTAATGATAAAATGATCAGTGTTTATTGATTAAAAAGTTCCAGTAAAATTAAAATCTTTAGACTCCCTCCCCCGAAAAAAAAAAAAAAAAAAAAAAAAAAAAAAAGCGTTTTTACGTTTGTGAAAATATATGCACATATCAGCTGCAGCTGTTTATTTGAACCAGAAATCATAAAAATTTGTCAGTCATCTCATAAGATGTATAGCAATAACATACTGATTTTTCAAGAGCCTATGACAATTTTAAATGCCTGTACAAAAGAAGTCTGGAAACTTATTAAATGCATCTCATGCTTTGCCCAGGCATGAAACCAATCTGCATTTCATCTATACTTATTTAACTTTTTATTTGCAGCTTTACCTTTGTAGCAATTTAAAACTGAACTAAGTTTTCAGCTGTTCAGGATACCCTCTTCATTCACGATCTGATTTATGAAGTCTGTGAGACATTGTGTAAAAATCGTATACATGCACACATTGTGAAGGCAGAATTTTTTTTCCATCATAATCATTTTATAATAAACCAATAAATCTTCAAAAATGTGTCTACAATAAACATTTCAATTTAGTTTCTGTGCCACGCATTTCCTCCCATGACGTCACATCTTAACACGGAATCCTTATTCTAAACTTCAAGGAATTTTCCACTCATTTATAATTTTTACCCTCACATGAAAATCCTAATTTTAAGCTGATTTTTTTACACATCCTCAATTCAATATCGCTACATTGTAGAATCATTCTTTATCATTTCTTTGCTTTCATTTCACCTCAAACAAGGCACAGGGCCACTTAGTCATAAGGGGCTACTATTTGGGATCAGATTTGCAGGGATACTATTTATGGAGTTGGGCAACAAGATATTTGTTCACATTACACTTGTATTCCTGCATGTCAGTAGTCAAGAAAGCAGGCTCCCGGGAGGGAATTCCAAAGTGCAAAAGTCCGAGGGAAAAAGCTATTCGGCTTTACGGCATCTAGGGATTGCTACTTGGCAAGTTTGTCGTCGAGGGAGTACTAGTGCTCGGAGTTTGTAAGAGCACTTGCCATTGAAATACTTGTAAAACAGGCACAAGGCTGCCACGTTTCAGTGATGGGACAGAGGTTGGAGCTTAGTTGATAGTTCAGGACCTATCAGGTTGACGACTCTTTTTTGAACCCTGAGAGACTAGCGACAGATGCACCAGCTCAGATGTGGCAAAAAT
This sequence comes from Euprymna scolopes, assembly GCF_053919585.1. Taxonomy (NCBI): domain Eukaryota; kingdom Metazoa; phylum Mollusca; class Cephalopoda; order Sepiida; family Sepiolidae; genus Euprymna; species Euprymna scolopes. The sequence continues at coordinate 135,689,821 of NC_136493.1, forward strand.
ACTCCATGTATGAGCGGACCATGGCCTTGTATAGATACAGGATACTCTCCAGGTGTGAGTAGCCTTTTGACATGGTAAAGAGAGCTGATTTTTTTACACATCCTCAAGTCAATATTGCTATATTGTAGAACCATTTCTTTATCATGGTAGAGAGAGCTCATCTTCCTCGCAGCAGCCTTGGCAATTGCAGTTTGAAGTGGAAAGCCAGAATTGTTTACCTTTTCATAATAATAAACTCACATTGATAGATTAGTATTGATTATGTCAGTTTTAGACGTGTCCAGTCATCTTTTAAAGTTTCTGGCAGTCAGTTTATCTCATACTTCATCACTAATGATTAAACGACAGGTGATTAAAGAACTGGTGAAACGTGTTCAAATGTTATTTTAGCATGATTATCAGTGCCTCCGACTCTTCACAAATCATAAGCAAGTAGCTGTCCTCATTTTCTTTTGTGATTTTGTAGACAAATCTATATATTGTACACTAGCCTGGGTGTTTGTAGGTGTGTGTTGAGAAAAAAAAAAAAAAAAAAAAAAAAAAGAAAGTTGTAGTAGCCAGGCAGGCTCGAACCCATGACGCGAAAATGGAAAAGAAAGTGGAAAAAAAACAAAACAAAAAAAATATGACACGTTAGTTGTTGTGCCCATCACCAAATCGGAAGTGACATCGGTTTAAATTAAGGCTAGATATTTGAAAAGAGCCACTAACTTAAAAAAATATTGGCAAAAAAAAGTGACCCCTCCCTGTAGAAAAGTGCCCAGTTGAGGGTGAAGGAATTAATGTTTTTAGCAAATTTTTTTATATCTATCATCTGAAAAGTCAAACTTCCAAATGATACCGATCTTGAGAAAATCCATCACCTCTGTTGAAAGTTTTTGCGATACATACAAACATACATACATTTAAACAGACAGGTGAGATTTATATTATAGATGATAGCATGTGTTATCATCTTTTATCAAACTATCACTTGTAAAACATGCTTAAATTTATTTATTATTTTTTTTACTCACATTCACTCCTAACAAGGCATATCGCCACTTGGATGTAAGGGCTACAATTTGGGACCATGCCTAGTAAACATTAACAAGATGTTGGTTTACATTACATTTAAATTTTTGCATATCAGTACAGTCAGGTAGCAGGAAAGGAACTCTAAAGTTTAACTGTTCGCGGAAAGAAACTATTAAAGTAGCTTTCTGGCATTTAGAAACCTTAAAAGTAAAGGGGTGAGATTTTGTTGCTAAGTGAGTTTGTCAAGGATATGTCGTCAAGGGGCACAAGTGAAATGAGTTCATCACAGCATGTTTCATTAAAATATGTATAAAACAGGCACAAAAATGTAACAGTGTAGTGATGGGACAGGTGTGGAGATTATCTAAAACTAGCATGACCTGTTAACCAGCGTTGCCCGGTGGAAGCATGATTTGGTGGAATGTGGATATATGTATATTTCCACCATCGAGAAAAATCATTTAACATTACCACTTTCCCAGGTTTTTGGTGGTGCTGAAAACAAAAATAACGTATACAATTACTACCAACACAGTTTCTAAGATATGAGGAAATGTTAGTTTAACAAAGTGAGGATCAGTTTCCTCCAATAATGTTATAGAAGATGAGCACCCACTTTATGGCAACCTTTTGGGAGAGGGCACATACAATGAACTAAATTTAACGTAAACTGAGTACCCACATGTTGACCCCCCCCCCCCCAACAATATTAGATGTTTAAATTTGCGGGAGGGGGCAGGCCAGACAATCGACTTTGCAAAAGAAAATTTAAGAAATCCCACCTTTTTTTTTTTTTATAAATAGATTGTTGAAAACACTTTACAGATGGGCCAGACAATTGACTTTGCAAAAAAAAAAAAAAAAAAAAAAAAAAAAAAAGAAAAATTTATAGTAAATTAATAACGTAACGATTTCTTTGTCTAAAAGAGAATGTGGAAAACATGGTTTCTAAATCGAAATCAGTAATGTATTTTTAAAAAAGTCAATATTGCAATAAAAAAATTGTGTGTGCGCGTGTGTGTTTGTGTTAATTGTTAATTTGTTTGTCTATGTGTGTGTTTGAGTGTGCATGCGCGCACATGCCTATGTGTGTGTTTGAGTGCGTGCTCGAGCATGTGATGTGCGTGCATATATACACATATATACATGTACATGCATGCTTGATTGTGTACAGATATACACAAAAACGCATACGCACGATTGTGTACATATATACACAAATACCTGCATGCATGTTTTCCATGTAATGGCAATGTAATTTGTTTTCGAACCCAAAAAAAAGAAAACCGTGTTTTCGACATTATCTTCAGTGAGACACAGGAAAACAAACACAGCATCACATGACTGGAAAAAAAAAAAGAAAAAGAAACGTATAATACGATATATATATATATATATAGTAGATATATGTAATAAATATTTATTTTCAGTAAAATATTCATCAACCGGGAACTGGGGTTCGGTAATGTAGGCAAGTGTAGGATTCTAAGAATAATGGAATCTTCCAAGCTTAGCTAATAGGTAACAAAACTTCAGCCATCTCAATATCCTTGTCATCCAAATATACTTTTTCTACATCCGAGTTCTCAATACTTACAAGCACCATACAAAAGTGAAATAGTATAAACAAACACATCATATTGGGTTATATGCAACCAGATGTTAAGGATCGCGCATTCGTTCCTTTGCATTTACGACATCAACAATCAACTTTAAAAAAATAAATTTTGTTTTTGCAATCTAGAAATATTTAAATGATACAGATGATGTGTTAAAGACAGGCTTAGATCTGATTAAGATCTAAGATCAGAAGAAGATTAAATCTGGAAAGTATAGAGTGATCTATGCAGAGCAGTAGACATTGGTGGTTTGGTCACATTGAAAGAATGGAGGAGACTGCTTGGGTTAGTGACAGAGTTGGAAAAAATACATTTTGATGACAAGGCTATTATGAGGTTTTTCAGAAGTTTTATTATCTTGATGATACCATGAGAGCACAAGGTGGAGCTGGTGCTAGCAAGAGTTATGAGTGGATGGAATAAGTTCAGGAAACTGGTGACCTCAGAGGAAGATTAAATCAACAGTATTGGAAGATGTGTGCAGAACAGGAGACTTTGTTGGTTAGATCACATTGAAAGAATCGACGAGAGTGTTTAGGTTAGTACATGGAGGTTAAGATAAGAATGTCAGATAGCAGGGAAAGGTCAAGAAAAACATGAGAGAGAGAGAGAGTGATAAATATGGACCTGGTCATAGATAATTTAGTTTGGAAATCATTTTTCTAAAGGCCATCCAAGAACAGTATGTAAAATGCACATTAAAATCGAATATGATGATGATGATAACATGCTACTGAATGTAAATGATTCATCATTTGTTTTTACGAAATCAACAAAAAAAAAAACTAAAAAAAAAACTTTCATTGTTAAATGTTTGAGAGATCTAACAAGCTGTGACCAGAAAAGTCATTTCATCCACAATTGAACATAACAAATTAGGTTATTGATTAGAATTAGAATTACTAAAATACGATTTTTCCCATGTGGAGAAAAGAAAAAAATAATACTACATAACAGAAAATGGATTATTGATAGGTTTGTTTTCAAGTGGAAAACTTTGCAAAAAAATGTTTTTTTTTTTTGAGATGACGATGTATAATTTGTATTAATCAGACTACTGTTCTCATCTTGAACATTATTCTCACAATATTTCAACTGATGTAACCTTTGACCTCTTCCAGGTGCATTTTGTTGAACTTGAAAATTTCCTCTTGTTTGTCAGTCTGTTATGAAAAGGGATAGACCCCAGTAAAAAAAGTTAATACATATTGAAATCCTAGGCATGCAAAACGATTGTCATTGTTCTCGCAAATAGCTAAATATTATTTATGTCAGAGATAGATAATTAATTTATGAATTCAGTCTATTGTTCATTCTTTTAGAAATAGCTGGATATTAAATATGTCAGTTAAAAGAATGGACAATACAAGTTTATAAATAATGATTAAAATAGGTTAGATATTGAACAATAAAAATTGGGAATTCTTTGTTTGCCAAAAGTGTGTTTGGACATACATATGAAAATCCACGTGAAATTTATTCACATTGAACAGCAGGCCTTTGACATCATAAAGAAGGGAGATTCTCAACATATTGAGACAGAGTTGGAGTTAGTCGGAGAGCAGACGAGAGTCGGACAATGACTTAGTGATAGCTGATGCCCTCTTGGAGGCAAGAGGGGGGAGGGGCGCGGAGAAGAGGAGACCATGTAGTTGTAAAGGCTTGAATCCCTGACAATCATCATCATCCAGCTGGTATGAATAAAGAATCATCTAATATTTGTAAACTGTTGTCTTCGTCTGTCGTCATTCCACCCAAAAGGAAAAGGTAAATGTGTTTTGTCTATTATCTTGTAAACAAACTTTGTATAACACCCTTCCAAACAAATCCCCTACTTCAATAATGGATTCACATTTCTTATGTGTTAAAAATATGAACTGTGTGTGTAATGTATATAAATGCCATTATAGTCTCTGTTCTGAGTCCCCATTGTATATTGAATATTCTTGTATATATATATATTATAATTATATATATTATAATAAAAGATTATATTATATATATTATAATATATTTATATTATAATATATATTATATAAAAAATTATATATTGAATGTTCTGAGTCCTCGTTATATGCGTCTCCAATATGTACCCGCTACACAATAAGTCACGACCGGGTAAAATTTGTCCACAAGGACCTGTTGCATAAAGGAGGAAGTCTCCAGGGAATATCATATTCACAAGTGGTCCTTAGTTGCATGTATTAGTTGTAACGTAACGGATATAAGTGCTATCCTCTGGAGGTTGAATCCTCATTACGGCCAATACTAAAAATATAGTTGAATTTCTTAAAATTTTTACCCGAAAAAAAATTCAAAAACAATTTTATGAACATTTATCATATTAGTTCTATTTTATACACAACTAGCAATCGGTGCCCGGCGTTGCCCAGGTGTTTTGAGGTTAATGCTGAGAAAAAAAAAAAGGGTCAATTTTTTAAAACTCTGACCCCTATTATGACCTTTTAACATTTATTGTTTAGGGATCAAGTAAAGTTAATAAGTTAGATCCATGTCCAAGGAATCTATATCTGAAATATCACGTGTTTACTGTTTAGACCCAAAATTGTAGGAGGAGTTTGGTAGAGTTCTCAAAGGTCAAATCGTTGAATATATTAAATATTATTTTTTAAAGCAGTTTGGCCTTCAAAATTTCTGTTTGGCCTTTTTCTTCACCGATGAAATCTGGAGACGCAACGGGAATTTTCGGCAAAAAAATGTTGTTACTATGCACATCTTTGTGGCAAAATTTCAGGAAAAACTAATGGATGGTTATCTCGCAATAGTCCGGACAATTCGCTAAATTATCTCGTCAAAACCTTAAATCTCGAATTTTTGTGCATTTTATTTTTTTGGAGGGGGGGCTAATTTGGCATAATAGTGTCCATTTAATAGTATTATCTTGAAAAAATAAAAAAATAAGGAAAATTACCAAAAAAAACAAACAAGAACAACAAAAGTGTGCCGTATTTTTAAAAGTTTTATTGCGTTGTTTTTATGTGCTTCTTTTATTTCATCGGTGAAGAAAATGGCCAAACAGAAATTTTGAAGGCCAAACTGCTTTAAAAAATGGCCAAATTCGCGAAATTTGGCCTCGCTATAAAAAAAAAAGGGGGAAATCCCCCTACTTGAAATTTCTGTTTAATTTCGCTTGTAGCGTTGATTTTTTTCTTTTTTCGCTATAAAAAAATAACTACTTGATGAAATTACGTGATTTTTTTCTGTAGGAAAACTTTATCCCATGACGAGTACGTACAATATATTTTTTTAAAAAATATTTCCATTTTTTAATGTCAATGGAAAACTGCACACGTACCCAAACCCGAAATGTAAAGACGTAGAAATGAAGAAAATCAAATTTACTGTGTATTTATCGTGTTGCCATAACAACGTGACGTAGCCAAGGACGGTAGTGGACGTGAGTGTGTGTGCGTGTGTGCGCGTGTTTTGTTTCGTATCTTATCAACTTCTTCGAATCTATGTGTACAGTAATACACACCCGTTTTTCGAGCTGAATAAATGTGTTACATTGAATAAAAACACGAAGTTTGGTAGAAAAGTAACTTATCTTGCCTTTGATAACATTTATTTGTTATATATTTGTTTTTTGACACCTTTTTCGAATCTATGTGTACAGTAATACAAACCCGAAATGAAAAGACCACGAGGGAACGCGCGTTTTACATAAAAATAAGTATTTTTAAATTTTATCTTTCTAGCTTTAAAAAAAGTTTAAAAATTTTATCAGCCGGCATAATTTATTTTTAAATATTGAAAAATTTCAGGAAAATTAATTTTTGCTAGATTTTCAAAACATTGTTTTCGTGCTGTGTACGTGTCTGCGGCTAGCAGAATGGCGGCTGTGGATGTCGTAGGTTGGATTGTAAGATTGTGTAAGATTCGTATTTTTTTAATTTGTAAATAAACAAGTTAGAAAAAAATTAAACCCTTCCAAGATGGACAATAAATAAAGCCATAATATTTTATGGTAAAATTAAGAGCCTACGAACCATAGTTTTTTAGGAGATGTGATTATTGGATTAACCAATCAGAAATCGTCTGTGGCACACACATCTCTGTTTTTATAGATATATAGATTGCTCCTTATTTTGTTACAATGAGACGGCAGTAGATGGAAATAATTCAAGAAAGACAATCCAGAAGAATTTAGTTGTTTTATTCAAAGATAAATTTTTCTGTCTTTAAATATATACACACCCGTTACTTCCAGATGGCAAAGCTAAAAATGAATGTACACTTTCGTATTCATGGAGATTTATTTTGCCTGTGTGCATCAATCAGAAATTCTTCACTTGTAGGCGTTGGCTTTGTGCTTTGGTAAAAAGACAAATTGGTCAGGAACCGGACCCAGCAGCATTTCACTAGGGAAGAAAAGAGAAATCAATCAGTAAAGAGAAGAAAAATTGAAAAATGATTTACATGTTTTTTTTCAAATACCAAATATGTGTTATAATCAGAAATTAGATTTGTATCTGTCTCTCCATTTAACTTAAAAAACATCCTGGGAAGACAGAACTATGGCATTAAAGCAATAACTCCAGTTGTAAATCAAAGAATTTAGAATTTTGAACAAAAATATATTTTAAGTGTAGGAGATGGATGGGACAAGTGCACCCTATTGGGGATGACCATCAATATGAAATGGCACTAGATGATAATACTATTGGGGATGACCATCAATATGAAATGGCACTAGATGACAATACTATTAGGGATGACCATCAATATGAAATGGCACAAGATGACAATACTATTGGGGATGACCATCAATATGAAATGGCACTAGATGACAATACTTTCTGCTATCTAGGAGATATGCTGAGTGCTGATGGGGATGTGAACTCAATACCGCCACAAGAGTGAAAGCAGCTTGGGCAAAACTGTGAGTTGTGATCTCTGATAATATCACGTGCCGTCTCTCTCTATACAGGGTGGAACGATAAATTTGTCCCTCTTAAGAAAACAACACTACAGCTTTATTTTAAAATTTTTATTGAAAAAAAAAAACAAAACAAAAAAAAACAATTCAGGTAACAATTATGTAGTTGAGCTGACATCTATTCAATGTAGCCACCTTCAATCTCAATCACTGCCTCGATATGGGTCCAGAACTGGGAGCATGCCTTTTCCACAAGCACTGACGGGAGCTTAACGAATACTCTGTGGATGGTGGCAATCATGCTGGCTTTAATATTGTGGGAGGTCATGTTGGTGATGTTAATGGTGATTAAAAAATTTAATACCAGAAAGTTGGAAGACTATATTATCATTATAAATAGTAAGGAAATATATACTGTGTTAGAAAACTACAAAAACATTCAAAGGAAAGATGTGTTGTTATTCTGTCAACATGTATATGACAACTAGTGCATCCTCTGTTAGAAAAGAAAGAGAGAGACAGTTGTACAACAAAACTGCTAAGTTGGTTGGTTGGTTGGTTGATTTTGTTTTACGGCATATCAACGCTTTTCATGTTATTTAATGCCAAATCCAATGATTTTGAAAAACAATTTTTTAATAGAATATATTTGCTTTTTACAAGTCGGTTTCTACTTAATCCATAGTTAATTTTCTTTAAGACTGCTATATACAAAATACTAACTCATAATTCCATCAATTCCGACTCCCAGCTTCTAGAAAAAAAATTCTCTGAATTGAGTGGATATTTTATTTATTAATATTTTATGTTGACCATGACTAAAATAAATATAAACCTCTTTCTAAGCAGGTATACCTAAAAAATTAAGCAACCAACAAAACAAAAAACTGTTAAGACTGACAATAATAACAAGTGAGACGATTTGCTCCCATTTCTATTAAAGGAAGTTAGAGACAATGATCACTACTACTACAACTATGATGCAGCTGAAAAAAATGAACACAAAAATACAACAAAATATTAGGTTAATTTTAACATTTTAATTTTAAATAATTATTAATTGCAAAATACTCCATATCTATATTTTATTTCTTAAATTTATGTGCTCCTCCCCTTCAATTTTTTAAAATTTAGCCTTATGGCTTCTAAAATATTTCATGCCAATCCCTCTCCCATATTGAGAGACCCTTGTTCTAGACAATCATCATCTTTGATCATAGACATATTGAGAAATCTCAAACTGTAAGGTTTATCATATGCAAAGTATAAAAGGACAAAAATATATTGCTTGTACAAAAAACAAAAAACAAAAAAAATGTAAAACAAACAAACAAAAACAAACATGGATATTTTTTGTAACCTGATGATCATGTTTGTGGTTGTGCTATGATAAAACACAAGATGAGTACTTGATGGACATTTGTTAACTTTATGTGTGTGTGTGTGTGTGTGTGTGTGTGTGTGTGTGTTTGTGTGTTACAATCATGTAGTGCAGAAAAAGAACCCCCAAGCATTCGTTCTTAACTGTTTGGTTGCGTTGTTCCTCAAAAATTTTCTTCTCAGCCCGATTTACTCTTGTCTGACTTCAACTCTAATTTCTCTTGGGGGACCTCCAACTGTCCTCAACTGTCACAAACTCAAGAGTCTAAACTGTCCCTAACTAACATACAATTCATTGCCACTCTTAAAAATCTCCATAAACTCTAAATATATTGATCTGTATATCCAATCTTTTGCCACACCTTGATTAACAATCCTATGTTAGCTTTCTTTTGTGTACCTTGGTGAACAACTTCTATTGTCTTTCTAGTAAGCTCACTTTCTTGGTTCTGCTCATCAACTTATTTTCTCTCTTTTTTTTTTTGTTATATTTTTTCCTCTTTTTTCTTTTTAATACTTCTATTACAGTTACATCCTTTGCACAGCAATCAGATTTCCAGTTATAAAACGCTAAGCACATCCCCTTCAAAGAAGAAGTTGATACGTCGCTTGCTGGATGACGTCTTTGGTCTAATTTTTAATATTTCTCACATTAGTGGCTGCCACACTCTAACTTACTTTGTGTTCCTTAGTGAACAACTTCCTCCCCATTGTCTTTCTATTAAGCTCACTTCCTATAACCTTTGTTCTGCTGATCAACTTATTTCCGTTTTTTTTTTTCCTAACGCTGCATTGATAGTGTCACATTTTGAGTCTGCAAATTCTAACCCAAATGCCGCCTTAGTCTCTCCCAATCCCCAAGCTGGCACTTCAGTCTCTTACCTAATCTTGATCCAGTCACCACAATTTGAACTTGCCATCAAAGTTTCAAGATCATCACGAGCAAAATAATAAGGTGGACGTTCATTAATCTTTTGAGGAACACGTTCCAGAATCCCAACTGGAATGTACCTAGACAAAAAATGGGAAAAATAAATGTAAGTGAATGAATATATAAAAATAGGTGTCACAAACTGATTTTTTTTTTCAATATACAAAAAACAAAAAAAAAACAAAAACAAATGTATGCATATATAGTATTACAAGACATAAATAGAAGTACCAAATTTATCTTGGAATCTTGAGTTATGACCATTTAAAATTAGTTAGACATTGCATTTTATGTGATACCAAACAAAAGACATTTGGACAGTGTATAAGTATTATTTTTTTTTTACTTGGGGAGGGGGGGGTCACCTCTTATCAAGGCCTGAAGACCACTCTAGGATAAAGGTTAAGTGTTAGGTAGATAGTGAGACAATATGATTAGTGACATTGGAACTTGGGTAGGGCTAGATTATTTAAGAGAAGGGCTCAATAAGAATTGAAACACATTAGATTTTGAAGATGATCATTTTATTGTCAGTCGGGAAGCAGACACGATATTGCGTTCCACAGACTAACAGTTCTAAAAAAGTGAAGATAAAAACTTTAAATAAATAAATAAAAAAAATCCTCATAAATATAATAACATAGTTTATTAAAATAAAAATAATATAGATCGACCTAACAATTCTTAGATATGCTCAATCTAAAATGTTGGTGAAAATCCCATGCTGTTGCAAAACTCGTGCAGGAACGAAGCGAAAAACAACTTTGTTTACACAAGTTTTATTTTAGCAGCTAACACATAAAATTATGATTCATGTTTAAGTTTTTTTTGTTTTTTTTTCATTGGAGCATTCAAAAAACATCTTATGTAAACATGGCGTAAGGCCTGATTTGGTAGTTGGTAAGAAAAATAGGTCAAATGTATTGCTTACCAAACTTTTGGGAAAATGTTACCTATTTAAGATAAAAAAACCCAATTTTTTTAATATTTGGATAATTTTAGGATGAGGAATAAAAAACAAACAAACAAAAGTTTTCGACGATTCTACAGAGTAAAACTAATAAGATGAGGCCAATATCAAAATCTATAAAAGAGAAATCAGTAACCAATAGGAAACTCATTGTAAAGCTTAAGACCATTTATTTTTATTGTTTATTTAAAAAATTTTATTCATTTTTATTGTAAAGCTTTAAAACATTTATTTTTTGTTTATTTAAAAATTCTATTTATTTTATTGTAAAGCTTTAACCATTTATTTTTCTTGATTACTAAAAAACAAAAAAAAATAAATGGTTACATATATTGAGAAGATCCTTTATAATATCGTAGATGACCTATGGTCTAAAGGATCATGGGAGCATCAAATATGGAACAGTAATCTAGTAATATTTTTTCAAATAAATCAGATATAATTCTTTATAACATGCAAAGTTAGCACAGAATTGTTAATATTTATTCAAAAAAGAAAAGTGTGCAAGAGAAAAATGTGTGAAAGAGAGAGAGAAAAATGTGCATGGCAGAGAGAGAGTAAAATGTGCATAAGTTTAGGCACAGATATAGAGATGGGGAAATTGTTGATAGTGGTTGTAGTTAGACGAGTGCTTTTTTGTAAAAATTTGGGTCATAGATTGAAGCTCTGACACGCATTTGCCATGACAATAATGATAGAGCCACACTCGCATCTCTTCTGTAGGAAAGAGGTTACAGGGAGGTTTAGTGGTTTCCATCAATTTGCTGTCTTAAGACTTCACTATAATACAACTTTCTAGTTGAGTAGCTTCAGTAGCTTCTTTCTAAGAACTGCAAACTTGTGGAACTCTTTCTGCTGACTGTTTTCCTCCTACTTATTAGTCTTGATCTTTTCAAAACTAAGGTCAATAGGTACTTCTTGTCTTTGCAATAATCATCTTTCGTTTTTTTTTAGCTCCTCACATAAAGTGGCTTCATGCCTTGTCCGGAGTGATTTCCATAAAGAAAAAGAAATTAAAACAGATTTGTTTTTAAAACATAACTTCATCCCAATACCAAGAAATATTTTCACACATATTTTGTATGATGAAAATATATACGAAAAACAGCTTTAAGGAAACAAACGTTAATCAACCCGGCTTTAGTATAATAATAAAAAAATTAATAACAACCAAGTTCCCCCCCCAAGAACCACACCCCCATATTAAGCTTAACTTTGTGTCACATCTAGCCCTTATAAAGAGACAGCTAAATAATAATGATTGAAAATCTACTTTAGAGAGGTGGAATAATGAAGGAGGGGGTGTCATACCTGTGAAGGAATGAAAGCCACTCTAGTAAAAATCTTCGTGTTGTCTCCACGCCTTGTTGATCACTACCCCAATGTTCAAAACCGTTGTGTACAAACTGACGTAGAATATCCATCCGCTCACTCGATGAAATATCCCAATGTCTTTGTTCTTTGATTTCTGTGAAAATCCAAGGTTTGATTAGAGCTCCCCTAGTTACAAAAAAAGAAAATGGACATTTTAGATTTCAACGAGTTTTGAATACAAAATTCAACTTCAGCAAAAGCAAATAAATGTAGAAAGAACACAAATAGATAATTAACAATAATTATATTAAACATAATTGATTTATTTATAGGTATTTGTGATCGGCCAAATAGATAACGTCAGAAACTATGGAGTCAGCTATCTTAAGAAATTGACATTATCAAAAAATTAAAAATCTCTCTCTCTCTCTCTCTCTATAAGTAGTAGTGTGTGTGTGTATAACTCTCCTACAGACCACATCACTGGACTGATCATGACCAAATCTAGCATAATGATGGTCCCCGAGCTAGAGATTGTGCACACCATTTTTCAAGGTTAAGGTCAAAGTTCAAGGTCATAGCCTATGTATGTATACTCTCCTACAGCACACACCACTGGACTGATCATGATCAAACCTGGCATGATGGTCGCAGACCTAGAGATAGTGTACACAATTTTTCAAGGTCAAGGTCAAGGCAGGTACCTAAGCATACAGCAAAGTCCCATGCAAAGTGTGGGTATCTTTGCCCAGTAGAATGATAAAATAGATCCATACAAAATAATTCTTTTTATTGAAAAAAAAAAATGAATAACAAAGGGTTTGTAGAATACAGAAGCTTAGAAAATCCCAATAAAGAAAATGGGTTGTTTTAAAACTTTTATCAAGCACTGACGTGTAAGAAGAGAAGCCAGAGTTTCTAAGGTCTCTGTACAGAGGTTTGTCAGGACTTTGTATGAGGATACTTTTCGCTACAAATAAGCCCTGACTAAATATTCAAAATTACATAGTATTCACAGACCAAATAAGATCTCAGTATGACTAACTTAGACTGGCTTTTACGAGGAATGGTGCACCTTCTCAGAGTGATGTTACCTCATGTAACAGCACGAAACTGGATACTAGATTTATTCTTGTCCAAAACCAAAAGTATTCACAGACCAAATAAGATCTCAGTATGACTAACTTAGACTGGCTTTTACGAGGAATGGTGCACCTTCTCAGAGTGATGTTACCTCATGTAACAGCACGAAACTGGATACTAGATTTATTCTTGTCCTGTAATCCAGTAAAACCAAGAGACCATAAGAAATGTATACTATAATATATTTAACTGGTTAAAAGTGAGAGGAAAATTAATATTCCTAAATATTTTTATTGAGAATTAATGGGATATTCGAACATTTATGTATCTCATATAGAGATCAAGTGTTAAGACTCCAGAAAGGGGCCCTTTGTTCTTGAGAGCTTTGACTGAAGTAAAAAAAAAAAAAGAAAAAAAAAAAAGGCTACTGTGAATTAAGGGCCAGATTTATAGGGGATATTTATAGGGGATATTTATAGGGGATATTTATAGGGGCAATTCTAAGTTGATCCTTATGTAGCATGATGTTTGTTCAAATTACATTTAAATTTCTGCGCATTGATACAGTTAGAAAAAACAAGGAGAAAATTCCCCCAAAACAAGTCGTTCCATGGAAAGAAGCTATTAGAGTAGAAAGCCTTTCAGTATTTGGGGGACATCTACAATGAAGAGGTGCAATTATGCTGCCCAACAGATTGGTCAGGTGTATATCCGTCGTGGGGCACAAGTGCAGCAAGTTTGTCGAAGCATAGAGTTAGACATAAGGTCGTTTTTTTTTTTTTAATATGTGAGGAGGTATCCAACTCTTCCAAAAGGGATACCCTGGATCAAGACAAAGATAAAAATTGCCTCAGTCTAAAAAGATTTCTTCTTCACTGACAGAGGACAGAAAATATGAAGGTACTATTGAATAGATACTACTTTGCTCATAGCCAAAAGATCAAGATGTCATAGCAGGTATTTGTGTTTACCTGTAATGCGTGTATGTTTTATACTGAATACAATTTTGTAATTAATCTTCCAACTTTTAGAAGTGATTGTTAAGTAACACCCTTACCCATATGTTCATGTTGGCCATTCAAGTATGAATTTAGGGAGACTTAAACCTCGTATCTAGGTGTGTATTGTTAATATTTATCAGTATAGTATTTTTAGGGGCTTCTGTTATTAGAGAGAAAATTGAGAAAAAAAAAAAAGAAAAAAAAAAAGAATTTTCATTAAAAAACAAAAAAAAACAATGTTATCTACTTAATTGTTGTGCCGCAATTAGTTAAATATTACTGCATTATTATATAAAACAAGTACTTTTATGGTTTAACAAAAGGAACGATTCTACCATATTTGTTTGGTAAACACAAGGAAAATAACTCAGTTTAGAATTAATTACCTCCCCTGTTAGTATGCAAACTATTCTGTTTATAATTTAAGCAAAACAAGCAAATTGCTTTGAAAACTATTTATATTAATGATTAACTTTCTATTTTATCGTTTTTTGTAATTTTTGGATATATTACTACTTTTGACATGACGATTAAGTATTGTTTTAATTGACATTCAATAGTCTGATTTTTGCTCTAGTAACAAACCCTTATCCCCGAGTGGCCATTGGGCCTTGATAAGTGGTGAACTCCATGTAAAAAAAAAAAAAAAAAAAAAAAAGCACCAATGATTTTTTTTGAAGGTGTGGAGCTAATGGTTAAAAGCAGTAGTTAACAATCAGGTTATCTTCTGGGAAGGTTTATGGTTCAATACTTACTACGGGCAATAATAACAAAGAATAACATAAAAACTTAGCACTGGTGAGCAAAATGAGAACAATTTACCTCATGGGTTACATAAAACGTTCAGTTTGAAATTCTGTACAGGTTTCTTAGATTAATATAAAGATTCCCAAGTTTGGAAAAAATATTCATGAAGGTTGGAGGTTATATTAGTCGAAAAGTCTTGAATATAAGAATATTGATAGAAAGTGTGGGGGGGGGGGAGATAAGACACTGACTGAAAGCCTAGGTGTGCCAGGTTCAAATCCAGTACCTTCCAAAGAAGTACTGTAATCATACCCACACTTGAGCTACTGTTTAACCTGCTGGAAAAGAGGTAAAGAAAATAACAACCAAGATAAGAATAATCGTTCAAATAATACGAAGAACATACTTTTCTTATACTACTTTTTCCAAAACATGTTATTTCCCTCTTTAATGTTTGATACAAATATATATATATATATACTCTTTTTTTTTTTTGGTGGGGGGGGGGATGAAATTTATAGAAATATAATTTATATAATATAATAGAGAAAGAAAGCTGAAATCAAGATTAATCCCCATGTGTACATGCATGTATGTTTGTGGAGGTTAGTACAAAGAAAAAAAAGGGACAGGAAATAATTCTTTGATGAAACAAAAGTAATCTACTCCCCCACTTAGCATTAAGAATTATCTGAAGTTTGTGTTCATGGCAAAATTAACATTTTCAATTTTCAGAGGGGAAAAAGGTGTAGAAGACAAGACAGAGGAAATACAAAGAAAAAAAAAATTCTGGGAAAAGAGAAAGACAGAGAAAGAGTGATGCAGAAATAAAATCTAATTAAATAGCGAAAATTTGCTCTTTTTGTAGAATTCTGCTAATAAAGTAGAGAACTCTCATCACTGATAGTTGTAACTTACCTTGCCACCATGAGACCACTGACACCCGATTGAGACTGGAAAGCATTGGCATCTTCAAAAGAGTACACATCACCATTACCTGCAGTTGAAATAAAGCATAAAAACAATTATTACTAATGCAAAAAAAAAAAAAAAGGTAACTTTTCTTCCACTGTCATTGGCATCTAATTAAAAACACTGCATTAAAATAAAAATACACTCATTTCAGCAGGAATATGAAATAACCAATAAAATAGTCATGCAAATAAAATCGTTTTTAATTTTAAAGATTAGGTTTGATAATTTGGATTATTCAGACGATTATTCGCATTTTGGATGTGAAGCTCTGACCTTTTTTAAGTGTGTCTCTTGTATCATCGATTTTGAGGCAATGCTGGAAGGTGTGCCGATCAATTATTATTATGATTGCATTTTGTAGTCTAATGTCAACTAAAATAGGTATTTTAGAATAAAATATTTACTTACAATAACTTTGGAATGCTATCAAACGGATGAATTTTTGTTGAGAATTTAGGAATTTCTAGATAAACATAGATTATGTAAAAACATCAGGTGATCTTTAATGTTACATGTGATAATGACATCATGAAAGGAAGATAGATTTTGAGACATGTACAGTTTTAGTTAGAGTTTGGTTGTTGTTGGAGACAGTCAGTCAAACTGATGGGTCATAATGACTCTAAACATCTGGGGAAGCTGTGGATCCAACACCTATCAAATGTAAGGAACATAGGACCAGCTTGTAATTTCCAATGGCGGAAACATCTGAAATCAAGTTGCTGAAATACAACCCGAGATTTGTTGGTTTCTTGGGAATGAATCTTATTCGCAGATTTCCATCAAAACAAAAGATGGACCAGATATGTTTCTCCGATTGGCCAGAGGTTAACCCCCAACAGAGAACTGTTATTTATCCCTTTTTGTTGTAAAGATTGTATGTCTGTTGTTAAACTGTATTGTTATATAGTTGTGGAACAGAAGAGAAATTAGCTGTTATTTATCTATCCATCGATCTATCTATCTTTGTATCTGTTTACCAATATATTTATCGATCTATCTATCTAACTGGAAGTAAACAAGAGATGTGGAACTATGTTTTAATATATTATCAAAAAATGTCAAAATACATCAAACTCGATGACCGATCTAGTTGCACTGGAAGATATTTGACCAGCCGATCGGAAGTGACTGGCTGTTGTCATGTGTTCTGGTTAGCTGGGAAGATAGTAGAGTTGGATTGAGGGAGTCAACAGAAGAAGATGATCTGAAAGATGTCTCTTCCAGAGGGAGGTAGGGAAGAGTCTCAGACGTAGGTCGCTGATCACTCCTCTGCGAATGTCGACTACTTGGGAGAAATAAAAATATAAAAATATACAGCATCTTGGTTTCTCTCTGAAACATCTTGTTTACACAGAATCTTTCTCCCCAAGATTGGCTGAATATCTTCCAGAGAAAAGACAGCAGAAGGAACATGTACATCAATGTATGTGTTTATGTATGACACACATATCAACACCTAGATGAAATTATCATGGACCATGAAATAGACAGTTACGTGTATATATATATATATATATATATATATATAATGTATATATATGAGAACATATGGTTTAGATAGTGAAGAAGCCCACTATAGACATTAATAACAATCACACTACATACGTTGGTCTGTTTAGTTTTAATATACAACATTTTCATACAAGTACATTACAGTATCTGTTAATATATCGAATACGAGAACACTAGACGATCATAGAAACACTGTCACGTTATACACGCATCAATTCGACGAACAAAAAAAAAAAAAAATGGAGATGATTATGAAACGAACATATGCATCACACACAGATATACACATAAACACATGAACGTTTATATATACAACTAAATAGTATATACATCCTGTTATATAAACCCCAGTATGAACATACATCAACTTCGTTATTCGCTATATAGCAACCTCAGATTATACAACACATTGCCAAACTCATGGATCTGCATGGAATTTCTATAGAATATAAGAATTCTATCAGATCAAAGATGATGGAATAAAGAAATTCAGGTTGAAAACTTCAATGGATGACATACTAAAGAAATTCAATTTAAAAGATGAAAAGAGCAGTCCAAATAATCCGAAAATATATCATTTCAGTTATTATTACCTTGAATATTTAATTAAAAATGCTTTTAGTTATCCTGAATATATATATGACAGCAACTAAGTGGCAAGAATGAACAGTAAAATTTTGTTGGTATGCCTTTCTTATAAATTTCCAAAGAACTTTCTGGATAAATATTTATGATAATTATATGAAAAAAAGTTCAAAACCGGTTTCACCAATTTAGATGTTTGAAAAAGTTTTAAATGAAAATTTACTGAAACACATTAATTGAACTTTGATAACCAACTACGGCCAAACTATTTGACTGACTTTAAACATACTAACTTAAATGTGCTTTGGAATAGAATTAAACATGCAGCTACCCCTTTTATAAACTTAGTGAAATTAAAAAAAAAAAAAGAAAAATGGTTTTACAAGGATGGGTCACTTTTTCATTGACATTTTTGCAAGTAATTCAAACCTCACATCAATGATGTTAAATAAAAGAGGTTAGTTTGACTGCCCGTGACGTGACAATCGTGGTGGGTGCATCGATAAGACCGTTCGCTTTTTTTACCTCCTTTTCCTCTTGCATGTTACGGTTTTGAGCCTGTCTATTACACCTATTTTTTTTTTTTTGCTCAACCAACCCCTCTTATACATACCTTCACACACCCGGCACTGCTGGGCACCCAGGCTAGTCTATATATATAAAAGCGAAAATGTGTGTATGTATGTGTGTTTGTGTGTCCGCTAAAAACTTTCGACAGACAGAACAAAAATTGACAAACTTGGTATCATATTGAAGCTCCATCCTTTGCCCCCAAAATATCGAAAAATTGGCTAAAAACGTTAATTTTTTCACCCTGAAATCAACAGTTTTCTACAGGGGGGGGGTCAACAAAAACCGTCCTCTCATGACGACGACCGGTTCTACGCATGCGTCAGATGACGTCATGACCTGATTTAGTTTAAATAGTTGAAGAACTTACTAAATTTCATGTACGTCGTGTTAGCACAGTTGGTTAGAGCGTTGGTTCATTATCTAAACGTTTTGGGTTCGAATTATGGTGTGAGATGTCTTTTTTTTTTTTTTCGATTTTTTAAATTTAAATATTGAACCAGTGTTATTTAGGCCATTTTTCACGTAACGTTCGTTTTTCTGTTTTTTTTTTTTTACTTCGCTTATTCTTAAGTTTTCATTAACACCCCCGACTGACCACACATACCCAAAAACACCCGGGTACCCACCGATTTTTTAAATTTTAATATCGAAACAGGCTTATTTAAGCCATTTTTCACGTTTTTTTTTTTAACGTTCGTTTTTCTGTTTTCTTTTTGTTTTCTCGATTTTTACATTTAAACATTGTTCGTTTGCCTTACGTTAGTTTTTTTTGTGTTTTTTTTTTCCGATGTTTTGATTATCCTCCCCCCTCACCGCCCGGGTACGTTTTTCTGTTTTCTTTTTTTACTTCGCTTATTCTTAGGTTTTCATTAACACCCCTAGCCCCTCCAAACACTTGGGCAAGGCCGGGTACCCCCCCCCACACACACTTTAGTTTTAATGTTCATTTTTCTGTTTACATTTTTGTTTTTTCGATTTTTACATTTAACATCGTTCGTTTGCCTTACGTTAGTTTTTTGCAAGTCATATGCCTAGTAATCTGAATGTACATTTATAAAATGTTATTTCGAAGGCTCATGACGTAATAAGTTGTTATGGCTGTGACAGCTAGCACATTACCTTTTTCATTTCCTTTTTCTTTTGCGTTACAGGTTTGAGCCTGCCTACTGTGGCTAATTTTTTGGTGGTCACTCAGGCACTCGCTGATATTATGATCGGAACAAAAGTTGTTTTAACTCATTTATTTTTTTTTTCCTGAGGGTTGCTCAATATCTTTAGTATACCAGCTCTCTCCACCCGGGCAATGACAGGTATCCTCGCTAGTGTCTTATAAAAGGTAAAATAATGTTGCAATAAAATGAACTTTGCCTTTTATCCTGAGCCTTTTTTTCATTGGTGGATTCAGTGGACGTTCCTACAGAAATACAACAGGACTTTCGTTGTTCTCTTGTGTTTAGTTTTGCAGTACCAGGTTTGCACATTTATAAAACCATAACATTTTTTTATAATTAATCACATTTCTTTTTTCAGTGATTTGTATTTGAGTATGCGTTCCCTTTGGATGTTTAGGTAGGAGTAAAGTGTGGTAACTGTTCTGAAACACTTCATCTTTTACGTCATCATTCAGTGAAGAGGAAATCTTTCTAGACTGAGGAATTTTTTTTTGTTTCAATCCAGATTGTCCCTTCTTTAGGGAATTGCATTTTCCTCCACATCAAAATCGAATTCGTGTCTAACTCTGCCCTCACGAGTAGGAGAGTGAATAGAAACAAAAACCAAAACAATACAAAGGAGATAATCGTGGTGATCAGATTTTTACAGAACTTAATTTATTCTACATTGAAAAGGACTTACCAAAAATAGGAATTGTTTTCCCTGCGATTGAACACTGTTTAATGTAATCCCAGTCAGCAAGTTTTGTGTACCTCTGTTCACGTGATCTGCCATGAATCTGTAAAAATTAATGATAGAAATGAAAGTTTTCTTTTTTTAAAAATGTGGGCAAACAGATGTTTTGATAAACAATATCATATTTACTTATCACTCTGCTGATGTGTAAGAAACAACAACAAAAAGATTAGTTTTAAATGAGAAGGATAAAGTAGAGGGATGGGCAAAACAAAAAAAAACAAAAACAAAGTTATATTAAAAATATGAACAACTTCTATGTTTCCTGTTTGAAGAGAAATATATTCAGAACCTTTAGAGAAAAGTAACTTCAATAAGTACAAAAAACAAAAATCAATGAAAGGTACTGTTAGATAACTCTACAACGCAGCTGGTGGGTCCTAGATAAAGACTAAAAGAAGGGAATTGGAACAGCTGTTCTATCCCTTTATGAGGTATGGATTAAAGAAAGCCCATGGGTTGTAGTTTATATATATATACATATATTTATATAACATATTTTTTTAACATATTTTATTAACTGTTTGCTCATATAAGTACATAGATATATCGCCGCTACTTCAACATTAAGAAAAGAATATCAAACCACATTTCTTTTAACAACCATAATTCTAATAATAACCAAAAAACTTCTCTAACCACTTTAATTAAAAAACTTAATTCTAATAATACCCCCTTCTCAATCAAATGGACTATTATAAAAAAAAGTTAAGTCTTATACTCCAGGCTCTAAGTCATGTCGCTTCTGCACAACCGAAGCTATAACTATAATTACTTCCCCTCAAAGTAACAATATAACAAATTCTAAAAACGAACTGATCTCTTAAACATAAGTCCAAATTTAATTATGGTAATTTTGAAATTACATAGCTATTACTTTAACCTGTCAGATATATATAATTTTTCTTTAACATTATCGTTTTTTTCTACATACTTTTTTAATACTTTATAACTTAATAATCCTTTTTTTAATTCTTTATTTCTTCTTTGCTTAGCTGTTTTTTTTTTTTATCTGCAATGTTTTTTATCTGCAATTTCCATTTTAGTCTTTAAATATTTCTATCTATCAAATATATCAATCTACCTACACATTCATATCCTGTATGTATATTTATTTATATTTTACTATATGCATTTACTTACATACTTACTTGCTTTATCCAGAATTTGCAGATACCGACCATCCTATCCCCTTAAATTTTTATTTTTTTTATTTTATATTTTATTTTTTCCATTTAGTGTCTTTTAATAACTCTTGTTGACAATTTCTTAAGTAATAACCTGTACATTTCAGTTGACCTCTTTTTTGCCCTATATTTTTTGCGTCTTTTAACGTCTTCTTGTCTGGGTCATTTTGACATTTGCTTTTCTATTTAATTCTATCACGATTTAATCTTTTTTTCCCCTCTTCTTCACTAATTTTTCTTAATTACACTTTGTCTCAGCAGCCGTGTTAAACGCATATCTTATTTTTCTTTTATTAATATTATTGGAATTTTTTCCCCTTTTCCTCGTACATATTTGTGAATTATTCCACGAATTTCGGCCTTTTGGATTATTTTGGACCATCTTCCAATTACGTGGTTTCCTTGAATTTTACTTGTGCGAATGGAAATTTAATTAACTTTCTTGGATTTACATTTTTGGATTTTACCGTCATTGGATACTTTACCTTTCACCAGACTATCCATTCACGTGAAATCACCTTTTTCTTCACCATATTCCTTCTGTTTCACTTTTTGTTATCAAGTAAGATCTTTGATTTACTTGCAGTTTCATCAAATACTTTTGTATCCAAAATCCGATCCCGCATTTTGCTAATTCCTACCCTCTGATGAGAAGGAAAGTATTTCTTCGAAACTCCGCGGATTAAGGACTATCCACTTATCAAGTGTTTCCTTTACAGATTAAATATGTTTTTAACTCTTTTTCAAAGTGTTTTTTTAACATGTTTTATTAACTGTTTGCTCTTCTACATACATATATATATATATATATATAGGAGAACCATAGGAATGGGAAATGAAGTCACAAAAACTATATTGGTGAATATAGATTGGTTCATTTATTCAATAAGGGAATACAAACAATTAGTTGGGGGATAGTTGGGACTCTTTATGCCAAGGCGTTTTGAAGCCTAATGCTTCTCATCAGAAGAGTAGAGAAGATGCTAGGTAACATAGTGGGGATGTGACGTCTAGCGTTGGATTCGTTCTTAATTGATCTAATTCGTTCCTAATGAATCCAACGCTAGACGTCACATCTCCACTATGTTACCTAGCATCTTCTCTACTCTTCTGATGAGAAGCATTAGGCTTCAAAACGCCTTGGCATAAAGAGTCCCTACTACCCCCCAACTGTTTGTATTCCCTTATTGAATAAATGAACCAATCTATATTCACCAATATATAGTTTTTGTGACTTCATTTCCCATTCCTATGGTTCTTCTATATAAGCTCCAATTGATACTTGTTGAGCTTTGTATTGTCCAGATAAGTCTCCTCTTATAGAATTGAGCTCACTCTTTTCTTCTCATGCACTAAGCTATATATATATATATATATATATATATATATATATACTGTTAAAAAAATAAAACAAAAAAAAAAACACTACCAAAAAATTGTTAAACTCCAAATGGTTGCATGCTATCATTATTGATAACTTTTACAACTGCTTTTATCAAAAATGAATGACTGCAACAAAAATCGAGCAACATTACTTTGACACCTACTACTGCTAGGTGTCATTTACGCAACAAGATTTCAGCTATTTACATTATCTGGCATGATCTGGTTAATATCTGGAATCAAAGAAATGGTACACCATAGTATTTTTTTAATTAAAAAAAAATTTTTTTTTTTTTTACATAGGCATCACCACTTATCAAGGTCTAGAGACCATTCGATAAGGTTTAAGAGTGTACAGTAGTCAATTGAACAATATAGTAATTGTTAGTAATGGAAATTCAGTAAATTTGTTAACTTAAGTGGAACGGCTCATCAAGAACTTGTTTACATTGGACTTGAAGACAATCAGATTGTATTCAGCTGGAAAGCAGGGAATCGGAAGAGAGTTCCACAGGTATGCAGTTCTAAGAAAGAATCTTTGTTCATGGAATGTACATTTAGGTTTAGGCACAGATAAAGAGTGGGGGGAATTATTGATAGTGTTTTCAGCTAGATGAGCGTTTCTTTACAGTATGGCGAATTCTAATTGGTGTGGCTTTAAGGTCTGCATTGGATGGAGAAGGGGTAGAAAGCAGACCAACAAAGAAATATATATATATATATATATATATATATATATATATATAAAAATCAGGTGTGCCATAAGTAACACTTGTTTTTATTGACTGTTTAATTTTTTTATTTTTTTTGAATTATTAATAAAAATGACATTATATTGCAACCTGTATATGTGTGTATATATATATATATATATATATATATATATATATATATAATGATATATCAAAGTTATATCGTGATTTAATATCAATTTTGGAGCAAAAGAAATATTATATACATTTCTGGAAAATTTTAACGCATATCTAAACAACTCCACATAAACATTCTGTCTGTAATTAGAAAGGTTTGCTGATTTGGAAGCAATTTTTCTGCATTTATATTAAACAACAAGGGTGTTGAACTTGCTATTTGTTTATCAATTTCCTTAAACAAGCCATGCGTGCATGGTCCCACTCTGGTGTTGTATCAGAAATTATGCCACAAAAAATAGTAAAGAAATGATGAATGTGAGAAGTATGAATGAACGGTCAACGTTGTCTTCACATTTTCGCCAAGTTTCAGAAAAATCTAATGGATGGGGCAAAAAGTGTCATTGCTTTTACAATTTTGAGGCATTTGTGACACCTTTTCAGCTCCTAAGAATGCCGAATCCCAGTGAAAATAGACAAATGGTGTAGTTTCACACCTTAAGACATGTATATTTGAATTTAGCACCATCAAAAACTACTATATAGACATACATATCAAATTCTTGAGTAATATGAAAAAAGAGCTCAAAAAGGCATGATTTTTTAACCCTAAAAGTCCCAGAGGGATGCAAACCAAAATTTTGCCAGGGTCACCCATACTGAATTTATATTAAAAACAATGGCCTTCACATTTTGGCCAAGTTTCAGGAAAATCTAATGGATAGATCAAACGCCATAAAAGTGTCATTTTGGGGCATTTTTTAACCGTTTTTGAGCAACGGGAATTTTCGCAAAAAATTTTTTTAACTGTGCACATCTATTTAATGAAATAAAATGTGGCAAAATTTCAGGAAAAACTGATAGACAGTTATCTGGTAATCATCCGGACTAATGGATGGATGCCACGTAAAACATAGGTCCCTCTCTGATAAATCGGGGGACCAATACATGAAACTGATTTTTGTAGCAGTCTTTTCCTCATTAATTTGTGTGACAAAATGGATACATATGTGTATCCGTGTGTGAATGGATTTCTGCAAAACTTTAAAGCTTCAAGTTGCCATATGAATATCACATCTTCAGAGTCAGTTGCTAGATGAAAACCATACAGTATCGAGGAAAATTCATGCAAAGAAGCCATTAGAAAATTGTTTAGAAAAGTACCAGCAATATCAATGGCAATATGAAAGTGATACAGGCCAACTCGGTCAAAATATTATGGGTAACATAAATTCAAAAGTATGCAAACGCACCAAAAAAATTATTCATAAACTGATTCCATACTTTTTGGATACATTTTCGATTTTATTGCGTCACTAGCCTGGGTGCCCGGCATTGCCCGGGTGTTTGGAGATGTATGGTAGCAGGCAGAGAGGCTTGAACCCGTACCGTGAAGGAGGAAAAGAATGTGGAAAAAAAAAAAAAAAAAAAAATTGACGTCTTTGCTGTTGCGTTCATTGCCAAAGGTTTAAATTAGGGCTAGTCAATCAAAAAAAAAGGGGATGACTTTCGAAAATATCGATGAAAAAAAAAAATATAACCCCTCATTGTAGAAAAGTGCCCAGCTGAGGGTGAAGGAATAAATGTTTTTAGCCAATTGTTCGATATTTGTCGTCCGAAGGGTCGAGCTTCAAAACGATATCGATCTTGTGAAAATCCATCACCTCTGTCAAAAGTTTTAGGCAGACATACATACATACATACATTTAAATAGACAGGTGAGATTAATATTATAGATTAACTGACCTTTTTGATCCTGACTAATCCATTTACACTTCAGATTACAGATTCTTCCACTTCGATCTTATGGAATATAATTTTATTGATTGTTTGATAGTTTACTTTGACAATTTAATTTCTTTAGTTCTATTAAAGATGCCTTTTAATTTACAAAAACCTTTTTTTTTAAATATATATTTTTAAATTTATGCTAACACCAATATATTTTTTTTTACTGATTTTTATCCTTTAATGAAAAAAGCTAATCTATGAAAATATGGGAGTTAAGAATTAAAACTTTTTATTCTTTAACTTCTTGTTTCAATATTTTAATTTATTCAATTTTTATTTTCATCATCAATTTTCTTGTTTTTTTAATTGCTCTAATTCTACTATCTTGATAGATTCTAATATAGAGATAACTATTTTTATTATTTCATATATATATATAGGTTGAAACGATTGTCGCCATAGAAAAGACAACATGATTCCATTTCTGTTTTCTTTTTTTGTTGCAGACCATCTGCTAGTTGGCCAGTTGTGTACAAGTCTCAAGAGCAATAGGAACCTTCTATCATATCTGAAAATGATACAATGTCAAACAATCAAGATTATCGATGCACTGCTGTAAACATGCTTTCAACTGATCCAAATTATGACAGCAATACCATTGCCAGTATCCTCAAAATGCATCGCTGGATTGCTATGAACAACAGAGTGATAAAAACAAAGTTTCTGGCCATGGTTATGGTATTTAGTGTAGTTTCAAGTAAAGGCCACGTCATGCCATCTCTCATCATCAAAGTCAGCTTGAATGTCAACACCAAAGTGTACCTGGATGTGCTGAAGAGTGTGGTGATCGTCTGGTGCAATCCTGTGTGTAGCAACAGGACTCAGCACTGGCCCACAAGTCCAAAGAGACCCAGGCTTTGTTTCAGGAGGAGTGTTATAACTGCCCCCCTCTTCCTCCGACCTGAACCCGCTGGACTACTTTAATTGGTCATACACCAAGAACATCACCAACATGATCTCCCATTACACCAAAGCCAACCTGATCATTGCTATCTGCTGCGTATTTACTGAGCTCCTGCTGGCATTTATGGAAAAGGCATACTCCCAGTTCTGGGCCTGTATCAGGGTGGTCATTGAGGCTGAAAGCGGCTACATTGAATAGATGTTAGCTCTACTACATAATCAAGTTACCTGAATTGATTTTTTTCAATAAATGTTTTAAAATAAACTGTAGTGTTGTTTTCTTTACGGCGACATTTTTATCGTTCTACCCCCCCACACACAAACGCATAAATAAACATATATAGATTACAGGATTAATAATTAAATAGGTCAGACTTTAACAAATCTTGTGACATCAACATTACTTACTGTGACAAGGTCTATACCCCAAAGTTTGAGGCGTGGAATTAGGGTGTGTGCTATACTCTTACTGCCATAGATACCGGTCCTCATCTTTAAAGTTAGTGGTATTTCCAAGACTGACTTCATACCACGGACAATCTGTTCAAGTCGGCCTGAACGACCCATCAGCGCACAACCTTCTCCCTGTGAGGAAAGATAAATGTACACCATGAAAGAAAATACAAATTGCTTTTATGTGTAAATACTTGAGAAAAGTTGAACAAAAACATTTTGGAAAAAAAAAAATAATAAAATAAAGCCTATTCCTGTATAAGTATAATTTTTCAAATAAATTAGTCAAAAACATAAGTCTGCGATAGATCAACATTTAAGATGTCATTCTTAACAATTCAACTGTTAAAAGATTATGCATTTAGATTTGTTTATTATTTTGATTATTCATGTGTGTATTGTATTGATTAATCGCTCAATTATTTTCATCTTGGGTGTTATTACCACGTTTCAGTCGCTGCACCCCACAACTTTCTTCAGGTGTTGAATTCATGTTCCTTTTTTTTTCTACTAAGGAAAAGAGGGGTTAGCTCTGCATCGCAAGAATTCGAATCGTGGGTTTGAAAGGAGGGGGGGGGGGTCCGTAGATCATAAAAATAGTTCAATCTTCACGGGTCACTAAATATTTTTTTTATAGGGTTTTCCTATGACTCAAATTGTTAAGATATCTATGCCAATTGTTAATATTAGTGAAAAAATATGTTTTACGCAACAAAGGATCGATACCCATATGTATTTTCGTTTTTTTTTTTAAAACACAATGCAAGGGAGACAACTCAACTGTCCTCATCTTGAGTGTCATTCTAACAAAGTTTTGGCTGATGTAACCTTCGATCTTTTCAAGTGTATCTTATCGAATCTGCACTGAATTTCAAACATGAGGACAGCTGTGACAGAGTAGAAATCTTAAGTAATTTGCAATTATATTCTTACCATTGCCCGCACTGAGGATTGAACCTTCAACCGTCAAAAGGTCACTTAGAACTGCATTTTGCCTAGTATTTTATCCATTATGCCACGGACAATATACACCTGAAGAAGGTTGGAAGTTGGAGCCGAAATGTTGTGAGAATAACACTCAAAATGAGAACAGTAGTTTGAATAATCCAAATTATCAATGCTTACTTAAAAAATTCAGAAATATTTTAGATTTGTATTTGAAATTAATTTACCTAGTACGGGGCAAGAACAAAGACTGTTGAATATTGATAACTGAAATTTGGTGTCAGGTAAAAGTTTATTTTTATCTAATACTAGCATGGATGCCCAGAGTTGCCTGGTCATACAATACACTTAAACATGATATTTTAATTTATGCAGATTGCATATGTATTATATAATCAATCCTCTATTGATTATTATACATTACGAGGAATAATTTGCAAACAAAGATAATGATAATGTCATTCATCAAATTCCGTCTGTGTTTGTTTACAATATTATGTCAGCTGATATTTGAGCGTCACGATGAATGCCCTGGAAAAGTAACTTCTGATTAATGTTTAATTTTAAAATATGCAAATGAAGAAATGATTTGTGGTGATTTTAAATGGTACCTCTTTTATCATAAACTGAACTTTTAAAAAATTTTTTTAAAATTTAATTTTCACCCCAAACAAGGCACAGTGCCACTTTGAAGCAGGGGGCTACTATTAGGGACTTAATTAGCAGGGCCATTATGAAGGGAGATGAGTAGAAAGATGTTTGTTCACATTACACTTGAACTTCTGTATATCAGTACAGTTGGGAAAACAGAATCCCGGAAGGGAGTTCCAAAGACCTGCAGTTCTGGGGAAGAAACTATTGGAGTAAAAGGCTTTCTTGCACCTAGGGATCTCTACTGTAAAGGGATGAGACTTACTAGCTTGTCGGGTTTGTCGGGGGTAGTTACGTTGGGGAGGTACAAGTGTTTGCAGTTCGTCAGAGCATTCACCATTAAAGTATTTGTAGAACAGGCAGAGGGATGCAACATCTCGTCGATGGGACAGAGGCTGAAGCCTAGATGACAGTTCAGGACCTATCAGGTTGGCGACCCTCTTTTGAACCCTGTCCAGGAGCGAGAGACGAGCAGCAGATACACCAGCCCAGATGTGACAACAGTACTCCATACATGGGCGAATGGTGGCCTTATAGAGGTACAGGATACTGTCAGGCGTAAGTAGTTTTCTAGCACGGTAGAGGGAGCCAACCTTCCTTGCAGCAGCCTTGGCAATGCTCTCAATGTATCTATTCCAGTTCATATTCCCTGTAAATGTTAGGCCGAGGAGTTTAAAAGAAGTACTTTCAGGCAATGTGTTCTTGGGCATTGCTATTAGTGGTAGAGAAGGTTTCTTGTAGTTATTGAAGGAAACAAGCTTAGTCTTAGCAGCATTGAATGTGACCATCCATTTTTGTCCCCATTCCACTACAGATTGGAGGTCATCCTCTAGGGTTTCTGCCATTTCCTTGGATATGTGTTCATTTGTTTTCCTCTCATATCTGTTATGGAGAGTGGTGTCATCCGCAAATATACCCATCTCCGAAACAATTTTATCAGGGAGGTCATTTATGAATATCAGGAATAATAGAGGTCCAAGGATAGACCCCTGAGGTACTCCTGCATTTATGTCATATTGTTTAGATGTACGACCGTCGAGGACAACTTGGATTTTTCTCTTACTTAAGAAAGATTAATTAATAAGAAAAAATTAAGGTACACTCGGGCTTGAACAAGGGATCATTCGATATGTTGTCGAATGCTCTACCACTGAGCTATATTTCCAGATGACAATGAATTTTTTTTTTTTTTTTTTTTTAAGAAGGAATGATTTAGAATTTTAATAGCCATTCCATATACGTCATTTTTTTCAAAAGGAGAGAGAGCGTATTTTGTATCATACAAAAACAAAAAAACTTTAAAATAAAATTACTGCAGCAAATCTCTTTTTTACATGATCTAATAAAGAAATATGAAAAAATTTTAATTTAGTTTTACCAAAAAATTAAAGTGAAAATATTTTTTTTTCAAATAAAATAAAATATAAGAAAAATGTTTTTTTTAAATTAGTGAAAATTTTTTAAAAATAATTTAAAAATATGATAATATAAAAATGATTTTTTTAATTTAATCTTACCAAAAAAATTAAAAAGTGAAAAAAATGTTTTGTTTTTTTAAATAATTTAATTTTAAAAAACAAGTATAAAAGTATTTGTTTAAAATTTAATTTTATCAAAAAATTTAAACACAGTGAAAATTTTTTTTAATAATTTAATTTTAACAACAAAATAAAAAGACATGTAAAAAAAAATATGGGAGGAGCAAAGTACCTTTTGAAAAACGAGTTCAATTGGGCAGCCACAATTGATATCAATAAAATCCACTTTACATGTATCTTGGATCAACTGTGCACAGCGGGTCATTGGTTCATAATGAGAACCGCACACCTACAAGAAAATTAAAAGAATTCAACAAAATGAAATAGTGTTAATTTTCTTTTTTCATAATTCACAAGCATTCACACTTGGTGCTGCCCAGGAATGAATAAGAACTTCTGTCGGGTTAGAGATGTACTCCAAACCCAACATTTCTATTTTTGATTTTATTTTTCAATTTCTATCATTTTAAATTTTAATTGGTTTAGAGAAAATAACTTTAACTGAATAAAAGAACATTTTCTTTTGATAAGTACTTTACCAAAACCTTACTGAAGTGAAAGTTTGAAGCCAAATATATAACTAACAAATCAAATTCAATTCTCTTATAATTGACACTGGGGTTAAAACCTATCAACCATACCTAAGTAAACACATGCATATATCTTATACAGGGTGCGTAAGGTATTTGAGAACACTTATAATTTTGTAATTTAAATTAAAAAATATACTGTTTTTTTCTTTCAGAAGATCCCATGGCAAATACTACTATAACTAAAAGAAATGAAAAGACATGCTATAATAGTATCTATAAAAGTGAAACATAGCAATTTAGAAATTGCAAGATTTCTAAAAGTGGCCAGATCTTTATTGCAAAGTTAGAAAGGAGTTTAATAAAAACAATGGTGATGAATTGGCCAAGAGTAGAGAACAGCATTGCCAACGCTCTGACTTGCTCAGAACACCTGAGTTTGTTAGAAAGGTGCATGGCCTGATCAACGAAAATCCTGTTATATCAATGTGACATCTCACCAAAAATCTTCAAATATCTGCAGGAACAATAAGGAATGTTGTTCATTCAGACCTCAGATACAAATCATACATTCTTAAGCAAGGTCAGTTCATGTCAACAAAAACTTACGAGAATCGTTTAATGCATGCTAAATGACTCTTAAACAAATTGAATCATCCAGAAAAACAAGAGTGGCTTTGGTTTTTCTCCTATGAAAAAAATCTTTGACCAGGATCAAAAAGTCAATCGAAGAAATGACAGGTGGCTATGTGCAGAGCCACTGAGGTTCCAACTGTTATGTACACAAAGTTTCCAGCAACAGTGATGGTTTTCGGTGTTGTTAGCAGTGAAGGGCGCATCATGCTTCCTCATTGTTTTCCACAGAGTCAACGCAGATTCCTATGTTGAGACTATTCAAACCATTGTTAAGTCTTCGATAGACAACGTAGCTAATGGAAAGGCCTATGTCTTCTAACACGATTCGGTACCATCACATAAAGTTCTCAGAAAACAGGACTGGATGACTGAGAATTTTCATGATCATGTCACACCAAACTGATAACCTCTTAACTCACCAAACTTTAATCCTTTGTATTTTGAGGTATATATTACACACACACACGTATTACACAGACACACACACATGTATTACAAACACACACATATATATTAGACACACACAATTACAGACACACCCACACCTATATACACAATATATAACTATACAAATCAATCAAACCCACTTCTTTTATAGCTGAGTCTAGCGTCCAAACTTGTCTAAGTAACTATGTGCACATATCTTCATTAAACTCCAAGTTGCATGTAACAAAGAGAAAATGAAAACAAACGTTTGCAAGTCGAGATGAATGACTATGACATGTCATATAAAACAAAATAAAAATAAAGGAATATAAGTGGACAACGTAAGTTTCCCAATCTTTATGATTTAGTAAAAAAAACGATTGATTTGATAATTTGTATTATTCAAACTATTCTTCTCATCTCTGACCTTCTTTAGGTTTGTCTTGTTGAACTTGGGAATCCATATGGATTATTAAACTAAAACTTTCATTTTAGCTACATGGATAACTTGCTCTTCAAGACAGCAAAACATGCTCTCTGCAACACAATAGCCTACAAATGTCTTTATTGACCAAAAAGAAATAGCTATAGTTGACTACTTCACCTATTTAGGAAGCTTCATAAACAAGGCAATATAGACTATGAGTTGCAGTGCAGGATAAGCAAGACCTCAGCAGCATTTAACCAGTTCTGTAAGATTTAGAAAAATAAAAAAAAATTTCTCCTCAAATTTAAATTAAGATTTTATAACAGCAACGTCTTGTCCACACTGCTATATGGAAGTGAAAGCACCTCAAAACTTAGCACCTCAAAATTCAGCCACGAGAAAAAATCTGATGCGTTTGATTCCAGGTGCCTTAGAAGGATTCTAGGAATCAAATGAAGTCATCGAATTACCAAACAAGAAATTAGAGACTGTATTAACCAACAGTTAACATCAATAATTTGCAAATGACAACTAGGCTGGCTCAGACATACACATACCTAAGATTGGCTCCAGAGAGAATTGCTAATCAAGTGTTCCATAAAAGACTCTTGATGAAAAAAGGAGATGACCAAAAACGAACTGAAAACAGACAATCGAAAGATTTGATTGAAAAGAATTGGAAGGATGCTGTGGATCTGGCTTCAAATCAAAAACAATACCATACTTTGACTACCACATGCATCGCAATGCGCAAGAGTCCCTAAATCTAAGATAATTTGTATTTATCCCATCAGCCATGATTGGGTAGAAATCTTAAGTGGTCTGTAATTACATTTTTATAACTGCCTATAAACTTTATGATTTATTTAAAAAAATGATTTACTTTAAAATTTAGCAAAAACCAAAAACACTTGAACAAATAATAAAGTGCACATTAATAATCGTAATAGTTGGAAAATAATTTTGCTAAAATCATCTGATCTCTACATGATCCCTTCAACTTATATTTGTCGCTAACATATCTATGTTTTAGAATTTCTCAGCAAGTTATCTTGTAGATTAAATAAAAGGTTCTATTTGAACAATTCTGTACAGACTCGCAAGTTCGACATATAGATGCACCTGAACAAGATTGCAAGATTAACATTCAAGATGAGAATAATAATCTGAATAATCCAAATTAAAACAAAATTTCTATTATAAGTTTTTAAGAACACATTTGAAATTTTCTGGTAGCAAAGTTCTTGCAATGTATTACTCACTCGCCCTTATTGCAAAATTACATTTTTTTTTCAATTTTAACAAAAACAGACAAATATCATGCTACTGTTTAAGGCTTACATCATCACATTCAGTTTAATGACCGTTTTACTGATTGGCATATGTTGAACGGTTTTTAGGAATTAATTTCTAGACTAATCTCCCTCTGGCCAGATTCTTATTTATCCTTCTTTCTCCTAAACCATCCTTATCACTTCCATCTTTCCTTGGCCTTCCCTTGCAATTTCAACTATTTTAGACCTACTAAACCCCAAACTCTAATCTATCTTTTCACCATGACCAAATTAACAAAGTCTCCTGTTCTGTACATGTCGCCTATATTGTCCAAATTTGTTCTTCCTTTGAGGTCATCAGATCTAAGTCTGTTTTGAAGACTCATATTACATATCAATTATATTTCTTAACATGCAACACAATGTCCTCAATGCTTATTGTTCAGGTTTCACTTCTACACATCATCACACTGCATATACATGCTTCTAGTCATAGACTATCCTTGGTCAATAGTGGTAACACTCTGCTGTTTAGTAATGAAAGAAGTTCCTTACAATTGGTGATGAGTTAGAAACAAGTAGATGTGATGTTAGCACCTAAACTTTTTTTTTTTTTTACAAAGGCATCACCACATTATCAAGGCCCAGAGGCCACTCAAGGATAAGGGTTAAAGAGTGTACAGTAGAAATTGGTC
Organism: Euprymna scolopes; assembly: GCF_053919585.1. Classification (NCBI taxonomy): domain Eukaryota; kingdom Metazoa; phylum Mollusca; class Cephalopoda; order Sepiida; family Sepiolidae; genus Euprymna; species Euprymna scolopes. The sequence goes on from NC_136493.1 coordinate 135,724,047, forward strand.
AATTACAGCAGAGAAAGAAAAATAAACAGAGTTCAGTTAAATAACAGGGAGAATATATCGAGGAAGGTGGGCTCTCTCTACCGTGCTAGAAAACTTCTAACACCCGAAAGTATCCTGTACCTCTATAAGGCCACTATTCGCCCATGTATGGAGTATTGCTGTCATATTTGGGCCGGTGCATCGGCTACTAGTCTCTCTCTCCTTGACAGGGTTCAAAAGAGAGTCGCAAATCTGATAGGCCCTAAACTGGCATCAAAACTTCAGCCTCTGTCCCATCGTCGAAACGTTGCATCCCTCTGCCTGTTCTACAAGTATTATAATGGTGAATGCTCTGAAGAACTGCAAGCACTTGTGCCCCCACGACGTGAACACCCTCGACAGACCCGACAAGCTGCAAAATCCCACCCCCACACTGTAGAGATCCCTAGATGTAAAAGATCTTTCTACTCCAGTAGTTTCTTCCCCAGAACTGCTAGACTTTGGAATTCCATTCCAGGTCACTGCTTCCCCAACTGTACTGACATGCATAAGTTCAAGTGCAACGTGAACCAACATCTCGCTGCCCTAATCCCTACATAGTGCCCCAGTAGATGTTTCCCCTGATAGTAGCCCCCTACACCAAAGTGGCAATGTGCCTTGTTTGGGGTGAAAATGTAATTAAAAAAAAAAAAAAAAAAAAATCATATGAATATGCTATTTCTCAATACATCAGGTCATCTAAGTGACTTTGAGCCTGATCAGTACTAGATGGGTGACCATTTGGAAATACCAGGCACTGTATGTGGGATGATGGGGAAACCTCCCATCAAGAACTAACATTGTCATTTTTCCTGACCAGAACATACATGCAACTGAGGTTTAATATTCCCATGAATTTAATATCCCCTAGAGATTTCATCCTTTAGAAGAAGCCAGCTGAATCCATCCGGGTCGAGTGCTGCACTAGGAATATTAGAGAAGCTCTAATGTTGTTGGTGCTTAAAAAAACAAAATTGATAAAATAAATATGGATCCAGTTCAGCTATCCATCAACACTAGACCCCCCCCCCATCAACTAAGAAAGTAGTCCCTTATGTTTCAGTGGCAACATGTCCTTTAGGTTTAAAAAAAAGAAAAAGAGTGGGGGGGGTGTTCACCAATGAGCTGAAAATCAAGGAATGAATAGTAGGAGTTATGTAAACAAAAATATATAATTTTTTTCACTGTTCATCGACAAAAACAAATTAAGTAAAACGATTCACCAAATGTGAAAATATTACCTGAATGCCGAATAAATCTTCTGATGGATGTCTTTTAAGCAATGCCCATTCTGTTTTGCCTTGCAAAAGGCTGGTAGCCATAGCCATTTCACTACACGTGATGTCAGCACCTAGACTCTTACAAATTCGACGGTATGGAAGATTACCAACCTACAAAAAAACAAAAAAAAAAAATAAAAAAAAATAAGAAAAACACATTTTGAGTTGAAACAAAGACAAAAAATACAATTTGCCCAGGCAATATTTTACTATGGCAATAAGAACATACAGATAAACATATATTGAAATAATTATGACATTTACATCCGGGTCATAATAAGAGTTACTTCTATCTATTTTTGTGTATGTATAAACCTGAATTTCTATGAACAAAGATTCTTTGCACAGGTTTCCTGGGAGGTCACAGTGATTAAACGACATGGACTGATTACCTGGGTGTTCCAAGTTCAAATCCAATTTGTTCCTCAAAAAAATCACTTCCATTTAGAATGTTGGCAACCTTCATGTGGTCACTCCCGTAAGTACCTGATGTGTTTCTAAAAAGAATTCTGACTAGAAAAAATATTGAGAAAACCAATGTCAACAATAGAATTTTCAGATACATACGATATGATTCAAGACTTTCTTGTCTGTGGAACATGTTACTACAGGTGGGCTTCCCTGCTGATTACAACAGTTATCTTCAAATTCAATGTCAACAAATTCTTGTTATGAACTGTCCCCACAATTATTCAAACTGGGCCCTGACAATCATTTCCTCTCATTAATCCTTATCTTCCCGTGGTGATTCATTTAATAACGTAAAAACTTTTTAATAAAAAAAAAATAAATAAAATAAAGAAAAAAGGTGGACACCTTCTATACAAAATCAATTGGTTGTTCTTCATTATTATAGTGAAATCTGACAGCCGAAAAAATGAGTTTTCATTAAAAAAAAACAACCGAGTATGTGAGGTCACCTTCCACGAGTGAAAAATTTACTTTAACCATGACTAATGTTTGTGCAAAATTTCCAAAAAATCCAAGGCGTGGTTATTGAGAAAAATGTGAATGGACGAATGGTAGTGAATTACTAGGTCCAATTCCTCCTTTGTCGGAGGACCAATAATGAGAACTACTTACTGTTTTTATCAATTTCAACAATAAGCAATGTTATCTACCTAATTGTTATGTCACAATTGGTTAAATATTAATGTATTATTACATAAAACATGTACTTTATACAAATAAATAATTGTGTGACAGCCACTATTATTGTAACAAGACGAACCGAGTTACTTCCTCTGACTTCATCCTATTAATTTATATACACACTTGAAATTTTTTCAAAAACTATTTTCATTAAGAATTAATTTTCTATCTTATTGTTTTTCAGAAGTTTTGGATAATTTCATCAAAAAATTGAATGCCAACTAAAAACAATGGTATCTACTTGTCATGTCGCAGTAATGAACATATCCAAAAATTACGAAAAAACAAGGTAGAAAATTAATTATTTATAGAAAATAATTTTCAAAGACAATTAGCGAAATAATTTTAGCCTAAGATTTTTTAAGTTTTCAGAAAAAAAAATTACCTCCCTTTTTTTATGATTTGAACGCTCTGATTTCGCAAAACTCAATTTTCACTAATTGTCTTCAAAAATTATTTTTATTAACAATCTTCTATTTTATTGTTTTTGTAATTTTTGGATATGTTCATTACTGCAACATCATAATTCAGTAGATAACATTGGTTTTACTTGAAATTCAACATTTCAATTTTCGAACTTTACTTTTATAATGAAGAAGAACCCAATCCGATGAATACAAGAATTAAAATTTTGTAAACTTTAGAAGTCAAGTACAATAATTGTACTTTACAAAGAAGAAGAACAAATTAATCTATCTTAACATTCTTAAGAGATTAAGTAATACTTCAGTATGATGAAAGAGTTGAAAACTTACGGTGGTCAAGGGTGCCAAGTACAGCTTATTTGAAAAGTCAATCTGAAAAGAAAAGAGAAAATTAAAAAAAAAAATGTTCAATCTGTTAAATATTTTTTTTTTGTTTTATTCATTTTTTTTTATCTTATCGAGTTAAGTATAAGAGTAACTTATCTTGCCTTTGGTAACACTAATTTGTGATTATATTTGTTTTTTGAGACTTTTGGAATTTCTGTGGATTATAAAACAAACCATTTTTCTTTTTTATTAAAAGATCTTGTTTTTAAGTAACATCTGGAAGTTGACGGTTCAATCCTTACTACAGGCAACAATAATATGAAGATAAAATTAACACGTTATTTTGACAGAATGAAAACAATTTATAACTGAATTAAATATGTAATTTTTCACCTTTTTTCAGGCGTGTTGTGTCGAACTCGGAAATCTGTACGGTATTTTAAATGCCACCCTTTGCGGCATATAAATTTCATACTAAAATTGTCCACATGGATCTGTGGTGCAATGGATAAAAGTGCTAAATATAAACAGTTCTAATTGAATCTTCTGGGAGGTGAAGGTTTAATTCTCAGTATGATCAATACTAAGAATACAATTAAGAATTACTTAAGACTTCTACCCAGTCATGGCTGATAGAACAAGAACAATATACCCATGGATTAAATAAAGAGTTAGGCTTGAAATTTCATAGAGATTCCAGAGTTTAACAAGATGCACCTGCAGAAGTCTGAATTTACATCAAGCTAATTCTTGTGAGAATATAAACATTAAAGACGAGAACAATTCATTATTGAGACGAGTATTAATTTTATTTGTTGCAGATTATTATCCTCAGCTTTTAGTTGCTTCACAACGGTTTGGCCAACTATTCTTCTGGCCTTCAGAATTCCTATCCCGTCGTGGTTTCCACCTGACGAAGGCCAGAGGAATAGTTGAATAGTTGGCCGAAATGTGAAACAACTAAGAAAAGATGAGGATAATAGTCCGCAATAAATAAAATTAATAATAGTTTGAGTAATTCAAATAATTTATATATCTATCAAAGTGAGAATGTGTGGGTGTGTGTGACGATGCTTCTCAACCTATATACGCAACAAATTTTTGATCTACAGACTTGAAATTTGATACATAGGATATTCAGATAGGTGGAAAACTTTTAATCCATTATCATCTGGAAAAAGGGCTGCTAAAAAGGTGTTAAAATTGAAAAACATTGGTACGTGGGAATCATCAGTTTTTTTTATCTGTTTGCTGTTTCATGAATCCGCATGCATGAATAGTTCACATTACAGGTTACTTATGTTAAGAATAAGTAGGTTTGAAAACACTTTTTATAGATTGTGTCATGCTGGTCTAATGGTTATCGTACTCAACTCACTGCCTTTAGATTTTGATTTTAACTTGAGTATTTTTTCTTTTTTTACTTACACAAAGTGAGCAGTTAAGAAAAAAACAAACATAATACTCGCACACATTTGTCTCAATTTCTGTATGAATTAAATTATAATAGTTATGTGTATTTTATGACTGGCTAACACCGAGCAGCCTGCTAGTACATTATAAAAAATGCAAACTAACTCACCTTTTTCTTTTCTGCAGGTCGTAATGCGATGAGACCTTCATCTGTGACACAACCCAGAGTTTGTGGAGTGGATTTGCTTACAGCATCACTCATTTTTGATTCTGGATTTGTCTCTCGAGCCAGATCAGTGGTTTTATCTGAACTATCTGCTTCAATTATGGAACTGACACCATTGTTGTTAGCAGTCTGTTTACCATCTTTCATATCCTTGAGAAACTTCTCGGCTTTTCTGAAGTCGTATTTCCTCTTCCAGAGAAGCCGTTGGATATCTTTGTCCAGATTATTCAGCCATCTTTTGCTTAAGGCATCTTTCTGCTTTTCATACAATTCTTCATTCACAAGATTTGTCTGCTCCACCGTAAGATGGTGCTGTGCAAATCTACAAGAGAAGCTATACGGACATTTGCCATATTTATCAAAGAGGTAACATTTTGGACCAATATCTTTAGGTTTTGAAGCAAGAAAAGTGTTGATGTCATGCAAGAAAATGCACTTATCACCAAATGTGCATTCTTGCTCTTGGGAAATACTTGCGCAGAGTTTCTTGCTTGCATCAGGATTCTTCTCAAATGGACGTTTTTTATTCCGGCCCTTGAGCCGCAGCTTTTTGCTGACTGGCTGATCATCACCATTCTCGGTGATCATTCGTTTCATGGCATCTTTAGTTTCTTGGGGAACGTAATCGGACACAATTTTAGGTTTGTAATCAACCAACAGATACCTGTAACATATAAAAAAAAAAGAAATATTGTGTTTACAAATGATGATAGGATTAAAAAAATTAGTTTCGGAGAAAATTATTTTTTGTAAAGAGTTTTTAGTACATTTAGAGTCACAGCTCCTAAAATAATAACTAGTGAGACCTGTGGAAATTCCACAGCGAACTCTTTCATATGTAATATATTGAGGTTTGCATTCTGTGGATATTCAGCATAAATGGAGATGCCCTGATATTATTGTAGTTCTTTTGTTATATCTGCAAAAGTATTTATCTAAGCTAGCAAGGACACCCCACGTAGACAGATTGTAAAATATGCTAAAATCTGATATTTTAATTTATGCAGATTTTGCATATATTATTATAAAGTCAATTTTCTATCAATTTTTATATATTATAAAGTTATGATTTCAAAAATAAAAAATATATATCCATATAACCTGGGTGCATCAGCCTGAATCAAAACCAAAGCTTATAAATAAAAAAAAAATACATATATATACAGGGTGTCCACAAAATCTGGCTGAATTATGTAGCCAAACTTTGTGGACAGCCTGTAGATTATGTAGCCAGACTTTGTGGACAGCCTGTAGATTATGTAGCCTGACTTTGTGGGTACCCTGTAGATTATGCAGCCAGACTTTGTGGGTACCCTGTAGATTATGCAGCCAGACTTTGTGGGTACCCTGTAGATTATGCAGCCAGACTTTGTGGGTACCCTGTAGATTATGCAGCCAGACTTTGTGGGTACCCTGTAGATTATGCAGCCAGACTTTGTGGGTACCCTGTAGATTATGCAGCCAGACTTTGTGGGTACCCTGTAGATTATGCAGCCAGACTTTGTGGGTACCCTGTAGATTATGCAGCCAGACTTTGTGGGTACCCTGTAGATTATGCAGCCAGACTTTGTGGGTACCCTGTAGATTATGCAGCCAGACTTTGTGGGTACCCTGTAGATTATGCAGCCAGACTTTGTGGGTACCCTGTAGATTATGCAGCCAGACTTTGTGGGTACCCTGTAGATTATGCAGCCAGACTTTGTGGGTACCCTGTAGATTATGCAGCCAGACTTTGTGGACACCCTGGATATATAACTTGAGTTCCTTCAGCTATAATTGAAACTGAAACCAAAACTTAAGAATTCTTGGTAAAATTATTTATTACAAGAAATGGAAAGTCATAACAATTAAACGACAGTCACTTGGAAGAAAAAGATGTAAGCATGACAAACAAAATAGCACACGCTATCGTATTAATATATAAATAATAATAAAAAACCACAAAATCCTTTGGGACGTGGTGATACAAACAGCTAAACCCATAAAAAAAAAAAAAAAAAAAAATGTAGACCGGATGTCATAATAATTAAGAAGGAAAGATACTATCAAATTGTAGATTCTGCTGTCCCAACAAACTACAGAATGGAGATCAAAGAGACAGAAAAACAAAACAAATATGCAGAATTTTCCAGAGAACTTATAAAATGAAAAGGGAACAAAAAAAAAAAAAAAGGTGACAGTGTTAAAATTTCCTCTTGTCGATACAATGCACGACAGTCCTTTTTTCCTTTCTTTCCTCAACTTGCAACAACTCATTAAACTTGTCTTTTCTTTTTCTTTTCTACATTTCTGTCATCATTTTACAGGCTAAGCAAACACAAGGTCGTTTGCAAGAATGATGATTTCTATTACATAACTGAAGAAAATCTATATAATATCAATAATTGTGGGAGGACTAGGAACAATCTCAACGAACTTAGAAAAAAAAAAGACTGAGAAATCGGAATCAAGAGGAAAACTGAGATTATATAACAGACAGTAATGCTGAAAACAGATCTTTCTTGTCAACCTGATAGTAAATCAAACTTATTGAAAACTAGATCTTCTAAAAATGAATAGTGCTGGTGATTTTCTCAAATAGTGGTTCCGCCAAGAAATACCGATTCTCATTTATATTAGATGCACAAATGAACCACATTACTCAACTTTGGGTATACAGTAAATATAGACAAATTACTTTTTAACCTAAATTTTGAGGACATTTGCAATCAGTCACTTACAGCATTAGAGTAAAACAGTTTATTGTTATAAATAAGAAATGTTTACCATCAGTACAGCAATCAAGTAATATTAAGAAATGAATATGCTAATATTTATTTAAAAGAAAATGTAATAGCTTATCTGATACTGATAATTGGACTTAAAAATATATTCTTTTTTTATTAATGACAAACTAATTTTTTGATATTAGTGTACAAGGTGCTCATTTTATAAATCTTCTGGGCTGGAATAATTAATTTTCTAAAACAGAAATGGAGTACCCTTTTTTGTAGGTCAAATAATATGGTATAACAACAAGAAGCAAAGATTGGCTCATCAGAAACAAATATCAATTAATTAGATACATATGGGAGTGTAAATCGAAAAATTCAATGTGATGGAGTACCATGTTTTTCTAGGTTAGATCATGGCCTACTATAATAATATGTATAGTAGGCCATGGTTAGATTAGATTTTGTTTTTTTTCTCAGAAAATAATTCGTTCTCTTGTGTGATGCTTAGCTATTCTACATCTAATTGAATTATTCCATTATATACTGTACTGTATTTTGTTACTGATTTTTAATGCTGTGTCCTGGGGTTCTACTGTAATTTAATTTTTTAATCCTTTACTACCAAATTGTACTTTCAAGTCGCCTTTCAAAAAAAAAAAAAATTTTTTTTTTACTCTTATCGTTTGTCAATCCAACAGATCTTCAAAGTACAGACCTATGCATGGTCCAACAAGTGAATGAGGGTTTTTTTTATATTCATGCGTCAATTGCATGCTAACTTTTGTCACTTGTGGGTTTTATGATTAAAAAATTTATTTGCTGTATAAAAAAAATTCTGGCAGTAAAGGGTTAACAGTTAACTTCTTAAAACAGTGACCATAAAAGATTTTATGAAGAATAAAACTTGGAATCTTCATTCGGTTCTAAATTCTTTAAACCCTTATTTTGATATGTTTTTATTTTTTTGAAGAGGAGGGGGTCATATGCAAATAGAGATCAATGAAAGAATCGGACTTAGAAGTCAATTAAACTTGTGCTTTTTTTTAAATGAAATAATTGTATTTTTTTAATGGTACAATTATATGACTGGTGCCATAACCAGTAACTTCAGGTAGGTGAGCTCTTCAGCTTTGGAAGGAAGAGAATCCATCTACGGAAAGTAAATCATGATTTCAAACCTTCCCTGCCTTGTGAGATAGACACACATAGGAAAGGCTTCAGGAATAAATCTTGACTAAAAAATCCAGAATTGAGGCGTCAGGGAGGTACTTACAACTTCATTCTACCAGTTCTTGCAATGGCGTTAATACCAAACTATAACAGTCTTTCTATTCCTTTAGCTCCATCAATGATGTGGAGAAGAGACATGCTATGGCTAACATCTAAAGGATCCATCATCCATGGTTGATGCTGACCAATGGAGGCCTACTACTACTACTACTACTACTACTACTACTACAATTATATATATAAGATAAAGATTGCCTCTCAGTCTGCCTGACAAATATGCTCCCACCTCATGGAATTGATTGCTTTTTTTTTTTTAAGTTAAACACTGTGTCCTGATTTTAGGATTAATCAAGAATAAGGGAGATAAGTCTTCCTTTTAAATAATAATAAAAAAAAAAAACAGTTTGGAGATTATGTTAGCATGCATATGAAAAGTAAGATTTTAATATGTGCATTTACATGCACAAAATATGGTTATTATTGATTAACTTCTGCTATCCCTTCAATCTAGAAGTTTCTACTTTGTATAGGCTGTTAGAGAATGGAGAGAGAGAGAGAGAGAGAGTGTGTGAATTACAGTGTAGACACATTGACAGGAAGTTAAGATTAGCTGATTGGATTGCATGTGAGTCATGTGATCAGGTTAGCTGAATCGAAGAGATTTGGTTGCGACTTGGATGAGAGCGGACGGCTTTGCTGTTGTCTCCTCCCCTTCCCTGGGGGTGGGGAATGAACGCTGACGTGGTAGAAATAAGACCTAGAAGAAAAAAAACAACACAGGCCAAATTCACTTTCCACCTTCTGCAAGATAATCTTCGTCCCCAAAAACAGGTATCAAGTCTCCCTCCCAGACGAGAACTTCCAGATGGATCAACAAAATGGCAGAAGGTATGTTCAAATGACATGTCACACACATATTCACACTTAACAGCATATGAACATATGTAATAGAAAGACCACTAGATGATCACACGCAAACGACATTAACTCTGATAAGATAATCAAACACTCAATCTTTTATAAATAGACACGTTTTAATATATCATCTCCATTCCAATTTCAACTAATATACAACAAACGCTCATTTTATGATATGACAACGTAACAAAAACGATTACATATGAACATGCTAAAAAACTTGTTGGAAAGAAAAATAATTTATTTGGAATGAAAGATCAATTTCACATAAGTTTATAAATTAATTTCACATAATCTAAAGTTATCCCCCATTTCTCGGATATTCTAATATTTTAAGGCAGGTAAATATTATATTTTTTATAGGGAATAAATCCTGTACATTTTTTTTGGGGGGGGCAGAGAAAGGTCTACCTTTTATTTTTAAAGATAATTATGTCTGGTTTTACAGCCTTACCACTTGGACTTAGGGTTAATGGCAAAAAAGTTAGTTAACTGCTCTTAAATGTGAGAATGGTTGGGATTTGGGAGATCAGTTTATGTTAAATTTATATATGAAACTGATCCCTTATTCTAAATTATTTTTCCTTCTTTTCAGCAATTTTTTTTTGTTGTATTTATACACATAATTGCCTAAAGAAATGTAGAATTTAATTTTTTGTGAAGGTGGGGGGGGGGCAACAAAAGGTGCTAATCTCCAAATTTCCAAAAATATAGCAAGATTTTTTATAGCACAAGTTGACTTACTGGGATTTAATTTTCGCTTCACCTTTACGTTCAACCTTGGAAGATTCAATCATACTTTCTGGCACAAGACTGGTTTCAGATGATGCCTTTTCGGCGATTGTTTTTTCTGTATTTGCCTGAATATTGGAGGTTGTCTCACATCCTTCAGTTTCGGTTGATCCTTCCTTGATAGATGATTCCTTTTCAGATGTTTTGTCTGTATTGGCTTCAATATTGCCAGTTGTTTCACATTCTTCAGTTGTCCCACCCTCAGAAGGAGTCTCATTTACTGCAGAGTCTGCCATCGATTCAAAACTAAAATAGACAAAAGAAATTTATTTCTATCAATTAATGAGTTCATTATTTTTATATTTGCTTCAAAATTAACTAAATATTACAAAAGGAACACTCAAAAATAAAAATAAGGTCTTTTTATGGAGTATATTCTCCTGAATTAAAATATCTTTTTCCTAAATGGGGTTTGTCTAAAAAAAAATGTTGAGTTCACCTATCTTGGCAGTAAAGTTGCAAACCAAACTAAATATATGAATCAGCATATAAAACTAAATATATGAACTATGAGGGAGAAATACTATGGACACTATCCTCGGATCTCAGAGGGCCAATCAGAAAAAAAGACCCAAATTTGTTGGTTACTGCTGGATGGCTAAGGATAAAATTGCCAACAATGTTTTTTTGTGGATGCCAAAAACCATACCTGTTTTTGGCATCCACAATTGAGTATACTGCACAGAACTTACATCAAGCAACTAACAGGTCATGGTTGTGGTATTCACCCTGGGTCATTTAGGCAGGGTTTTTCTAACAAGTACACCAACTCCCAACACTAGCTGACCAGGCACAGCAATTCAAGGCTACTTCCATTATGTGTGTGAGCCAGTCATGGTTTTAGTTGTCTGGCTGTGTAGTAATGCCATGTAGTGAGGGTTAGCTGTGTCTGGCTGTGAAGAAGGGCTAGCTATGTCTGACCATGAAGTGAGGGCAGGCTAGCTAGGTCTGATTAGGTCAGAATGTGATTTAAAAAATCATTAACAAAGTCTGGCTAGTTAAGTGAGAGTCAGCTGTGTCTAGCGGTCGGTGTAGTTAGGGCTAGTTTAGTCTAGCCATATAGTGAAGGCTAGTTTAGCCAGGCTGTGAAGTGAAGGCTAGTTTAGCCAGGCTGTGAAGTGAAGGCTAGTTTAGGCTAGTTTAGTCTGGCCATATATAAAAGCACTAGAGAAGTAAGTGCTGGTATTGGCATGGGTTTATATGATGTGAAATGATTCTTAATGATCATTGGGGGGGCATATGGTTTAAAATATAAATGCATTAATTTGCATATGAATGAATTAACTGGGAGAAAAAAAAAATGAAGTGCTTCTTGGCAGCAAAGGAAACACGGCAAATTTCTTCTTTTTTTTTTTCTTTTCATTTTAGATTACAGGTAAAAATTAGAAGCCATTTTTTCACCATTGCACCAGTGCACCACACCACGTGTTCCAGATTCGAAGAGCGAGAATCAACGGATCTTTAATGTGCCGTCATAGACCGTTGTGTCCTTGGCGTAAATGTCAACAACTGATTTCAGAATGTGACTTAAAAAATCATTATGATTAAAAAGAGGGTTGGGTTTAAGATAGAGCCTTGTGGCACACAGAGATTGAACCTTGGACTTTTGTTCACTAACAACTATAAGAATTCAGTAGTTGCGAAGACATTGCCACAGCTGTCAAGTTTGTAAAGCAACCCTTTATATCATAACTTATTAAAAACTAACGATCTATCGAGAGCTTGTCCTAGAAACGAAGCCTCCAACAAGTCATTCGCGATACGTACGCTTCAAAATTCCTTGTAAATTTCGAAAGGTGACGATGTTTTTGCAATTACAAAGAAACGATTAAAATAACTGATTTATTTACATAGAAACAGAAATGCATTCTGGTGGATTTAATTTCGCAGTTAAATTATTTATTTGAATATAATTTGGTGCTAATGCACTTACTGACCCGCGCTATTTTTTTAAATCGTATTTCCAAGTTTAATTAAAGTTTTATGACTTTTTTTTTTAATCAATTGTAAGGTTAAAGTACAGAATAGGTACAAAACACCCTCCCTCCCCATGTTAAGAATGGCTTTTTAAATAATAACGTTATTATTTCAGCACGGATCAATAAGTGCAGGATACCTATAATAATAATAAAAAAAATGTTTTAGCTATCTTCTTACAGTTTTCGATTTAAATAAATAATCGATTTAGGTATTTCTGCATTTATGAACCCGCGATTTCCACGAAGTTACTCGGGTGTGCCCGATGGTTGACGGAAAGAACTGGAAACGGTCGACAAGTAGTTTTCTGGATATTAAGACATTTTTTCCAAATGTACTATTTTATGAATTTCAGTGGTCGCCGTCGTCATTCTTAATATGCGGAGGGAAGGGGTGTTGTAACAATTTGTGTTTTTTTTTTTTTTTTTGATTAAGGCTCGTCCGGCCGTTTCTGGTTATCCCAGTCATCTGCCGGGCACACTCGAGTAACTTCGTGGAAATCGCGAGTTCATAAATGCAAAAGTACGTCGATTTATACTAAATAAAAAATGTGTAAGTCACGTAGTGGCGAGAAATTTTTTCATAATTTTGTTTATTTTTAGAAAGTTTACACTTCTCTCTTAAAAAAGAAAAGGAATTAAAGAGAAATTTATAAATAAAATAATCTTTAAACGCATAACTTGTTGACTTCAAATAAATAATTCGTTTAAATTATAGTTAAATAAATCGTATTCAAAACTTCACTCACCTTAAAAAAATAATGAAAAATAGGAAGGTCTCGAATTCCAGGACTTAACAACGTGGGTTACGACTATAGCCGTAAATGAATCTTCCAAATATAACGGCAGTGTTTATAATTGTGTATTTGCATATATAAGCAAATACCAATAAGTTCAGATGAAAAGAAAAGCTGAAAACTATAAAACAATATAAGTTTTGTTTTATTAATCAAATAAATAAATTTATCCAAAAGGTGTTGTAAATAAACATTACGGTGACACATACAATATGTCAACCATAATTAAAGTTCCCAATATATTGCCACATTAATAAAAGCTGATATATTTTATATTATAAAATGTTTGTTATGCTTCTAAAATGCTGAAAAATAGGAAATATTGTACACAAATAAGCAAATTATTTTTTGTCGTTTAATATCTTACTTTATCACATAATTTCCCTTTACACCGGTTTCCCTCATTCTTCACTTCGACATTGTTTAGTTCAGTAGGAAGAAATCGTCATTCCTTTTATATAATTACAATAATCAACAAAAAAGCCAGTTAGAAGAGCATTTATTTATCATGGGAGGAAATAAGAAAAACAAGAAAGGTATATTTTTGTTTGCCGATTTATTGAGAGCATATAAGAAAAAGAAAACTTAATTTTATAAACTTTTTTTTTACGTTGTCTTTTCTATTTACTTTATAAACTTTCAGTATTTTTATAGAATCACTCCCGTCTCTTAACCGAACTCGAAACCGTTGCCTTTCTTTTTTTCTTTCTTTCTTTCTTTTTGTGGAGAGATGGTTATACTTATGCAGAATACGGACCGTGGTATTTTCTTTAGATAAGATTTTACGGTTAAAATCAATTTTTACGGTAACTTATGTTTATTAAATTGTTAGGTGAAAGTACAGAATTTTTTTTTTAAAAGCTCCCCTCCCCTCCCCTCTCTATGCTAAGAATGGGTTTCTAAATAACGTTATTCGGTAAATTTTTACGACTTTCCCTAGCGTATTATAAACATCCCAATCTCCCATGTTGAGAACGGCTTTCGGAATAAACACCGCCACCTCGAAAGCCGTTCTTAATATTATTGGAAGGTTGGGGGGTGTTTATTCCGAAAGCCGATTTTAACATGGGGTGGTTGGGGGTGTTTATACTACGCTGTGACAGGTCGTAAAAATACCCGTTATTCTTTCGGCACGGTCTGTATTCTGCATAATAACCGAAAAGGTGTTGTTGCTCCTCAGACCTAGGGTTACTGGTAGGGTTAAGAGATGAGTTTGTATATATTTTTTTCTGGTAATCTCCAAAAATACCGTTAGGGCTTACAACATGGCCGCCAGAAGAGTCAACAAAAAACTGCGAATAAAATATATAAAACTCGTAATTTCTGTTTTTAAAGTGGGTTGTCAATTTTCTTTATGAAATATACTTCCAAAATAAACTATTACAGTCGTTTAAAACATAATAGAAGTATTATTTTTTATTTTTTAAAAACAATGTTTACAAAATGTCTACGAACGTGCGTAGACATTTTGTAAACATTGTTTTTAAAAAATAAAAAATAATACTTCTATTATGTTTTAAACGACTGTAATAGTTTATTTTGGAAGTATATTTCATAAAGAAAATTGACAACCCACTTTAAAAACAGAAATTACGAGTTTTATATATTTTATTCGCAGTTTTTTGTTGACTCTTCTGGCGGCCATGTTGTAAGCCCTAACGGTATTTTTGGAGATTACCGAAGAGGGTTTAAGTGGAGAATGTGGGTTATCATTGTGACTACTGTGCACGCAATATCCCTTATCCCCGAGTGGCTTCCGGGCCTTGATAAGTGGTGACTCCCACGTAAAAAAAAAAAAAAAAATGTGCACTGTATGTGATAACATGAATCATAAATGTCATACTTAACCTAATTAATTACCAGCTCCTCAGTGTCAGTATCTCCAGATGTTCACAGTGGGGTTCTTGATGGTGGTGATGATGATATCCTCTGTCCTGGTGTTCTTCAAGGATGGAATACTGTTGCCATATCTGGGCAGGAGCTGCTAAAAACAGCCTATCCTGCCTTGACAGAGTACAAAATAGACTTCGTGGCTTAGTGGGGGATGCCCTTTTCTCTACCCTGCAACCTCTCTCCCACAGAAGAGACGTTGCAAGCCTATCCTTGTTTTATCGTTATTTCCATGGCAGGTGCTCATCTGAACTCCAATCTCTGGTCCCCCCTTGACAATCTTTCACGAAAAACACCCGTCTAGCTGAATCCACTGTGAAAAATTTCCCCCACTCTATATCTGTGCCTAAATCAAAACGCGGATTCCATGAACAAAGCTTCTTTCTTAGAACTGCACGCCTGTGGAACTCTGTTCCGTCTGCCTGCTTCCCACCGGACTACAACTTGGATGTCTTCAAGTCCAATGTTAACAAATTCCTAATGAACCGCCCCCTTAAGTAAACACTTCATCAAATCTCCACACTAACGTAATGTACTTGCAATAACCCTTATCCCTGAGTGGCTTCCGGGCCTTGATAAGTGGTGATCACTGTGTAAAAAAAAAAAAAAAAAAAAAAAAAAAAATCTTGCTCGTTTCTATTCCCTCTGCCACATCATCTGAATGCTGTAGCAACCTTCTTAGCAAATATCTCCATGAGTTCGTTGACACCTTCATCTGCTGCGAGGCTTTCACCATATTAGAAATGTTGTATTCTGGCTGATCTCCCTCTTGTTGCAGATTGAAATTGGGGAAAAAAGTTGTTTCATGAGTTGGCTGAAGATGATGAAGTCAGCAAGGAAACCGGCATGTCTGAGGATGAATGTCCTGGAGTGTAGGGACAGTGCAAACACTGCGTAAGATGGTGTGAAGAAACATAATATGGGCTCTGTTTGAGCAGTGACATGTGTCTGACTTTTCACATTCACCATTTGGGCATTGAAAGCATAAATGCCTGCGCAACTGAATCTTGCTTTGACGATCTCTTGTTTGAAGGATGTATATATATATATATATATATATATATATATATATATAGGCCATAAGTATCATGGGAAAGTTCATCTTTCCCCCTGGTCTGACGTGGGTTTGTGAAAACTTAATGAAGAGGGACTGAGATGAACCGGTTACCTCATTACTGCACCAGCTTAATGAATTCGGCAAGCTTATTTTCATGAGCAGAGACAACACTGTTTGCTTCCTAACATGTTTCCTCGGACGTTATCCTGAACAATGACTTTTTGTTGATTTTGTGAATACCTCAGAGTTTTAAGGTGTGTTAAGGCAGACTCTATCTTCCATCTTCAAACACATTTTTAATAGGGCACTAAAAACCTGTGTACTCAAGTATTATCATCAGTAAATGTTGCCTTGTTATTACAAATTTCTGGTTTTATAAAACTTTTTCAATCATAAAAATAGGCAAAACTTAATATAATTATACTTCTCATTATTTACATTACTGTAAAGAATTTTTGGTACTGATGCAGAAATAATGTTATTATTTTAAAACATTCTTAACATGGGGAGAGGAGGGTGTGTTGTACCTATTCTGTACTTTAACCTTACAATTGAATGAAAAAAACATATCATAAAACTTTAATTAAACTTGGAAATACCATCTAAAAAATAGAGCAGATCATTCTCTGCATTAGCACCGAATTTTCAACTCTTTTTCCTTCAGAAAAATACAGAGCTAGGGCAATAAGCACCAGCCTTTTTCAAAGATCCAGATATTATTTGAACAAATAAATGATACACTATTACGTGGATTACACTTAAATGATTATTAATACAAAGCAATTAATACACAAAAACATGACAAGTTGAATTTTACAGAAGATTTCAAAATATATGTTGAAACCATGATCATATTTAATAAGTTGTGGATGAAGACTGCCTTAACATACCTTAAAACTCTGAAAAATGAAAACCTAAATTAACTCAAGTGTAAAAAAAAAATTAACACTTTGATTATATTTAAATACTTATGAAGCACAAGGACACTTTGTAAGCTTAATGATTTAACAGAAACAGTTTTGTGCAATCACTTTTCTGGAGTAAAATGGTTTGAAGTCAGTTTCAAAATGGCTGCAAATCTGGAAGCAAAACAGTTTCTCAGTTTGGCACAAAATGTCTGTTTGGTTGACTCTATAAATGCTACTCTTAAGAAACAAGGCCTTTTATTGTTCATTGATCAGACAAGCTTGGTGTTTGTTGCCCCACTAGTGTCATAGTATAGGGAGGTTTGTGAAGTATACCTAGTTGCTAGGCTGGTGCACGTCTGTGGAATTATCTTCCATTTTCCTGCTTTCCAGCTGACTACAATATGGTTGTCTTCAAGTCTAACACAAACAAGTTTTTGATGAACCGTTCCATATAAGTTAACAAATTTACTGAATTTCCATTATAAATGATTACTATATTGTCCAATTTCTACTGTACACTCTGTAACCGTTATCCTAGAATGGCCTCTTGGCCTTGATAAGTGGTGATGCCTATGTAAAAAAAAAAAAAAAAAAAGGTTATGCTAAAGATTTAAAAGCTTGAAAACATTGATGTTATTGTTTTTATTTTCCTTTGCAAAACGATCTTTTTATGCAAAGCCAAAAACAAGAACAATTTTTCTTTATAAAACAACCAAATGAAACACAATGAATAAATATTTGAAGCTATAAACAATTTGAAGGATAAACATCTTTGCAAAATTAATGTTATTGGCATTAAATAACTCCAAAAAGATTGATATGCTGTAAAACAGAGCAACTAGTATTTGAATAAAAT
Organism: Euprymna scolopes; assembly: GCF_053919585.1. Taxonomy (NCBI): domain Eukaryota; kingdom Metazoa; phylum Mollusca; class Cephalopoda; order Sepiida; family Sepiolidae; genus Euprymna; species Euprymna scolopes. The sequence goes on from NC_136493.1 coordinate 135,742,026, forward strand.
GGGGAGTTGGACAAGAAAATATCCTTCTCTTCAAAAAAAAAAAAAAAAAAAAGGGACAAAAATACATTAATAAAACCTTCTCAACCCTTTTTAAAAAATAGGCTACCATTGTTTTTCAGTTTGTTTCAAACTGAAAATAAACAAGCTGATACCTAAATGGGACTCAAGTGTGAGGAAATTAAATGAAGGTAGAGTTTGGGAGTGAATTGTGCCTTTTTTATATAAGAAACATTTGAGTTTTTTTTATTAATAAATTAAAAGGTTTTCAAAAGTTAAATTCTGTTTAAATTTTAACCATTGCTTTTGGAACTCTTTGAATTTTTTTTGTATTTTCAATGTTTCTTTTTTTTTTTTAATAAAAGAAAGCATTATATTTTGATTTTTGTTTTGCAGAAAAAGAAGACCGGAAAGCAGCTAAAAGAGCCCGATATGAGGAATTAGATTTGGATGAAGATGATGAAAATGAAGGAAAAGGTAAAACATTTTTTGACTTTTTCCTTTTGTGACTATGAAATACATCTTTAAATCACAAACAAACCTAGGGTAAATCAGAAGAGTGCTTGCCAGACTCAAAGTCCACAGTAAACTGTATCTGATATTAAACTTCATCTGCAATATAACTTCTGGCGAGAGTTTCAGTTCCCCAAATTTATTAATTGATTTATCAAATTGTTAGATGAAAGAAAAAAAATTGTTAACAAATCCCCCTTCTCTATGGCTTTCTAACACTATTATTTGATCAGTAAATTGCAGAAGATTATTTAGAAATCCATTCTTAACATGGGGATGTCAAGGAGGGCTTTAATTATTCTGTACTTTCACCTAACAATTTAATAAATAAAAAGTACAAAATTGGCAAACCACAAGAGTAAGCAACTTAATCTTTATTATTCGAATGAATAGAAATAGTAGAAATGAATTAATATATATATATATATATATATATATATATATATATATATATATATATATATATATAGTATAAATTCCACAGCCAAACAACATTGCAGCCCACAAGAGCCATGACAGTCAACGAACCAGAAGTCCAAGACTCAAGTTTCGCCCTCATTTGGGCTCATCAGCTAAACACATCCAAACTCAAAGGATTTGAAACCCGAGCCTCTTACATGCGAGGCAATCACTCTACCAACTGAGCAAATGCCCCACACACAAGGAATTCTATTAACCAACACAGATCAAGCAAACCGCGTCAAAATCTGACTGTGAAATGGACCTACTTCGTCTCGACAAGGGATGTATATATATATATATATATATATATATATATATATATATAATCTACTATTATATAAAAGGAACTTTGTGTGTGTGAGTTAGTTCCCTTTGAACTTGAAAATGATTGGGCTGATTTTTATGAAATTTCACACAAAGGTACTTTATGTACCTGGCAGTGTTCTTAGATAGGTTTTTGTATCAGAATGTCTTCAATAAATATTGATAATCAATAATCAAAATAATCCGATGAAAGAAGGAACAAGCGATTTTAACCAAAGTTAATACCTTACACCACCTAACATCACAAGTGCATTTAAGAAGTTTTATTACCACAAACAGAAAAGCTCAACATAAAATCAGCAGTAGGTTCTTTGATATGACAGAGGCACATTCGAAATGAATACTTCTGCTTAAAGCACAATTGAACTATGATACATGATCTTTTCATTTTAAACTTAAATTCAAGCCATTATTGCTGCACAAGCAGTAAGGCAAGGCATATAAAATCAACAGTAGGTTCTTTGATATGACAGGGGTGCATTTGAAATGTTTTGAGTACAATTGAAGTATGATACTTGACTTTTGTATTTTGAACTTTAAATCAAACCATTATTATATAATAATAATTTTATAAAACCATCAGTAGGTTTTCTACAGTGCAATGTAGACTGGACTAAGTCATTGTGGGGAGGCATGTGAAGCTTCCTCCCGGATTACCATAATGGGTCCCCAACGAGAGCAGGCAATCAATCGATTTGATTGAAAAATGCATGATTTCACTGATTTCAATGATAATAAAAATATGGGATTGTGAAACACTTGGTGATCATTATTCAATCCCGAGCAATGTCAAGTCTCCCTGCTAGTATATATATATATATTCACAATTGAAAACATAAACATAAGATAAAGAGAGTGAGGAGAAAAAGATGAAAAGAAAGAAAGGAAAGGATTTCACAAATTTTTTGAAAGATGTTTAACAACTACGAAAAAAACCAAAGCAAACAGAAAGAGAATAGTTATGTCCCATACTAGGAAAATATTTAAAGAAGCAACTGCACTCATGAAAAAGAATTTCAAAAACTACCTGACAATATACCCAGTGAAGCAAGTGCAAGAAAGATACAAACGATTGCATTTAAAGGGACAGTTAGAATCTTTAAAAAAATCTCTTAGTTGGGAGATAGCAGATGAATGTCTGGCATCCAGTAGGATGCCTCATCCCCAGCTTGAACAAATTGATAAGAAAATTGAAAAAAACAAAGGAGAATATATGTCCTGGGATGAGGAAAATTAATTTATGTCACCTTACAAAGATTAAAATCAATATACAATACTACTAAACCTTATGTCTAGAATACTTATTCCAATACCCACCCATGTTTTTGAATGTTGCAGAGTTAGTCTCCTCATTGCTTTGGTTGCTTGGACACCTGGATAGACAGTACCAGTCAAGAATCCGTTCTTGGCAATCAGTCTGACAAGTGTGGGGTCAGGAACTGGCCCAGTATCTGTCGGACTGAGCTACACTGCCTGAGTATTACCATTATTACCTGGCTTTAAGGCAGGGTAAGATCATCGCTAGTTGCCTGATGCGCCCCTACCGGGGAATGCCAATGGAGATGCCAAGGCAATTTTTGCTAGGCCAGAGTGCCCCTCCTTTAGGGGCACTAGCTGGACATCGCCGCTTTCTGACCTTGTGTCACATCTTGCTGGGGTGGACAGCAAGTAAATATTTACTTATTCCAATTTTGATAAAAATCCATTACATGATTTTGATTGTAAAAATTAAGATTAAGGTTTAAAAAAAAAAAATGGAAATTTAGAAAATCTTATTTGATTTGGATTTTTAAATGGGAGGATGTGTCCATATTATGTTCCCTAAAATCCTTTAAAAATTCCAAATTTGAGGAGTATTTATTGATTGTTATCTAATAGCTATTGTTAAAATTTAACAAAAATTGAAGGTATTTGAATTTTCATAAAAAGCTTTCATCCTCTCTTTACCTCCTGTGCATGAAATGAAATTAAACTAAATATAGCCCACATTTGAACTCCTTATGCCTAGCGGATGTGTTCTAAAAATTAACAATGATCAATTAATACGTTTAGGAGTGAATCCTACAAATATACAAAACACATACCTAACTTCATATGGAATAATATTTTTTTAAATACTATTTTTACATACAGACACTAATGTTTCGTGCTTATGCAATCATCAGTGTAGCAAGTGATAATTATTGCTGGTCAAAGGATTCAATCCTAATCACAAAGTCACTTTTGACTCTGTAGTCTAGTATTCAACCCCTTGGCCAACAAAAATTATTAATGGAAAGAATATTCAGTTCTAGGCAAGCATACAAATACAGAACTTCAAATAATGTTCAACAGCAGAGGCTGGAACATTGTATTATGCTTATTATAACTCTTAAAGAAGCCCAATCCTAGTTGAAGAGGGCTTATAAAAAATTTTATAAATAAATATTAATTATTCTTATCTACAGACGCTAGTGGTTCATACTTACGTAATCATCAGTGTAGGAGGTGATAATTACTGCTGGTCGAAGGATTCAAACCCAGTCACAAAGTCATTTCTACTCTGCAGTTCAGTATTCAACTCATCGGCAAACAAGAATTATAACTTTGTAAAGATATCTCTACTATTATATAAAAGGAACTTTGTGTGAGATTGTTCCCAATAGACTCTTAAATGGCTGGGCCAATTTTTAAAAATTTTTTATGTAAATATGCTTTATGTGCCTGACAGTGTTCTTAGATAGATTTTGTATTGTAATGTCTTTGATAAGTATTGATAATCGAAAAAATCCATTGAAAGAATGAACAGCTGATTTTGACTAAAGTTAACACCTTATACAACCCAACTTCACAAGTGCATTTGTGAAGTTTTATTACTGCACAAGCAGAAAGGCCTGGCATATAAAATCAATAGTAAGTTCTCTGATATGACAGGGAGCGTTTGAAATGAATGTTTCTGTTTTAGAGCACAATCGAACTATGATTATTGACTTTTGCATTTTAAACTTAATTCAAGCCTATTATATAAATTTTTTTTATAAAATCAACAGTAGGTTCTTTACAGTCCAATGTAAACTACAATGTATTGTGGACTAAGTCATTGCAGGTAGCCAGGTGGAGGCTTCCTCCTAGTGCACTGTGGTGAGTCTCCAACTAGAGCAGGCAATTAATAGATTTGATTGAAAAATTGGCAATTTCACTGATTTCGATGACAATAAAAATATGGGAGAATAAAACATTCTTTGATCATCATCCAATCCTGGATGATGTTGGGTCTCCTTGCTAGTATATATATATATATATATATATATATATATATATATGTGTATATATATATATATATATATATTAGCAAAAGTAATTAAATTTCAAGAGCTTTTTTTCTCACACGTAAAAATAAAAGCAATTCTTCATAAATTATGAAATAATTAAAATATGGGGATGGAAGAGAGGGGAGGATATAAATAGGAATTCAAATGTTAATCTATAGGATTTATAATTCAAGAATAAACCGATTTGTATCATTATTAAACACTTGTTTATCAGATTCATCGTATTAATTGTAAACAAGTTAAAAATTAATAGATTGATACCAAAGTTATATATATATATATATATATATATATATACACTAGCAAAAGTACCCGTCGTTGACTGGGTTCAAAAACAGCCTACAGAAAATGGACTCTGATTTATGAAAGTATGATAGGTTATGAAAAGGAATGGTTGTAAAGAGATAGGTTCGAATTTGAGGGTATCAAAACCAAAGCAAAATATGATGAAAGTAAAAATAAAATAGATAAACCCCATAATTTATTACCATACCTGTTCACACTGAAACACTTATCGCAATATTCTGTGGATCTATATTAAAAAACCTTGTTAAACTTTGTGACATATTTCCATTCTATGGAGGTCAGGCGCGAATGAACACCCCCTAATTTTATTATACCATATTTCTTCAAACTGAAACATAATTATCAAAGTATACTTACGCAGATAGATATGAAAAGTCTTTATTAAAGTTTGTGCCTATTTCCATTCTATGGAGGCCAGATGCGAACGCAGACCCCACAATTTTATTATACCATCCTTATTTAAGTTATTATGTACATCTATATCAAAAACACCTGTAAACGTTTTTTTTTTTTAATTTTTAAATTTTTTATTTCTATACTTTGTGGACCAGGCGTGTATGCAGACCTCACAATTTTAATGAATCATCATTATGCCAGATCAAACATACCCATTCCTGTGTCTCGATACATCTTCTATCATTATATGTGATCAGTTTTCTATGATAGTCAACCATATATATTCGTGACCAGACACACACACAAACGTTCAGCTTTATATTATAGAAGAATATATATATATATATATATATATATATATATATATATATATATATATATATATAGAGAGAGAGAGAGAGAGAGCATTACCATAAAATAAATAGATTTTATATTGCCAGTTTCTAGGATGATTAAGCAAGGTGGGGATAAAACTAAAATAAAGCATTTGTTCATTATCCTGGTGCTTTTGAATCATATAAAATTAACCAGAATATATTAATAAAGGAAATTCAAAACTATATTAGTATTTATACTGTATTATACTGTATATTTACTGTATTATTTATTAATATATATATATATATATTTTTTTTTTTAAACTTTTATATATTTTTAATAAATAAATAAGAATGTAAATATATAAAGTCCTAATAAAAGTAGGGGGAGATAAGTAGTATGATGGATTAATCCGAATCTTATAAATACAACAGTGGTAAATTAAAAAATATATCCGTTTTGAATTTGGAGACAGGGCCGAATCTCACAGGTAAGGAAGACATTTTTTTTTCATGGCATGAATAGGTTAGCCAAATTAATCATGAGTAGGTAACTAGATCCAATATCTAGAACTTTTTTTTTGTTCTTGTGGTTAAGGGAGGTGGTGTTTGATCAACACTGCTGGAGAGCCATGATTTAATATACTGCTTTGTTTTTAAATCCCTGAAACAATGCTTCATGGTAAATAATTGATGATCCCTTAAATTAACATTATGACTATTGTGAATTCAAGAGAGCAAGTTGATGCAGTGATTGCAGGTGATTAAATGACTTACTGACTTAATAGTTTTCCAACGAATGATAAAAAAATATTAAAATTAAATAAGTTCTTTTATATAGTTTTAAAGGTTAAAAACCCTCCAAGACATATATATATATATATATATATATATATATATATATATATATATATATATATATATATACACAGTGTATCACAAAAGTGAATACACCTCTTACATTTCTTCAAATATTTAAGTATATCTCTTCATGGGACAACACTGGAAAAATTATTTTTTGACACAATGAAAAATAGTCTGACTACAGAATATATAACAAAGTTCATTTATTTTCCCCTCAAAATAACTCAAAATATAGCCATTAAAAGCTAAATCCTTGGCAACAAAAGTGAGTACACCCCTTACGAAAAGTTGTCAATATTAACATACAACATGTCAACTCTCAATATTTTGTGTGGCCACCATCATTATCCAAAACTGCCTTTACTCTCCTGGGCATGGAGTTTACCAGAGCTTCACATGTAACCACTGGAATGCTCTTCAATTATGCCGTTGCAGAATTGCAAACCTTCACCTTCTGCTTGAGGATGCCCCAAAGATATTCTATTGGGTTCAAGTCTGGAGACATACTTTGCCAGTCCATCACCTTTACCGTCACCCCCTTCAGTAAAGGAATGGTTATATTGGATGTGTTTTTTGGGTCATTGTCATGCTGGAACACAGCTCTACGACACAGTTTCTGAAGGGAGGGGATCATGCTCTGCTACAGTATTTGACAGTACATGTTGCAGTTCATGTTTCCCTCAATTAAATGTAATTCTTCAATACCTGCAGCACTCATACAGCCCCAGACCATGACATTCCCACCACCATGCTTGACTGTAGGCATGACACACTGTGTACTCCTTAAATTAGTGTGCATGGCTGTCACCCCAGGAGGAAGCCCCTTCTGAAGGCAATACACTAGAAAGCCTGCAAGCAGTTTGCTGAAGACATGTCAACGAAACCCATAGATTACTGGAACCATGTCCTATGGTTTGATGAGACAAAATTTAATTTGTTTGGTTTTGATGGCCTTAAGCATGTGTGGCAGCGACCAGGTGAGGAGTACAAATTGTCATATATATATTAACCGAGATTATTAATTAAAATGATAGATGCTCAAAACAACAAAATTAAACAAAAAAAAAAAAACAAAATTAATACTTCCTGTTTGTCTTTGTATGTGTGTTTCTCACCCCTATGTGTCCTGATCAATATTTTATTTTCAACTAATTAAATTGATTTTAATATTTAGTCTCGATCAATATTTTGTTTACAATTAATTTGATTTTGATATTTAGTCCTGATCTATATTTTATTGGTCCTCAGACAAAGGAGGGATTCGGCCTAGTAATTCAATCTTGTTTGTCCGTTTGTATGTTTGCACTTTTCTCATTAACCATGTTTTGGAATTTGTAAAAATTTTGAACAAACATTTGTCATGGTGAAAGTAAATTTTTGCTAGATCAGATTTATTCACTCATGAAGAGGAAATTGGCTTGTTTTCAATTAATTTAATCCATTTTTATATTTAATAGTAATTAAAAATTTATTTTTTATTACTTGTGAACAAAAGAAATTGGAGGAGTTTTCACCTACAGTCATCGACCCTGATATTAATTGAATAACAGAAAAATACTTGGCTATTTACTAATCTATATATATAAAAGCAAAAATGTATGTATGTATGTATGTATGTTTGTGTGTTTGCTAAAAACCTTTGACCGACAGAAAAAAAAATTCACAAACTTGGTATCATATTAAAGCCACACCGTCCGGACAACAAATATCGGAAAATTAGCCCAAAAGGACCATCAGAAGTGCGTCAACTGATCGATTTTCTGCAGGGGGGGGGGGGCAAAAAAGTGACATATTAATGTTAAACATTACATATTTTTAAATCGATTTATAACTGCCCCAAAAAATACGGGCGCCAACTCTTCTACATAAAGTATACATGGGGCCGTTTATTTTGGGTCAACTTGTATTTAAAACCCGCTGAGTCATGTCACGTGATCTTGACGTCAGCAAGCTCTAATAGCAGTCTGAATTTAAAAATTGTTGTTATCGGTAAAAAAAAATTTAACCCTCACACAAGCTAAACTATGGACTTCTACACTATGACAACGTTACCAAAGTTATTAGCACATTAAAAATACTTAGATACGATAGTTAAACGAAAAATAACAAGCCAAAAATGTGAAGAAAAAAAAAATATGCTTACAAAAAATATTAACGATCAAAGTTTTTACAAAAAACAGCCAGACGCCATTTTCTTTTTTAGTAACAGTCTTTAGAGTAAGGAAGACGAAGTGAGAGAGAGAGAGAGACACACACATACACAAACGCAAACAGAGAGAGACAGAGAGAGACAGAGTGATGTCTAGACAGGAAACGAAATACGTAATTTAATAAACGCTAATATGAAGTAAAACAAAAAAAATAAAATACTGCTACGTCATTTCGTAACGCTCCCGCGATGACCTCATTTAGTGGCTATCTGCTAATCAAACCTCTTTCACTCACTTTATAAGTCTTATTTTAACACTATAATCAATTCCTCTTACTCTTGGCCTACACGGTTAAGTGGTTGGAGTTTGTTTCACCTCCGCATCAAGGCTCCCGGGTTCAATCCAGCCTCACGACCAAAACTATTTTTTTTCTTTTACATCTTTAGACACGCGGGCAACGTTTCTTTATTGTTTTTACTTTGCTTATTCTTTAGTTTACCCCCCCCCCCCCCCATACACACAGCGTTTTTTTTTTTTTCGCTGTTTTTTGGTTTTTCCGATTTTTTTAACATCGTTTCAGGATTATTACTTATCCCCCTCCCCCATACACACACCTACAAACACCCGGGCAACGCCGGGTACCCCCCCCCCCCCACTAGTGAAATAGAAAGCGCTTTCTTTCCTTTCTGACCAACTTTCCATTTTAAAAAGAGAGGAAGAAAGAAAAAAAAAAGACTGATTTAGGATAGGCCAATTGGTTAGCTCGGTAAGTTTGAATTTCACCTGGAGTATAATAATGTCCCCAAATAAACTCAGCCATTTCAAATTACAATGTTAAACAGATTGTTTATTTTGTATTTTTTTCTTCTTCTGTAAACTATGTAATTTATAGAAATTAGAATTCTGGTTGATGACAGGTAGCTCTGCTAGTAGATAAAAAGAATGTCATAAAAAGAGATCATTTAATCTCCTTCTCCATGTTTTTTTTTTTTTTTCAGATATACCAAATTTGGCCACTGCTAAAGTAAATGAATATTCCAATGAAGATGAATTTGGTGCGAAAGACTACCGTAGGACTCTAGAATTGAAACTGGATCATGCTTCTCGGCCTCTTTGGGTGGTACGTATTTAATCACTACTTTTCAGATTAATCGGAATCAGAATTCTTTTGGGATATTGGAATTGGTATAAGAATCGTAAAAGTGTGTGTCGTTTTTACAATGACAAAAAGGATTCTTTGAATTATTTTTGTTTGTTCTTTTTTTGTTTGTTTTTGTTTAAAACTTAATTTATTATTGCTGAATACTGATGATAAAAATGATAAATATTTGTTGATTTTAAACTAAATTAAAATCTATAGATTAACCTCACAAGTGTATTTTTAAGTTTGCAAAAAATGTATGCACTTATTACATGGGTTTTACAGTAATCTGAAAATTAAAAAAAAAAAAATAAATAAATAAATAACAACAACAAAAAAAACAAACAAAAAACAAGTCTATACCTAAATATTTACAGATTTTAAAAGAATCAGAATTGGTAATTGTATCAAGTTCAAATTCAGTCAGCATTACTTTCACAATGGATGCTGACAACCTTCATGTGGTATCCTTTGTAAGTATCTAATTCTAGAAAGAATCAGGGAAACCAATGCTAACAACAGAACTGAAGTAGTCAAAAAGGTTGTACCATACAAATTTAATTTTTGACATTATGAAATGAATGACAGCAAAAATGTGCTTTTATCATATTTCACGTACTGTGGTATTTCTAGTTTTCAATTAAATCTAGTAATTATTATTTAATTATAATTATCAAACTATCCCAAAAGAGTTCTGATAAATATAATTAAATTTGAATAAGAATACTTAAGGATGACCTCTGTCTGGGAAATATAAATTAAGAGACGTTTATGCAGTGTTCACGACTTCCTTTTGTTCAAACTCTCTAAATTGTCTAATATCTGCGCCGGAATTGTGAATTTATTAGTTATTAATTCCCTTCATTTCCATATCAATTATTTAGTGGCCTGGAGGTAAAGGCTTGAGCAAATGGAGTCAAAGGTGGTTTCGTGGCTGGGTTAGAATCTCCCGACTGGCAGGAATTGTTACCTCCTACACTGATGATTGTGTAAGCATGAAACAGTAATGTCTGTAGGTATTAAAGAGTAATTATTATTTAGTTATACACACACACACACACACACACACATGTTCTTATTTTATATTTTATTGTCTTGATTTTTGCAAAAATATACACTTGCTCGATTATGAATATCGATAATCATGAAACTTAATTGATTGAGTCAATTAATATTTGAACATTACCGAATTTTAATATATAAACAAAAATTTGGTAAAAAAATATTAATAAGATATATATATATCATTCAAACATGGTAGTGTTTGAATATATGGTTAAGTGGCAGTTTTAGTCATTTAGAACTGCTTTGAAGCTTCACTGCGCTCACTCATTTTTCGACCAAATTTCAAGATCACCTTCTCAGTTATATTGTGGAAAGAAATTCTCAATTTTCATTCAGTAAAACAAAAGTTATGATGAATTTACTGGTGTTCAAAATTGTAAAAAAAACGTAAGCAGATAAGCGACGTTTTTTTATGACTGGTTTCCATAGCAACCACGTTGCTTCGGCGACTACTGTTGTTACCAATTCACCGCTCTCATGAAAAGAGAAGTAACAAGTGAAACGGAGAGAATGAAAGAATGAAAGAGAAATAATTGAAGGGGGGTAATTTTATTGAAAGCAGACGAGTGCCATACATTGTTATTACATATGTGCATGTTATGTTTATGGGGGCAAAAAATAAGACTGAAATTAAACAAAGAACATGTGAATTTACTGGAAGCTTGGAAAAATCATGGATTACAATAGAAAAATGTGAGCATGAAAAGTAATATGGTTAAGCTTGGTAACAATGGGTTCTAGCTGAAGATGTTTACAGAAATTAGCTAAATTAAAATAAACATATCAGTGGTATAAAATATTCTAATGAATATGTGTATACAGAATGTATATATGTTTGTATATATGTGTCACAGTCATCTATATGATGTGTGTATATACATGTGTATAAGACTTATGACAGTGTTGATATCTTAACAGATACAGTTTAACAATGGACATGTAACATTTACAACAGAAACGGACAAATAACATCTGGGGTTTTACATTGGCCAATGGAGAAACATATCTGCTCCATCTTCAGTCTTTATTTGATGGATCCTCGGAAAAGCTGCAATTGAAGATACGTACAACTCAAAGTCTTGGTGGTATTTACAGCAGCTTTATCCCGAATTTTTGCCCCATTGGAAAGCTGCAAAGCTGGTCCTAGACTTACATTCAACACCTTCTCCTACTTGGAGTCATCTCTGTCTGTGGACTATCTTTCTTCCCCTGGCCACCGACTCTGTCTGCTCTCTCTGACTCCCTACTCTTGACTAAAAAAAAATGATATACATCTTTCAAGTTCTCTCCTAAAGCCCACGTCATCTTACGAGAATGACCTCTATCTCATGCTACGTCAAACTCTAGAGGTCAATCTATTTTTACATTATTGTTTGTGTTCTAACATTCTTTTCTATTAAAATATCTTGACATAAATAATTTTATCTGTAAATATTTATTTCGCTATGATAGCATTATTTCTGACAATCTGTTTTTACAAATATTAATAACGGTCATAATAATCATTGACCAACACACTTTTTTGGCATTGCACGGCCAATATATCTTACACTGTTATTCCCAAATGGTCACCCATTTACTACTGACAACGTTGCTTAACTTTAGTGTATCAGCATGATTATGCCAATTATGCATATCTATTGCAAATTTTAAAAAAATATAAGGCCCGATTTTTATGGTTGACACCAAAATCCATATTTATTTGTTGATGTTGTTGCTATTGCTTTTGCTTGTTTGTTAGATGAGAAGACTTCTGCATAGAGCTCATGAAGATTGTGCCTCAGGAGTACCTGGTCTGCACAAAGTCTTCCAAGCTGATTATAACTGTAGAATTGCAGGTGTTTACGCATGATACCAAGAACAGCAAAGCACTTTAATAGTAAGTTGGAGAAGATTTGGCCGAGAACACACAAAAGAATAGTGCAAAAGCAAAATTGTCACTTTCATTCCATTGATTTGTGGCTTTGCACCTGATGTGTTTCAGCACCTGCTGCATCTGTGCTTGTCACATGCAGAAGCAGAGATGACCAGAGTATAACAGTTCCTGATATTGACTCGTCCTTGATTATTACGAGAGCCTTGTTAGCCAGGTAGCTATGATGCTACCACATTGCCACTTCTATGGTGAGGAAGGGTTGGACCTCGAGAGGGGGTGTCTTTGTTGCTGAAAGCCTTGTTTAATATATTTCCTTTTTTATTATTTGTGTTGTTCCCATTTCCTTTCAGGCTCCCAATGGACATATCTTTCTGGAATCTTTCAGCCCTGTCTACAAACATGCACATGATTTCCTGATTGCAATTTCCGAGGTGAGTTTGGCCACTAGACCATTCTAAAAAGGACAAGTCAGCCTATTAGATTTAGATTGTAAATACTTGCATGCATTTACTTTCAGGGAAATTTTAAACAATTTTTGGTGATTTTTGACAAAACCTTAACCCAGTAAATATGTTAAATAAAATTCTAACTTTAAGAGGTACATACTTATTATATTGATTAAAAACCAGGGTGCTTGTGCAGTATGCAGGCTTTTCGAACAAATGCATATCAGTTAAAAACATTATTACATACTTATGTGCTATGTTAAAATTAGTATAAATTCCAAAAAATAATCCAGTAGAAAAATAATTACAAGCAAAAATAGAATTTATTGAATTATTAAATTTTATTTAATGTTTTAATGTTGAAAAATTGTGTGATCAATTCTGTATGACAAACTGACTTTCTTCCATGAAAAAAAAAAAATGTTCAACCACTAGCTTCTACAATTTTTTCTAAGAATTTAATCTAACATACTTGTAACAGAGCCTGTATGAGTGCGTGGGAAAATATCAGTAGCAGCTGAAGGATGGATGACAAGCAATTGTATTAGCAGCAGGAGCAATATTTGAATGCGTATGCAAATTAGGAAGTGTGCACGAGCTGACGCGAAAAAAAACCCCAAAAAAGACACCACGTGATTGGGGAGAAACAAAGTCGATGCCGAGCAAGACAGACGTGTAAAATGAAGGCAAGAATGAGCTGGTTTTGGCCAGTTTGTGGTCAGAAGAGAATAAAATGCGAGCCAGGGAAGATGGATATGTGGTCCAGCAGTGGCAGTGAAATACTTTTTAAGCTGGTGTCGAGACAGTAAGAAAGAAAAACGGCAAAAAACGACTTGTGTTAAAAAAAAAAGAAGCTAAGTCGGATTTATTTATTTATTGTTGTTTGTTCCTGTAATTTTTTTTTTTGGGGGGGGGAGGATACTTATACAGAATAAGGACTGCTTTATTGGATTACATTTTGTAAGATTTAGAATTTGTACTAATTGTGACATGTTAGTGTCTAACATTGTTTTTGTCTGAAATGCATTTGTTTGAAAACCTGGTAACCAAATAATCCATTTTTTTTTTTTTTAAGTATAACTTAACATGCAAGATTTATGTTGTAATGCCTACAAATTCCCATTAATCGTTTAAAAATGATTATCTTTATGAAAATAAAATTAAATGATCAATTTACGTGACTTTTGGAAGATAATATTTTTGTTTCATCATGAGTACAGACATCATACAGATTTTCTTTTCTTTTTAATATACAGGGAATTCTAGACAAGCACCAGATATTTTCGCTTGATTAAATACTGTGTAAATAAAGCCTTTGTCTTCAGTTCCAATATTTTATGATTTTCCAGTAATTTCCTAGTCAATATTGATCATCATCATAAATATAAATAATGCACTTGTTTATTTTTTAAAAATAATTTTATTGTGATTTAAAGTAAAAAAAACAAAAAAACTTCAATCAAACTGGTGTGCAAAATAGAAAGTTTTCAGAAATCCGGCATTCACTGGTACTTCAGGTATTAATATAGAAAAGAAAATATGGGTAAAAATGCTCAATTATAACTCAAGTTGTCTAAGAGAGATAAGTCATACTTTAAGCTGCAAAGGTTCATCTCCCTTACATTATTTAAGTGAGTATTTAAGATTGTTGCCATTGTAGCAATCTTTCTAACTGGAATAATTTCTTTTTAAAACAAACTGAAGCCAAAGACATTTTGATATTGTGAAAAATATGCTAGTAGGAAAAAAAGACTATACTTAGTCAAAATCAATTATCAGATAGATGTAATACTATTTGGGTGTAAATTCTAAAATCGGACAAGATAAATTTATATGTTAGATAAATTGTAACAAATATTGTCATAGATGTTATTTATTGTGTTTATCTTTATATCTTCTTTATGCTGTATGCAATTTTATGCCAAATACATTTTCTTTTTTTTTTGGGGGGGGATACTTATACAGAATAAGGACTGTGCTGCCATTAGTATTTTCTGAGCAGTTTATGTAAAATGCTGGAAGGTATCGAACTAATGTTTTGTGATTATTTTTTTGCGCAAATGTCGGCCAACTTTTTCAATGAAAAGTATATTATTTTTGTTATGAAAAATTAATTGAAAATTGAAAATATTTTTTATTGTTACAAAGAAAATACAATGAATAATTATTAGACAATTTTTATGAAATTTTAAGAAAATTAAAATTCAAATCAAGAAAAAAAAAACACTCATTGTTAGGTAAGTTTCATGAATAAATATTTTTGATTTGTTTTGTATAATATTTTTCGTTTTTATGATTTTTTTGTTGAAATCCAGGTAAATTTTGTTGAATTGGTTGAAATCCAGGTAAATCATTTTTTTTTTTTTTAAATAATAAACCAATGATAGCAAATAAATGTTTTCTTGATGTTGGTTGCTTCGATTTCATTGGTTCAGTATTTTACATAAACTGCACAAAAATTTCCAATGATAATACAGTCCTTCTTTTGCATAAGTACCTTTTTTTTTTTTTTGACAACATTTATTAGTTAAACAAGCTTTAAAATTAATTTTAATTGTTCACCTCATGGAGTGAATATTAATCAAATTGTATTGTGTAAAAAGATATTTAAAAGCAAAGGATGTGGAAATTTTTCATTGTATTTATGCATTCTTTTTTGTAGCCTGTGTGTCGGCCTGAAAATATCCACGAGTATAAATTAACAGCCTATTCGTTGTATGCAGCTGTATCAGTGGGTCTCCAGACGGCTGACATTATTGAATATTTGCGACGTCTCAGTAAGACAACTCTACCTGATGGCATAATGGAATTCATCAAGGTAAAAAAATTGAGCTTCATTTTCTTTCCCTTCTGTTGAAATTAGCAATTCTTGGTGTTCATTTATTTAAATATTTACATTTTGCTTAGCAGAAAATTTTACATAATGAGGACAAAAATGGATGGGAACGTTCAATGCTGCCAAAACTAAGCTTGTTTCTTTTAATAATTACAAAAAACCTTCTCAACCACCAATAACTATATCTAAAGATACATTACCTGAAAGTACTTCATTCAAACTCCTCAACTTAACGTTCATGAAGGTTGGCTCTCTCTACTTTGTTAGATAGTTACTTACGCCTGAAAAGATTCTATATCTCTACAAACCCACCATTCGCTCATGTACGGAGTACTGTTGTCACATTTGAGCTGGTGCATCTGCTACTTGTCTCTCACTCCTAGACAGAATTCAAAAAAGAGTTGCCAACCTGAAAGGTCCTGAACTGTCATCTAAGCTTCAGCCTTTGTCCCATCGACGAAATGTTGCATCTCTCTGCTTATTTTACAAGTATTTTAATGGTGGATGCTCCGATGAACTACAAACCCTTGTACCCCTTGAACGCAAATACCCCCGACAAACCTGCCAAACAACAAAGTCCCACCCTACACAGTACAGATCCCCAGATGTCAAAAAGCCTTCTACTCTAATAGTTTCTTCCCTAGAACTGCTAGTCTTTGGAATTCCCTTCTGGGTTCCTGTTTCTCCAACTGTTCTGACATGCAGAAGTTCCAGTGTAATGTAAACAGACATCTTGCTGCTCAACTCCCTACATAGTATCCCTGCAACTTATGTCCTTAATAGTAGCCTCCTACATCAAAGTGGCACTGTGCCTTGTTTGGGGTGAAAATGTAATAAAAAGTATATATATATTTTAAGATCAGTGTATCCTATGAATAAAAAATAATTATCCTATAAAATTATATTTGACAACTTTATTCAGCATTAAGTAGCTCATAGATAGTCAATAGGTCTTAAATTAAACCAAAACATCTAAAAGCAATGTATTCTACAAATATAAAATAATTATCCTTGCTGTAGAATTATATTTGAAAACTTTATTCATATGATATGCCATAAACCAAACAAATAGTTACCCATCATAATATAGGTACAACTGTAAAAGAACTATTTACATTTGTATATCCGTGCATATTATTCAATTGGTGTTATTGATGCAGGATTCCAAACTATCTTCCACCGGAACAAATTTTACAGATTGTGCGAGGTGGCACGGTTTGTTTAAAGAAAAAAATGTTTCATTAAATCTATGTGTTAGTTTTCGATTTACGTTAAGATTTTGTGAAGACACAGAGTTTTTGACTTCAAATATCTTTTAGAAAAATGGATGGTGAGTATCATACAGTATTGATAACGTCAAAACCTTTTTTTATTTTTCATTATTTTCCTGGATGACTACAATATGCCTTCAAGTTCAATGTAAACAAGTTCTTGTTGAACTGCCCTCTTAAATAATCCAAATTCTACCCAATCTACACCATTAACTACACTTTACATTCATTAACCCTTATACTCGAGTGACCTTCAGGCCTTGATAAGTGGTGATTTCCTTATAAAAAACAACAAAATATGGCAGTCATTAGTGTTCATTTCTTCACGACAGTAACAACTATTATTTATTCATTTATTTATTGCAGACTATTATCCTCATCTTCAAGTTGTTTTACGATGTGAAACAAAAACTAGAAGTTGAGGATAATAGTTTGCAAATAAATAAATGAATAATACAAATTACTCGTCTCAAAAGATTTCCAATCAATTAAATCATATAGCAACAACTACGTAAATTTGTTGAAAATACCACACATACCTCAGTCGCGTATTCCTAAATGTTATGTATATTTATCCAACTTTATCTGTTTATATATTTTTTATATTTTAACTCTTGCATTTATCTTTGAAAGCAATCTAAGGAAGTGAAAGTGCATGGCGACAATTTCGGAGAACATGAAATGAAATAGATATCCGTAGACAGGAAAATAAAGTTTAACTGAAATTAAAATTAAATGAAAATGGAAATAATTAAATGAAAATAAAACTAAAAATAATTAAATAAAAGAATTGCTTATCAAACCAAAGCCAAAATAGTCTTGAAAAATCAGATGCAGTTTTTGTTAACAAGATTATATATAGGGACAATTGGTTTAAGAGAGGGAAAATTCTGAGAGTAGAAAGTGGATCTTCGGTTTACTTTCAACAATCTCGTAACATTAGATTCTTCTTATTTTTCCTTTTTTAACATCATTCAACTGTTAATCTATCCATCTTATGGACCTTTCTCCTTTAGTGGTTTTTGGCCTTGATAAGTGATGATCCATTATTAAAAAAAAAAAAATCTCCGGTATGTATACAGATAAAGACATCGATGAAAATCGTATTTCAAATAAAAACCTTTTGATATACATGTTGACGCTTTTTATTACGCACCCATATAGAACATGATCCAAAAGTTATGTTCTACCAGATCAGGTTGTCTAAAGATACAAGCTTCCTGACTTAAAATGTATCAAGCATTAATGTTGTTTTTTTTGGTCTTTCTCTTTACAAAACTCAACCATGTTCTGCAAAATCAAAAGCAGAAAAAAACATTTTCCTCTACAAAACAACCAAATCAAATACCATAAATAAATATTTGAAGGGCTAAAGAACTTGAAGCATAAAAATATTTTCCAAAATTACCGTATTTGGCATTATATTACCTCAAAATAGTTGATATGCCGTAAAACAAAACCACCAAACCAAACATCATGAAAAAATATTTGAAGATATCAAGAACTTGAAGCGTAAACAATTTTTCCAAAATTACTGGATTCAGAATTAAATAACCTGAAACAACCAAACCAAAGTTATGCTATTTATTTTACAGACACCAATATATATCTTGGCCAATACACACTACTAACAACATATCTACTAGCAAACACGCCCACAGCAATATTTGAACAATTTGTTTTTTTTATACTCTCATTATGCTTTGTGAACGCTTGATAATGTAGCAATTGCAAAAATCATTGTTTCTTTTTGTTGTTTTTCAGTTGTGTACTGTCAGTTACGGCAAAGTAAAACTTGTATTGAAACACAATCGTTATTTTGTTGAGAGTATTACTCCTGTAAGTATCAACATGGTGGTCACTATTCGAAAAATAAACTCATTGTGTTTGAACACCTTTTTGTATAATAAAAAAGTTCATCAAACTTTTTCATAATTATTTTTACTTTTAAATTTGAATTTAAAATATTAACGCGTGCCATCTTTTTATTCTTTTTACCAAAATGTTCTTTTGCTTTGTTTTTGAAATCATTGTTTTATATTTTTTTTAGTTTTTCCTGTTCAGAATTCCCCCTATATTGATAAACAAAAAAGAAAAAAATCTGTATGATGTGTGCACCGAGGGCGAAACAAAAATATCATATTCCAAAAATCATGTAAATTGATCAACCAGTTTTATTTTTAAATGAGATCAAATCATTTATTTTTATTGTCCAAAACAATTTTGCTTTAAGTACACATAGTATGTAGTTGTTTCACAATAATATATTCCTTTTAGCAAAAACAAATAACAATTGCTAAAGTATTAAAATCGTAATGGTGTATTTATATAATGGAATTATATTTATGATGTTTTATTTGATTTTGATAAACAATAGGTGTACTCCTGACAAACAAAAACACAGACGCAAGTAAATATGATGTGCGAAAGGTTATAATCTACGTGTGAACACAAAATATTTCTGTGTATTGTTAGGGTTAGGGTTATATAGATAGATCGTAGATAGTCCGCCAACAAAAGTTGTGATTAATGTTTGTTTACATTATTTAACTAGTTGTGATCGTAAGGGGAGTATCTGAGTAGTTACTGTGTAGCTAGCCATTTTGAAAAAAAATTTCAAGAAGCAAAGGGAGATAACTCAACAATAATTCACACTTAGTAGACATGTTGTAATGCTTACAAAATTCCCATTAATTGCTTAAAAATGATTTTCTTTATAAAAATAAAACTACTTGATCAATTTACAAGATTTTTGGAATATGATACTTTTGTTTTGTCGCGGGTGCATACATCATGGAGATTTTTCTTTTATTCGTGTTTTAATATGGGAGCAATTCTGAACAAGAACCTCCCTTTTCTCTTCTTTTTATTCATTCTTCAATTATTTTCCTTTTTTACTTATTTTAATTTTGCTAAAATTGTTTCTTCTTCCTGAAATCATAGCTTTTACCACTTTTCAACAAAGTGAAAAGCCTATCAGTCATGTGTATGCAGTGTGATGATTCATGGAAGTGAAACATGGTTAATGAGGGTTGAGGACATGCATTGCATGGTGAGAAATGATCCGAGAATGATACTATGAATGTGTAATAGGAGTCTCAAAGACAGGCTTAGTTCTGATCACCTCAGAGGAAGATTAAATCTGGACAGTATAGGGAGATGTGTGCAGAAGAGTAGACTTTGATGGTATGGTCACGTTGAAAGAATGGATGAAAGTTTTTGAGTTAGTAGATGTAGAACAATTGAGGTAGCAGATTCAGTTCACAGTGGAAGGCCAAGGAAAACATGAAAAGAAGTGATAAAGATGGATGTGAGGAAAACGAGGGATAAAGAAATATATAGACAGAGATAGGTTATTTTCTAAGTCAATTTCTTAAAGCCGTCCATACATGCCAGCAAGTAAAACAGACGTTAAACTAAACATGATGATAGCTCTTAACTCCTGCAGAAGACTGTTGGGAATTTATTTCAATATTATAATTAGTTATTTAACTGTATTCCATCTGGCATCCCAAATGACCTTTATGCCAAATATGGTGTAATTCTAATAGTTTTGAACTCATAAATGTTTGCAGCTATTAATGGTAATAGCAATAGTAGCTGTATTATAATTTTGACCTTCCTGTGAAATACCAAGTTTTTTTCAAGATTGATTCATATCAAATTACATCATTATCTGTAGTCACAGTTGTACTCCCCTCCTCTCTTCGACATGATACATACTAAGGGTGCTTCATGCCAGATTTGATTCAAATATACCTGATACCTGATACTGGTAATAGTGTTTAACTTTAGTTTGACTGTCTTTGATGCATGTACAAAGGTTGTTCCAAAAGTGAAGTCTCCTATTTTTAACTCAAAAACTATAATGTTGACCTATGAAGACAGGAATGGTACCATTAAATGAGTGACATTTTGTATTCTCAAATTTATTTTTCTACATAGTCATCACCATTCTTAATTCACTTTTCTAGCCTTTTTTAATGCCTCAGTCGTAAAAGTCCAGAGTGTGCTTTGTCACATCTCTGTCACCACTTTTAAATCAATGAACCCATCTCCTAACTGTGCTAAAATGAACTGCATTGGCTTCATTCAACAGGCGCTGTTTAATTTTTTTCTGCATAGAGGAATTCAGTGACACATATCTGCTTCTGATGCATGTCCATGATACGGTTGCTTTCTTAGAGTTTCACACCATCAATATCTGTAACAGAGAGATGAAACTTTTAGGTCATGAATGCATATGTTCAGTCATCATAACAATGCAATTTGTAATTCCCTCTGATTCATTCAGGTGGAATAAAAAACATAGGAAATGAAATGTCCCTCATATATTCTTTTTTATACAACCGTAAGTTGGAAGTTATGTGTGGTTTCGTCTTTGTCTTTGATGAAATCACAAGAGGCTAGTTTTCTATCAAAACAGGCAATATCTGCGTTTGGAACTTATTAAGATGACATTTACAGAAATGAAGAGAGAAACTTGAATAAGGGACACAATTCATGACTCCCCCAACTGCATGGGACTAAGAAGAATTATTCTTTATGTGTCTACGTGCTTTGAAAGCTAACAGGCACAAGAGGCCACAATACTCTTTGGAGAAAAGGGCATCAGATTCTTAACTTCTATTCATTGCTCTGAGTCACCTTATTTGTGCAAGGAATACATCACGAAAACATCATCATAATCATGATGTGCAGGTTGAGGTTTTTTTTTTTTTTTTTTACATAGGCATCACCACATTATCAAGGTCCAGAGGCCACTAAAGGATAAGGGTTAAAGAGTGTACAGTGGAAATTGGACAATATAGTAATCATTAGTAATGAAAATTTGGTAAATTTGATAACTTATTTGGAACGGCTCATCAAGAACTTTAGACTTGAACACAACCATATTGTAGTCAGCCGGAAAGCAGGAAAACGGAAGACAATTCCACAGGCGTGCAGTTATAAGAAAGAAGCTTTGTTCGTGGAATCTACGTTTTGATTTAGGCACAGATAAGGAGTGGGGAAAATTATTGACGGTGGTTTCAGCTAGTCGGGTGTTTTTTGAAAAAGATTGGCGAGGGGGGACCAGAGCATGGAGCTCAGACGAGCACTTGCCATGGAAATAACGATAGAACAAAGACAGGCTCGCTACGTCTCTTCTGTGGGAAAGAGGTTGCAGGGAAGAGAAAAGGGCATCCCCCACCAAGCCACAAAGTCTATTTTGTACTCTGTCAAGGCAGGTAGGTTGTTTTTAGCAGCTCCTGCCCAGATGTGGCAGCAGTACTCCATCTTTCGATGTACTTAGCTCTTATATAGATAGAGTTATGTTGAGTTAGTAATGAAGTTAGGGAACATAAATTATCCTCTCACTAATTGACCAGTTAAATACAACATAGTATATCTTTCTTTTAGTATTACTGGATTCTAGAACAAAAAATTCATCTAGTCTGGTGGAGTATCCAACTTAGTATTGTTACTATAAGCAACTCGAGAAAATGTGCCAATCCTTGTATAAGCCAGTCTATGGTAGTCATGCTTAGAGGATCTTATTTAGGTTTTGAATACTGTTTTATTTTGAAAATTTAATCATGATTTACTTGTAGGAGTTAGTATCCTCATGCTAGGTTGTCCTGACAAATCTCTGGACCGAGAGTCCGTAGACACTTGAAGAAAATGTCTAGTAGGCATTCAAGTTCTTTTCTATTTATCCTCGTGTATTGTGTGCTGTTGAGAATTCAGTTAATTTTCATTTGTTCCAAATGTCTGAAGGTGCATCTTGAATATTATTGTAGGATGTCATTCAGGTTTTACTTAAAGACCCGGTAATCCAAGAATGCCGCCTTAGAGAGGAAATGGAAGATACGGCGATGAAAATGTTGGAGAATGAGAATCCAATACCAAGCACGCAGGTGAGCAAAATATCCTATCAACTGTCTTTTAAAATTTTACACACACACACACACACACACACACACACACACACACACACGTACACGTACACACACATCGAGTGCATGAATATCATTGTGACCTATAGAATCAGCTATCGGAATTATTGTGGTCACAAAAACATTTTTGAAAGCACCTGCACAGACAACATTCATTTCTGAGAGAGATGAAACTATACCAAAAAATATAACATCAAAGCCTTCCAAATAACTTTCAATTAAAATGGATAACCTTGTCCCCCCCAAAAAAAAAAAAATTAAACTAACAAACACTTTGAAACAAATGAATCAAATCAAAACGATCTTCAGCATTAAATGACCCAACGAAGATCGATATGCTGGTTAAATAAACGAACCAACCTATTGTGGTCACTTACATACTAATATTTTTGGGAAAGATATATGTTTCGTTATCTCTGGTTAGACCATATTGCATACTGACATGAGCATTTTCATGACAGTTTTCTGAGCCTTACTACTTCTGTACTCATGACAAATTGGAAGTAAATGTTTTCACTAAAAGATTGCCATATAGAACCAGTGGACTCCTTCTATCCCTCACTTTTTTATTACTTACATACTAATATTTTTTAGGAAAGTATGTGTTTTGCTGTCTCTAGTTAAATCAGATTGTAACATGAGCAGTCTCATGACAGTTTTCTGAGTCTTACTACTTCTATGCTAGCTCATGACAAATTAGAAGCGGATATTTTGTTACAAAGCCAATGCAGTTGATGTCAGTACAGTTAAGATTAAAAGATTGCCATACAGGACCAATGGGCTCCTTCTATCCAGTTTGGCTTTTCATTAAAGCCCACCTCACTTTCTTAGATGTATTGCCTACATTACGACTGGGAAACTCCATCTATTCCCCTGTATGGTAACCCTGCAAAATATCAGAGGGAGGCTAACAGGGCTACACTTTGCCTAAGGGTAACCTAGAACTGTGCAAGACACGAGTGTTCATATCGAAGTATTATACATACAGCACCTAGTATCAAATTGTAATCCATTTGGTACTGGCCAAGTTTGCTGATCAAACAAGAAAAGATGTGTCAATGATTTGCAGAAAATTGAATATACAAAAGATTTGTTTAATAAAGTTCAATAAAGCCAATATATTCAATTTTCTGAAAGTCAGAAGATTTTACAAGAAATTTGAAAAAAAAAAACCCCAAAGAAATAAAATACATAAACTAAACTTCTCCCAAATTTTTGTCTGCAATAAAACCCGCCTTAAAATGAAGGAAACACTCTCAAGACACGCAAGAAACATTTTTGTCAGTTTACTGTTTGATTGTTTTTATAGCAACAGAAAACTGACGGTTCCATAAAGTTTCCGACTGGTCCGACTACTTCCACTTCTACAACAAATGGTACACCAGCTGCCGGAACGACAAATGGGGCAAATACGACTGAAGAAGAGCCAGCCAAAGTGCCTGATGATATTTTCAGTTATTTCGAAAAAATTGATCAAGAAGATGAGGATGATATTGATGCAAAATGTGTTTCGTTTGAAGTTATTCAAGACAAAATTGAAGATCTACAAAAAAGGTTTTTTGATTTTTTTTCCCCCCTTTTTTTGTTGTAAAAGTTTAATTGTATTATTCAGACTCATCTTGGATGTTAGTTTCATAATTTTTTTGTTCGATAAAAAATCTAATCTTTAAGTGTGTGTCTTGTCAAATTTAAGAATCTTTATGTCAAACTCGTTATGGTTGATGGAACAAAACCAATCTATCTTCATGCATTAAATAAAGAATTCTGTTCAGTACTTTGTTCGGATTCCTGAGTTTGACAAAACTCACCTGAAGAAGGTCAGAGGTTACATTTTGGGTATATCTTGTAATTCACAGCAATTTGAAAAAGTGATAAAAATATCAAAATATATAAGAAGTAAATGTTACCAAAAGCAAGAAAAAAATGGCTGTGTAACAAGTACATTGTGATCATTTTTCTTTGTGCTTGTGTACCGCTTGACATTACTTGTTTTTTGAGCCGAATAAACATTTTATATTTTGTAGAAACACTAAAAACTTATCCAGCTAGACAGAAGAGTAACTTATCTTGCCTTTGGTAACATTTATTTGTTATGTTTTAAAATTTTTTGCCATGTTTTTTAATTACTGTGGATTATCAAACATTCCTTAGATTTTTTAAAAAAACATTCACAGAGGCATAAGGGACTACTGTGAATTAGGGACCATGGCTGCAAGAACATTCTAAGTAGGAAGTTGAGCAGCAAAATATCTGTTCACATTTCATTTAAACTTCTGCATGATAGTACAGTTGGGAAGCAGGAAGCAAGGAGGAAATTCTAAAGTCTTTCAGTTTGAGGAAAGAAACTATTAGAGTAAAAGGCTCGCTTTCTGTTTGTCATGATTTATTTAAACATTCTTTACCTCTGGAATGTTTAATACTTCCCATTGTCTTGAATCCTTTGACTGATAACCTCTCACATATTTCTCGGTCAAATTATGCATTCCAATAGACAATAAGGGAAAGTCTTGCATTTCTCACATAGAATCGATCTGCATGTGTGCAACCCATCAAATGCGCTTCTTCCTGGGGTCAACTGCCAATCCAACCTCCCAGAAGTTTTAAAAGCTTACCCTATCCACTTTAAACTCTTATCATCACCAGCACCAGTTCTTTCCTGTGCTCCACTGGTATAATCAAGATAACAAAATTTCTGGGCAATCTCAACAGCATCGTCATTTAAATATCTATATATTAGTATGATAGTGTGTTATTTTGTGTGTCACACATTTTTTTCTTTCGTTTAATTGTTATGACCTTCTGTTTCTTGTAATAAATAATTTTACCAAGAATTTTTCATCAGTTTTGATTTCAGTTTCGATTATAGCTCAAGGAACTCACGTTATATATATATATATATATATACACATTTTTTTTTCTTCATAAGTTTTGGTTTCAGTTTCGATTGAAGCTGATACGCTGAAGTCATACGGATATACAGTAGAACCCCAGTATACGGTGACCCTAGGATACGTTTTTTTTTTTTTTTCAGGTTATAATGTGAAATATAATGTTTTTCTGGCTCCTGGTTACGGTATTTATCCCGCTTTACGGTGTTATTTATAATGTTATTTGATTATATACATGTGTATTATATACGGTACTGTATTTTGTTACTAATTTTTAATGCTGTATCCTGGGGTTCTACTGTATTAGCCTTTTTGAAATCACAACTTTATAATATATAAAAATCGATAGAAAATTGACTATATAATAATACATACAAAATCCGCATAAATTAAAATATCAGATTTAAACATATTTTATAACTGGGCTATGTCAGACTTCCCTGCTAGCTCAGATAAATACTTTTGCAATTTTAACAAAATAGCTACAATAATATCAGGGTGTCTCCATTTATGCTGAACATGCACAGAATGCCAACGTCAATATATTACATATGAAAGAGTCTGCTTTGGAATTTTCACAGGTCCTGCTAGTATTTTCTTAATACCTGAATTCTTATTCATCTTCATTGTTTTACACTTCTTACATACAAACAAGTTATTTTCTCTAAACCAACCTGTAATTCCACTGAACTTAGTATCGATCATGTGCTTACAAATACCATAAAAATTGCCCAGGGAAACTTTCCTCTTTTAACACTACAATTATAAAAGGTATAAAAACCATGAGTATAATGTTTCAATCTCTTCCAGATGTATTGAACTCGAATACCCATTGTTGGCTGAATATGATTTTAGAAATGACTCTGTCAACCCAGATATTGAGTAAGTCCTATTTTAACACTTACTTCTGAAAAGATGTCCTTTTTTCTCTTTTTAATTTTTGTGTTTGCTGAAGGATATTTTACGAGGGTCGTTCCTATATTTTAACTCAAAAACTAAAATGTCGAAAAGCTACAAAGACGGAAGTGGTACCATAAAAATGAGTGACCTTTTGTACCCCAGAATTTATTTTTCTTCATTTTGCCAGCGATGAATGATGGCTCGAGTGTAAAAATCCTGAGCGTGCTTTGTCACTAGCATCACTGTCGTCACTCTGAAATTGTCAACCTATCTCTTAACTGTACTGACATCAACTGCATTGGCTTTGTAAATGTTTAACAGGTGCCAGTAAATGTTGATTGGTTCAATTTTTTCTGTGTGGAGTAATTAATGATACACTTCTGTTTCTGATGTACATCCATGACAGGGGTTGCTTTCTTAGTCTCACACCATCATTATCTGCAACAGAGAAATGAAACTTTCAAGTCATGCATGCATAAGTTCAATCATCATAATTTTCAATCTCCTCTGAGCCATTCAGATAGAATAAAAAATGCAAAGCATTACTTCTGAAATATCCTTTGTATAAAGAAGATATTTTTTTAGCCAGGCCAACTTTTCTAATCATATATTTTTTTGATGGTACATTTTGATTTGTTTATGGATGGAAATACAGGATGGAATGATAAAATTGTTGCCCTAGAAAAGACGACATGATTCCATTTTCATTTAATGAAAACTGGTTTTCTTTTTTTGTTGCAGACGATCTACTAGTCGGCCAGTTGTATACAAATCCCAAGAGCGATAGTAGCATTCTATCATGTCTGAAAGTGACACAATGTTCAGCGAGTGAAATTGGAGATGCACTGCTGTACAACTTATGCTCTCTACCAATCCAATTTATGACAACAGGACCATTGCCAACACCCTCAAAATGCAAATCCTAAAGGTTCAACGCTTCAGGGCACTGGCCGTAGCTATGTTATCTGGCGTGGTTTCAAGTGAGGGCTACATCATGCCGCCTCACATCTTCAAAGTCGGTTTGAAAGTCAACACCAAAGTGGACCTGGATGTGCTGAAGAGTGTGGTGAAACCCTGGTGCAATCAGGTGGCCACTGGCAGACCCTGGGTATGGCTTACAAGTCCAGAGACCCAGGCTTGGCTTCAAAAGGAATGCTACATAATTATACTCTTCTCTCAATGCCCCCTTCCCTCCTCCTTCGACCTGAACCCGCTGGACTACTTCATTTAGTCATACATTGAGAACATTTCCAACATGACCTCCCACAACACTAAAGCCAGCTTGATCGCCATCATCCACCGAGTATTCGCCAAGCTCCTGCCGGCGCTTGTGGAAAAGGCATGCTCCCAGTCCTGGACTTGTATTGAGGTGGTGATTGAGGCTGAAGGTGGTTACATTGAATAGATGTCAGCTCTACTACATGATCAAGTTAGCTGAATTGATTTTCTCAAAAGTTTTATAATAAAGCTGTAATGTTATTTTCTTTAGGACGACAAATTTATAGTTCCACCCTGAATATTGAACATTATGCTGATTGGTGAGAATGTGTAGTAATGTTGACTAATGTTATTACCTCTAGCAGATTATCATGATCGTGGCTTAAACAGCTGAACTTTTATTGTGTAGACCAACAATTGCCAACCTTTTGAACTTTGTGGACAACTAAATGTATAATTTTAAATATGTATAACACATCATGCACAGGCCTAACATATAGATAGTGCCACTTATAAAAATGTTCATAAGATTTTGGTTTTTATATTTTGGAACGTGTAAGGTATTTTTTTCATCAATTATTGGTGCATTTGAAGGAAGAATTTAAAAAAAAAAACAGTCAATAAACAAGAAAAAAGTGCTCTTCCACCAAGACAATGCACAGTGTAAGAAGCCTATTGCATTGATGACAATAATACATGAATTTTTACAGACTTCAAAAGAAAGCTTATCGTAAAGAGATTTTAACTCCAATGATGAAGTGATATCTGAAACGGAGGCCAAAGACAATTCATTCTACAAAAAAGGTATTGTATTGGTATAGAAGTATTGGAAATGGTGCATGATCCTAGGAGACCATGTTGATGAATAAAGTTGAACTAAAAATTGTTGTATTAGTTAGGTTCAGAACTTATTGATGCATTATTATTATCAGATTGGCAACATTCGACCCTCTTGTCTAGTTAACCCAACCTTTACTTGTTGGATAATAGGAAAAAGATATCAATTGAATAAAGAAAATGTCTGATGCTTATTCAGAATCTGCATGATGTACATACCTCTGATGGAAAGAAAATAAAAGAATGTTCCAGAGAAAGAGATTTGGCTGCAATAAAAAAAGAACCTTAGAAATTGAGGTGAAAATCCAGACACAAAAGGCATCAAATTGTTAGAGAAGCGTTAGAATCAGTTCATCATGTTATGAAGGATTAACTATGTTGATAAAGTTGAATTTTGCTTAAAAATTGTTTTATTAGTTAGGAACTAATTGAGTGATGTGTTATAGATTTTCAGCTTTATTGTTATTTTATCATTTTTTCTTCTCTTTTTCCTTATTTTGTTGGTGTTCCTATTTACAATGCCTCCCCACGGTACAGAGTTAGACACCAAGGTCGTGTTTTATTGTGGAGAAATGGAAGAAAATAAAAATTGTCTCAGTTTTGAAGGATTGTTCCTCCACTGAAAGAGAACAAGAAATTGAAGTGCAGCATCTGAAGAACAGATACTAAACTTTGATCAATGACAGTCTTTTTTTGATAAGGACGGATGCCACTAAAAATCTGAGACATAAAAATAATAATTAAAATAATTAAGTTTTCATTTTAAAAAAACATTACATGGTTTTCTAAAATGTTCAAATTTAACCTTATGAAATAATGCTTCAGAGGATGTGACATATTCAAACACATTTGATCTGTCGAGATCCGACACAAATTTTCTCCTTTAGGTATCTCTCCCACTTAACAACAAAAGAAAAGAAAAGAAAAATGAAAAAGTAACAAAGTTTTCTTTGATAAGGTTGGATGGCAACAAAAGTCTCAGAAATAAAAAAATAATTAAAATATTATTTTTCAGTTGATAGAAATTATACTACAGTACATGGTTTTCCAAAATTTTCAAATTTACATATATATATATATATATATATACTAGCGGGGGGGGGGGTACCCGGCGATGCCCGGGTGTTTTGAGGTGTGTGTGGCTTTGGGTAAATCAAACTAAACTGAAATAAAAAAAAAGTTTTGGTAGGTGAGTATGAGGATCGAACCCGAATCCTTGAGGCAAAGTTGAAAATTAAAGTGTGAAAAAAAAAAAAAAAACGTGTGACGTTAACCATTGGGCCACCGCAACACACAATGGTGACACGTTTGAATTTATTTATTTAACTATTAAAAACAGGTGTCCGCAATAAAAGTTAACTCTGCTGCTTCCATTTGACCTCATTAAGAAGGTCAAATAGAAGTCACGCAGTTGCAGTTAGCAGCATTTGGGTTTGTTTACCCAAATTTGACTGTTTTTTTTCCTCAACAGATGTTGGGGAGGGGGAAACGAGCTCCCAATTGTCAAGATTGAATAGCAATTGTCTGATATACAAGATTGATCAAAGCTGATTGCTTCTGGATGTTTCCCGCCGCGATGCTGAGAACTATGTTAGCTTTGAATTAGTTTCGCTTTTTATCCGAAAAAGCCCAATCAACACGCGAGAAGCCAAAATAGCAATGATTTTGTAAAAGTCAATGTAAATAAATCTATACGCTACATGCGTTCTCAAATCCTAGATATTATTATCTACGGCCTATATAAATACTTCTAAGTGATCGTACGCCCCCCGGGAGCGTATGCGAGAAAAGCCTTTGCAAGACATACACAAAATGGTCACACACATTTTGCCTTTTATATATATAGATATGTGTGTGTGGTATTATATAATATACATTATCAGTGTAGATATAGGAATAAAATTTCCATGGTAATTGGTTTATATTATTTGTACAATGTTAGTGAAAATGATTTTGTTGGGTTTTTTTCTTCTACAGAATTGATCTTAAACCAAGCACTACGTTACGACCATATCAAGAAAAGAGTCTTCGCAAAATGTTTGGGAATGGACGAGCAAGATCTGGCGTTATTGTGTTACCTTGTGGTAAGGCTCACATTGCTAATTGCTATGTTTTTGTTTTTATTCCTTTCTTTTTTTTAATGGCTTAATCATGCTTCTTACTTTATGATGAGAGAAATGGATAAAAGAAAAAGTTCAAAACAAAATAACATTTATATGTCAGAAATGCATTGTACAGCTAAAATTATCTTTATAATTTGTTGGGAGGTTTCAGCCTTGAAAATATGCCATAAAGGGTTATCTCCTTTGCATGCCATGGAAAGGTAATCTAGAAGATAAGCTGTCAGCCATGACAGTTTATATGTAAAAAAAAAACTTTGCCTTGGAGAACATCGGACAATCACTGCTCATCCAACGGGGTTTAAATCATCTTCCAATTTATAAATGATTTCAATGAATATATTATGTTCTGGTGCAAGTCCATAACCCCCCCCCCACACACCTGTCATAAAATGCCAAAAATAAAGAAAAATCTTTATGGTGTGCAGATCTGTGATGGTAAGAAAATACTATACACCAAAATTCACAGGAAAAAAAAAAATCAAATTTTATAGCTAAACAATGATCATTGATCTCTGAATGCCATTTTTGCTGGCTAAGGGAGATAATTTCAAATAATTCAAATGTTTGCAAGATTTTAGAAGGTCATTCTTAACATGGGGAAGGGGAGCTTTGTAAAAACTCAAATCCACTTAAAAATGATTTTGTTTAGAAAAGTAAAAGTACTTGATCAATTTTTGTGATTTTCTGGTGTACTATATTTTCTTCGGTCATGGGTATATATATATATCATAAATATTTTTATTTTTACTTTTTTCATGGGGGACGGGAGTAACAGGTATAAGTTTTTGTATTTCTTCCATCGATCATTATTGGTTTAGTAATAAACCGATAACAGCAGTTATCGTCAGTTATAGCATAGTTTTAATAATTGTCTTTTATTTTTTGAATCAGCAGTGAAAGTGCTCAGCATTTTCAGATATTAGCATATGGGAATATCAGCGATGGTAAAAGAAAGTGAAATAAGGAGAACCCTTTAAGGGTAACTGAAATAACAATTCATCAGCTAATACAATAGAAATCCCTTGATGTAAGAAATCCTTCTACTCTAATAGTGACTTCCCTAGGACTGCGAGACTTTGGAATTCCCTTCCAGGTTCCTGTTTCCCTGACTGTACTGATATGCAGAAGTTCAAGTGTAGTGTAAACAGACATCTTGCTGCTCAACTCCCCACATAGTACCCCTACAAATTATGTCCCAAATAGTAGCCCCCTACATCCAAGTGGCACAGTGCCTTGTCTGGGGGTAGAAAATGCAATAAAAAAACAAAAAAAACAAAAAAGAAAATTATGAAACAGAAAAACATGAAAACTATAAAAATTTTAAAGTAAAAAATATTTAAAAATTATGAGTTTTAAGTTTTTCTCCTAAAGCGTTACCCTGTTGACGAGACTGTGAATTTGCTGTCTGCAACCCCTATGCAGACGGATACAACCAGACCTTCTCTCCCCCTTAAACTGTAAGTTGTGGATAGCAACTGTGATACCTGAGGATGGGATTCTGGTGGCTGAGCTATTCTACTTCTTTGGTTAAACAGGAGATCAGAGAGGCTCAATCCAATCAATCGGCTAGTCATATCATATCCTAGTTCATCTCCAACTGTATTATGCTATACGATTCTTAAAAAAAAACAATTCTAAACCTTTTTATGTTTTCTTCCCAAATAGATACTAAAAAGTGAGGGTCAATTATGTTGAGAACAAAGAAGATACCCAGGAATAATTGTCTTTAAATATCACTAGTCAAGTCCTCTGTTTTCCTCTTCTTTGGTAATGATAGTACCTGCTGTGAAATTTCTTTCTAAGAGTGATGCAATGTATTTTATGAATATAAATAATCATCCTAATTATCTACCTGTCTACTTTGTGTGTGTGAGTTCCTTCCTCATAGATTCCGAAACAGCTGACCCTATCTTTGCAAATTTTACGCAAAGGTAATTTATATTTCTGGCAGTGTTCTTAGATATGTTTTGTACAGAAATTCCACCGATAAGTATCAAAAATTGAAAAAATTTTATCCTAGAAATTGTCTTTTTTTCTTATAGATAAAAAAGAATTTTTACAGGCGAATATTTTACGTTACATTGGTCAAGGGAAATAATAAAATCTCAGCAAATCATTTCTTAAAAAACCTCCAGATTTATTGCCATCTGGAGATATAGCTCGGTAGTAGAGCATTTGACTACAGATCGAATGATCCCCTGTTCGAGTGAGGATGGGCCGTTCTTAACTCAATATCACCCGTTCTTTTGTTAATCCGTTAGTGATCAGAAATATATAAATCAGTAACTTCATACTCTGCTGAAAGAATTTCTGCATATTTCTGTTTTGATTTCAGGTGCTGGTAAAACACTAGTAGGTGTAACGGCTGCCTGTACTGTACGCAAGCGATGTGTCGTCCTCTGTACATCAGGTGTTGCTGTCGAGCAGTGGAGATCTCAGGTATATGTTTATATATAGAAGCTAAATGCTTTGTTTTTCTTGTTCTTTTTACACAAACAAAAATTCATTTCATCAAAAAATAAAAACATCTCTTAGCACGGTAATTGTCTGTATTTTTGAGATGAGGTGTTTTCATTGATTGAGATTGTCGGACTGACTTCCTCATCTTGGTTGTTATTGTCACAACGTTTCGGCCGTTTTTCCCTCCGGCCTTCGTCAGGTGTTTTGTATCAAACTGGGGAACTGTTTGTTAGGAGTCTCGAACCCAACCCTTTATTATTATTACGGGGGTACCGTGTTCGGACTCCAGCTAGGGTCTGGGACATAGTTGCTGATTCTCTGTTTTGAATGTTACTTTTTCACTGCCTTCGTTCAGGATTGAACTCAGCACCTTTGGGTAACTGTAAACTTTGATACAACATCTAGGACCACTCGGCCATATGTCACTTGGACAATTCTTAGTTGGTTTTTGTTAATGTTAAACCTATGTTGTTATTCAAGGTTTTCTCTCTCTATCAGAGGTGTCCAAATTGCATTCAGCTCTATGCTTGGTTTGCTCAGTAGGTTGTTATGTCCAAGCATGTGAGCTGTTTCTTTAAGTTTTCTCACTTTCCAGAAAGTTTATAAACAGAGAGATCCAATGCAATAAAATAGTAAAACTGAAATTATTTCCAATGCAATAAAATAGTAAAACTGAAATTATTTCCAATGCAATAAAATAGTAAAACTGAAATTATTTCCAATGCAATATGCAACAATTATGTTTGGACACCTAAACATAAATCAATCCTCCAAAAAATTTACTGTAATATTTTCTATGTACTATAACAACTTTTAGGACCCGATAACGAAGCTTAGAAGAAC
Source organism: Euprymna scolopes (assembly GCF_053919585.1). NCBI lineage: Eukaryota > Metazoa > Mollusca > Cephalopoda > Sepiida > Sepiolidae > Euprymna > Euprymna scolopes. The sequence goes on from NC_136493.1 coordinate 135,776,506, forward strand.
GGTTTGTATTTTTTCACTCCAGCCCAATGAACATGTGCAAAGGATGAATAATATAAATCCAGTCAGCAACTGTAGGTTTATTGAGGTTGATGGATTTAGAGGAAAGGGTAGACCATGTAAAACATGGAGTCAGTTAAGGATGACTTTACTACATTGAAATTACAACCAGACTTTGCGCAAGACCAAGAGAAGAAACATCAGGTAAAGCTATCCAATCCATGCTAACATAGATACGAATGTTAAATAAGGATGATGTTTTTTAACTTTTTTTTTTAAATCCATAGATTATTTAATGTTGGATATCTTGTTTTACAAACGTATATTTCTGTCTTTCAATTCGATAAAAGACAAAACATTTTTGTACGTTTTTTTTTTTTTTTTTTTTAATTTTTAGTTTAAAATGTGGTCCACAGCCAATGATAGTATAATCTGTCGATTCACATCTGATGCTAAAGACAGACCGACTGGTGAGTAGGTTTTTTTTTCATTGCTTGGACGCTGTCCAACTTTGTTCCCTGTAAATAAATCCTTTCGTTGTGTTAAAAGAGGTTCCGTTTTTCTTACTGTGCGACATTTTTGTTTACTACTAATATACAAAAGTTCATCTTGTATTTCTAGAAGTATTTTGATATATATATATATATATATAAAAGAAAAAGAAAATTAATCTGCATATTTTTTCTTTTTCTGAATTTCAGATTGTTCTATTTGTATAAGTACTTATTCTATGTTAGCCCACACAAATAAAAGATCCTGGGAAGCTGAACAGATGATGCAATGGTTGCAAAGTAAAGAATGGGGTCTCATGGTTCTTGATGGTAAATATTTGTATATTTTTCATCGTATCATTATTATTATTTACTTGAATAAATGTAAAAATAGATTATCAAAACTTGGTATTCGTTTTAGTAAATTATTGCCAAAGTTCTTCTTTTGACGAATATTCACCAGAGTAGTAATGTTAGATTCAAAGCGGAATTGAACAGAATGATTAAAATTATTCAAATGTTTTATAATTTTTTAGATGAGGATGCATAATTTATATTTGAATTATTTGGACTACCATTCTCATCTTGATTGTTATTTTCATATCATTTTGGCCGATTTTAAGATACATCTTCTCAAACTCTTGGAACCTATAGAGAACGTTTATGTCCCCTTAACAAGATTAAAATCAAGATATAAACCTCATACCTAGAATTTTTATTCTAATTTTGGTGAAAATCCAATACATGATTTTGATTCTAGAAAATTTCTAAAAGAGGCCTTATGAATAAATTAAAATTCAGGAAGTTATGCTTAAATTGTGTCTAATGACCATCATTAAAATTTAATACAAATCTGAAATATTTGATTTTCAAATGGGAGATTGTGCTCGTATTACCTAAGAAACCTTTAAAATATTGTAAAGAAAGTGAAATTTGGGAAATATTTATAAATTGATGTCTAATACTGTTAATATTTGACAAACATTGAAGGTTGCTAATTTTCACAAAGGGCTTCCACACTCTTTTGTTCCTTTTTGCATAAAACCATATATAGTCCATATTACCCCTGTACCTAATAGCTGTCTTCAAAAATTCATAATAATTATTTAATTGGTTTAGGAGAGAGTCCTACACAAAGAAATGCATGTATATTAATAAATATCTAATGTTAATTAAATATATATATTCATGTAGCCAAATAAAATATGAGATAATATTTTATGCATCGATTTTCAGTATTTCAACTATGTGAGTAGAGCTAGTTATTAAGATATGAAAATAAATATATATGGCAATTCAGCTTAATTGCCATGTATATTTTCATAAGTTACTATATGTGTGTATATATGTGTGTGTGTGTGTGTGTGTGTGTGTGTCGTCAGATATCCGGGTATTTTTGAAAATTGAGTAAAAACATAGTTACTATCAATTGGCAAAAAATTTCTTGCAGTTTTTAGCTTTTAAATTCAGATGAACATAACTTGGCTCGGACAAAAATTTATTTATCAAAATAAGCACCATCAGAATCAACACACTTTTGTCATCACAAAGCAAGTGTATTTATGCCAGTAACGTAAAAATCTTGCGTTCTGGTGGCGATGAAGTATCTGAAGGCGTTTTTCATATCGTTTAGGTGTTTGGAGCATTTCTCATACAGAAAGTTGTTGAGATGCTTGAAAAAGTGGTAGTCGGTAGGTGAGAGGTCTGGAGAGTATGGCGGATGAGGCAGAGTTTCATAGCTCAATTCGTTCAACTTCTGTAGGGTTGGTTTAGCAACTTGCGTTTGGGCATTGTCATTGAGGAGAATTGGGCCTTTTCTGTTGACTAATACTGGTTGTTGAAGTTTTTAATGCATTTCATCCATTTGTTCTTCTGTGCCGTAATGATTTTGTCTGCATTCAAAAACCTGTAATGGATGAGACTGGACTGGTTGCAGCATAGCCTTGTTTTGGTGCAACTCTGGCTTCGGGAAATGTTATCGAACTTTGTTGACATCCAACCACTGAACTGAGCATCGCCAGTTGTTGTAAAGAACCCACTTTTGATCACAAGTCACAACCTGGTTGAGAAATGGGCTGTTCTTGTTGCATAAAAGAAGATAAAATGACACTTCATGATGATTTTCTTTTGGTTGTTGCTCAATTCATGAGGCACCCATTTATCAAGTTTTTTTTATCTTTCCAATCTTTCTCAAATGGTTGGAAATCGTATACATTACATTTAATTCAGAAGCAAATTCTCAAACAGTTGTGTGTGGATTGGCTTCGGCTAAGGCTCTTAATTGATCATTGTCAACATTCGATATGCATCATCTTCAAGACTCATTGCCATCACAAAATTTCTTAAACCACCATTGTGCTGTGACTTTAGTAATGGTTCTTGAGCCAAAGATTTTGTTGATATGGCGAGTTGTTTGAGCAGCTTTTTAGCCTAGCTTTAATTGAAATAAGAAAATTGTATGAATTTGCTTCTTTCCATCTTGTATTCAACGTTCTGAAAAGAAGACATAATTGTTTTAAAACGATTGTAATTTAAACGATTAGATAGAGTGAGAAATTCTCTTTAAATTGATATATAAAGTAAAGGTATTATAGCAAACAAACAAACAGTTGGCATGACCTTGGGAAGTATCGTTGAGCTTCATCGGCATCTAACCACTGAGCTTGTTGTCGTAAAGAACCCAGTTTTTATCGCAAGTCACAACCCGATTGAAAAACGGGTCGGTCTTGTTGTGTAAAATAAGGGAAGATGACACTTCGTAACGGCGTTTCTTTTGCTTGTCATGATGCATCCGTTTATCAAGTTTTTTGTCTTTCTAATCTCTCTCAAGTGGGTGAAAATCGTCGTATACGTTAATTTTTCGTGGATTGGTTTCGGCTAAATCTCTTAATTAATCGTTGTCAACATCCGATGACCGACCACTACGCTCATCTTCTTCAAGACTCTCATCGCTATCACGAAATTTCTTAAACCACCATTGTGCTGTGCGTTCAGTAGTGGTTCTTGGGCCAAATGCTTCGTTAATATCGCAAGCTGTTTCAGCAGCTTTTCGGCCTAGCTTGAATTGAAATACAAAAAATTGTGCGGATTTGCTTTTCTTTTTTCATCTTTTATTCAACGTTCTGAAAAGAAGACAGAATTGTTTTTAAAGGATTGTAATGCAAATGATTAGTTAACTCAAAAATCACGCTTTAAAATGATAAATTAAAGGTATTATAATGACAACTTATTTGCAAATACATCATTTGAAATCAAAACTAAAAATTCAGCAAGAACTTTTTTATCGATCTAATAATTTCTAACTTTCTATTATTTTTATTTTTATGTTTCAGTGTTAAACAAATCAGAAAATAACATCCATTCAGTTTAAACCTTGAATATCTGACTATTATTATTAATAATAATGAATATATATACATATATATATACTAGCAGGCTGCTGGCATTGCCCAGTTGTAAAATAAGCTTAAATATGATTTTTTGATTAATGCAGATTTCGTATTTATAATTATATTATATTGGACCCAATATATAATAATGATTTAAATGACTCGTGTGCCACCACTGAGAATCGAGATCTAAACGTTTAGCTTAAGATTTACTTTTTCCTTTGACCTTAATGCTTGAGCTATGAAGACATGTTTGCTGTAAGGCTAAAAATTAAAACATGAACCAATAGCTATTATGTTATGCATGGAAATTCATAATGCCGTCATTCAACCTTCTGGCAAATTCTTTTTTTTTTTTAATTTTCACAATTTTGCACCAATTTTCCTCAGCTAAAACCCAAATGTAAAGTTTCACATGGGTTATATATTAAGTTTCATGTCCGTAGACCAAAAACTGACAGAGGAGTTTGGTAGGCAAAAATTTTAAAGAAATATATATATATATATATGCATACGTAAATAAATATATAAATATATATATATATATATATATATATAGAAAGAGGTTTGTGTTTACTATAACCTTTTTACACAAATATTACGCAAGTATAAATCATGTAGAATATCTGCATGAATATAATTACACATAATAGTTAACTAAAGATGATTATCCCATGAGAAAATTGAAAAAAACTAATAGGGAATTAATTAAAATGAATGTTTAAAAGAATATGAAATATGCAAATTAGCTAGATCTTTTGCTAGTGAATGCAATTCCACAACCAATATATAACAAAGTTATATTTTCTTTTTAAATAAATAGAAAAAAGGCTTGCCTTTTTTCTATTTTTCTTGGCCTGATGCTACACTAAGTTAATTTGTCTTAGTCAATAGAGAGGAAACCCTCTACACTGAGACAATTATTATTTTTGGTCCCTACCAGACTCCCCCTTTTGCCTTTTTTGCAAGAGCAGGTTCCCCCCCCCCCACATTAAAAAATGACCTTGTGTCACATTTTGCTTTTGTGGGGAAGCAAATAAATACTAATAAATAGAAAAAAGGGTTTTTAATATGAATATCAATACACAAAAAAAACAAATTTATAAGAGTGTATATATATATATATATATATAAAACATAATTTTTCAAATATGTTTTTACTGGTTCATGTATGATATTTTTTTAATGTTTTGCAGAAGTACAGACTATTCCAGCCAAAATGTTCCGTCGTGTGCTAATGATTGTCCAAGCGCATTGCAAACTTGGGTTGACTGCAACCCTTGTACGAGAAGATGATAAGATTGCAGATTTGAATTTTCTGATTGGACCAAAGTTATATGAAGCCAATTGGATGGAATTGCAGAACAAAGGTTTCATTGCAAAAGTGCAGTGTGCAGAGGTCAGTATAGCCCTCCCCCCGCCAAAAATAAAAATGGTCCTAGAAGATTTTTTTTCTGTTTGTCATTTCATACATATTTTTGTTTTGCCTACTCTTTACTAACTTACTTAACTAACAGCATTTCAAAATAACATCGCAGACAGACCAACGCGCAGACTCATCGTGGCAAAGAAAAAAAAAGAAGAAAGTTATAAAATTCTGAGGATGACGTCTATCATTGAAATATTAATTTTAAATAAATCAATATTTGTTTATTTCATAATATTACATTGTAATTTGGCTAATAAACATATTTTATACACATTTTATTTTTTTTGTTTCAAGCTTGCGGTTAGATGTTTTGGGATGACCTTGATCTATATGTGCATCTGTGAGAATAAATGTGTTTCTGATCATGCATAAAAACCCAACTGGAATGTTCATAAGGCTGATTTTAATGAGATTTCAACCATAGTTAACAAATTTCAATCATTTAAACCAAAAGTCAGAATATTTTTTTCAAGTAGTTATGTAAACTGTAGCCAGTCCTGACATTGCAAACTACTCCTCTCACTACTAGAGGAAGATTATATAGTAACTATGTTACATGCGTGATGCTGTATAAAGTTGAGTGCTGAGTCCCAACGAAGTCTTCAATCGCCCATCTTCAGTGTAATGGCAGCAATCATCAGATTAATATACAATATTGGGTTCAATCAGACTTAGCATATTGTCTCTGATACCTTATTGGCAAAGCTGAATGTACCAAAACCTGATGAACTTTTGACAGTCAGTTGCCTATGTTGGTTTGGCCATATTGAACAACTCTTAAAATACAAAAACTTGAGGTAAAATGCCAGAGAAAAGTTGGACGATCCAAGAAAACTTGGATGCAAGCCATCAACAATGAAATTTTAACAGAATCAATGCAAAACTTAGACATTCAGATTGCAAGCTGTTAGTGTAAGTGTAAATTCCTCAATCTCCAAAATAAAAAAAAATAATAATGTAAAACCGTTCCCACCACTCTGCTATCTAATTTCTTCTAACTGCAAAAACACAACTCTCTGCTCACAAGACTTGTTCCTTCTGTCACCAAATCTTAAATTGCCGAGTCTCTATAAAAGTCAGGCTTTTATACTACAATCAGCAGCATCTCATTTGCATAAAGTGGTTAGTTGGATTAATATAAAACTGGAAAGGCAGCCATTTTTTTCTTTTATTTTCTTTTTGTCTGTATGGGACCATGCAAGAAACAGGTGTGAGCTGATTTTTTAATGCCTTTTAATTACAGTTAGAAAATGTCAGACTCCTGACCAAGGAAAATAAAATGATAAAATGGAGGAAGAGTAGAAGGAGGAGGTTCTCATAAAATGGTAGAATGTTGATAAGCTTTGATTACATATGACTAAATTTATATAAAAAAAGATGAATTGATTTAGAGGTGTCACAAAACTACTAATGATTAAAGAAAAACAACTTATTTTTCCTTAATGGTTATTTTAACAATATTTATCTCTTTTCAGGTTTGGTGTCCAATGACTCCAGAATTTTACAGAGAATATCTGAATACGCAATCTCAAAAGAAATTAGTAAGTCTAACTCAAATATTTGGATTTCTTGAAAATTAGAGTCTTTATTTTGAATCTTTATTTGTAAATTAATTTCCCTTTTGTTCTACTCTAATTGATCTCTAAATGAAACCTTTATTTTAATGGCAATTTTTTGTTTATATTCTTATAACCAAAAAATCTTAATAAAACATGTTATGTCTGTTTCAATATATCTATAAATAGTGTGTAACACTAAAGGAGATAAGAGATAAGGTAGATGATTCAGTCTGTAATATCAGGAGTATTATGCTTTATCATTATTTTCATGGCAAGTGCTCGTCTGAGCTCCAATCTATAGTTATAACACGATCAGCCAGTCACTGAGGTGTGACCGGCTTCACATGTTATAGTAAATGTCTTAAAAGTGGTCTCGGGAAGATATGAAGATGGCCGTCATTAGGGTCTATAAGAAGAAAAGCATACCTGAGATGTTGGATGTGCTGTGTGGCTCCTTCTCTTAAGATAATTTCTTCACCCCGATTTTCTTTCTTCATCCTCCAGACTGCTTCGTTGTTTCAATGAAGACATTTATGAGGGCATTTATGGCAGACACAAGAAAGACGACACGTGACACAATTGTAATATATATGGAACATAACTATTTTACTTTACATTATATATTACAAAAAACTTCTACAATTTAAAACTGGACAATAGGCTTTTCAAAGCTAACTAACCTAACTAGTTTTGCCTTTAAAACTTTGTTGAAATAAAAATATTTTATTAAATATTATTTTTTTTAAACTTGACTTTTTTCTTATTAATTTCACATAGTAAAATATGCATTATCAGAGAAAGTGTTTTTTTCGTTTTGTAATTAGAAATTTGGTTCATGTTATTGAGACAGTAGTTGGATGTTGTATGCTGTAAGGTGGAGAAGATCTCTTTAATTTGATCTTTTTTTTTTATTAATGCATGGTCTCTGTAAGGAGAAATAAGGTTAGTTGGTTGGTTGGTTGTTTTTGTTTTACGGCATATCAACCCTTTTCAGGTTATTTAATGCCGAATTCAATGATTTTGAAGAAAAATTTAATAGAATATAGATATATTTTTTCAAGTCGGTTCCTATTTAACCCATAGTTGGAACCCTAACAGGTACTACCATTCCAGGTCAGAGTGGACCTGGGAGCAATGGCAATTAAAGGGTGGCTCCACACTCTCCAAAGCCTGCAAGCTGGGGTTTCACCATCGGATTTAATTTAAGGTCATATCCAGGACCAGTGAAAAATAAGAACATTTATAATTATAAAAAAAAAAACAAAAAAAAAAAACAGTTTCTCTCATGATGGATATTTTTCTATACAAAATTAATAAGAAAAAAGCTTAATCCCCTCCTCTCCAAAAAAATCTAATGATTTTTTAATAAAATATTTGCATTTTAAACATAGTTTCAAATCATTTTGTCTGGTTATTCAAAATTTCAAATATGTAAATTATTAACTTTAAAAGCATTGATTGCATAAATATTCAAAAGGCATTATTCTTATTATTTTGGTGTTTTGATTTCACTCACATTGGGATAAATCGCCCAACTAAAGAATAGAATCTATTATCTTGTGATAATGATCCAACAAGCAATATCAACATTAAATAATTCCACATTCTATGTCTTGCCGATAGCTATGGTTAGATATATACTTGGAAAAGTGAAAGATTGCCTTGTTCTGATTTTGTCTTCCTTTTTATTTTTTGTCAGCTTATCTTCACGATGAACCCGAACAAATTCCAGGCATGTCAATTTTTAATTCATTTCCATGAGAGAAGAAATGACAAGATTATTGTGTTTTCAGATAATGTGTTTGCATTGAAAAATTATGCCATAAAACTTAACAAGTAAGTAAAAAAAAAAATATATATTTTTTTAAAACCATCGCTATTCGTCTGAGTTACCTCCCCTTAGTCTTAAAAAACGAGTTAACTCCCCTTGAATAATAGCACGTTTGAAGAAGTAAAATAGTGGTCATTCATTCATTCATTTCTTATGAATCAGATAATTCTATTGTTAGCACTGATTTCTCTGGTATATTTATAGTTAGAATTCTTTCTAGAAAGACATTGGACAACCAGAATAGTCAGTGTCATTAATCACTTAGCCAGCGTCAGCTTCCAAATTGGTGGTGCTATTTTTGATCCGCATAGTATTAATATTGGTCGATCATGATCCACTGTGAGGTAACGGGGTAACGGAGGCTGGCTTATATAACCGAGTTAGTATAATTTGCAAACTGCTTTATGAAGTTTAGTACCTGACACATGAACAAGAGCAACTAAATTCAATTTGTTGCAATTATTTATAATATAATAAGATTAGAAAAGGCATTAACATTCCTCCCTTGTAATGAGTTAAATAAAAGCTTGCTTTCAGCGAATTTTTCCTAATAAATATTGTGTTTTAACATTAAATGACCCTCTAAAAAGGTGGTTGAAGTGCAAATGAAACAATACTATTGTTAGCTATTAATAGTAATACCAACTGATGTATCGTTTAGCGCTAGACAAGGCACATTCTGCTTCTTAATCTGACACTCATAGTTTTGAAAACAAAATTAGTAGATTTTTCCTACATCAATCAATATAAAACTTATATGACTAGATCCAAAATAAAATTTTCTTTAAAACAGTATTTTTTAATATTTTTATTCTGATTTGTATATTTCAAGAAATTGAGATTTAATTCTGCCTATTAACGACAAAACTCACCGCCATGTCATGTCTGCGAGCGATAGATGACTTTTCGGATGTGTGCGTTTTAGGTCTATATAAATACTCAACATGGAAATTCTTCTAGTTGATGACGTTTCATATTTTTAAATAATAAGAGAAAAGAATTTGAATAAAACACGTGCAAATTTCCAGTCAACAGTTAGAACATCGTAAAGTTGAGGCTTTCTAGTATAAAAATAAATCAAGATAGAAATTTCATTCAAACGCTATGTAATAGCCAATATATTTATTTCTTTTCTTATAAAATTTGAAAAGAATTGGTTAAGAACTTTTTACATGCGCATCGATAGAAATGATAGTAAGTGATAATATTTAATTGATTTTTTGTGCCATCTGTGACCTGTGATGCCGTCATGTGAATTCATAACAAAATGTTTGTTTACAAAGTGGCTTACAGCAATGAGGCATACATTATTATTTTTTAATTATTTAGAAAACATAAGTTTTTGATTATGGAAAGAAAAAGAATATTTTTGGGAATGTTTTGTTTAGCATCAGAAAAAATTTATTTAAAAAATTTCAATTCAAAAAAAAAAATTGAATAGAAAGTTTATTTGTATAAATATAAATGAAAAGCATGTTTAAATGTGATAGGAATGTTTAATTTAACAAATAAGGCATCCAAAAATGTTATCATTTTTATACATATATCATATTATGCCACTGTTTATTAATAAATAGTAAAGATTTCATTAAAATTGGTTGGTTTCCTGAATTTTGGTAAATTTTTAAGTTGGAGGGGTCTGCTACTCTAAAACAAAGTTCCCCAAACTTCTGAAACACTTTATTTAGAAACCCATTCTTAGTATGGAGATAAGAGGATGTTTTGTAACTATTCTGTACTTTCACCTAACAATTTAATAAAAAAGTTATATTATACTTACATTATTAATTAGAAACCTATTCTTAACATGGGGAGGGGAGGGTGTTTTGTAACTATTGTGTATTTTCACCTTACAATGTAATAAAAAAGGATATCGCAAAATTTGAATTTAACTTGAAAATAGCACTGTAATTTTGTTTTATTTCATTAAAAAATTATTTTTGCTTAATTTTAATTCAAACGGCTTCACTCGACACTACTGTTTTTTTTTATTTAAGTAAAAACGCTTTTAAATGAGTTAACACACATAAACCACTTATCCAATTAAGTAGAAGACTAACTTGCATGTCATAACATTTATTGGGTTTGTTTTAGAATCCACAGAAGTACAAAAAGTGGTCAAAAAGCAAATATAACAAATAAATGTTGCCAAAGGCAAATTAATGTACTTTTCTAACTACTTCGATAAATTTTTGGTGTTGTTAATGTTTATTCTGTTCGAAAAACAAATAGTGTTGAACGTTACATGAGAACAAGAAAAAATGGCCGTGATATCTCTTGAAATCTTTGAAGTCTCGACAAAGATTTAAAAAATAAAAATTATACAAAATAGTGAGAGAAATCTATCTGATAATTGTCACAGCAACTTAAAGTCGTTAAAATGAAATTTAATTATGTTTATTAGTTTAATGTACTTGAAAACATAATTGTAATCTGTACAGAATTTCCTTTTTTTTGATATGCTATAAACCATATCTTAATAGTTTCTTTGAATCATGTCGTGGTGGCCATCTTGGATTTCCCAGTCACCATCTTGGATTTTTCATAGTGTAATGGTAACAAATGTAATGTTTATCAGAATAATATTTTGCATTTCGCTTACACCCCATTTTTTTTTTTTTTTTTTTTTTTTAGATGTTTTTATGTTTCTATGAAAAATATTTATGCTAATTAGTTTAATGTACTTGAAAGCATAATTCTAATCTGTACAAAATTTCCTTTCATTTGATATGCTAAAAGCCATATTTTGTTAATAATTTCTTTGAATCATGTTGTGGTGGTCATCTTGGATTTTTTCATGGTGTGATAATGACAAATGATAATGTCCATCAGAATAATATTTCATGTGATGATAAAGCCTTACCATTTATCTTAGCTGTTTTTATGATCTTTCTACTTAAGGCCACTAAAATGAAACTGAAACTGAAACATGCTAGTTTATAATATAAATCTCACCTGTCTGTTTAAATGTATGTATGTTTGTATGTCTGTTTAAAACTATTGACAGAAGTGACAAATTTTCACGAGATTGGTATCATTTTGAAGCTTGACCCTTCGGATGACCCTCAATTGGCCACTTTTTTACAGGGAGGAGTCACTTTTTTCACCAATGTTTTTAAAAGTCATCCCCTCTTTTCGATTGATTAATCTTAATTTAAACCTATGTCACTCCGGTTTGGCGATGGGTGCAACAGCAAAGACGTCACTTTTTTTTTTTTTTTCACATTCTTTTCCTCCTTTCCAGTACAGGTTTGAGCCTGCCTGCCTACTACCACTTATTTTTTGTGCTCAAACCCAGGCAACGCCGGGAACCCAGGCTAGTTAGTCCATAAGTTAACAAGTGAGATGATCGTAAATGCAACCATCTGAACCTTTATGGGCTTATGATAGTATGTTCCAATTTTCATCATAATATCTTAAAAGGATCTGAAGATACAGCTTTTTAAAGATGAGTTAGTCTGTGAATTGTGCAAATTTCATACCATTTTCAGTCACAAGCTTATATGCATTTGAATAGGACTGACTTAAGACAAAATGTCTAGTGAACCATGCATTTTTTAATACTTTGAATGGTTATAACTCCAGTTCTAATGGGCTGATTTAAAAAAAAAACTCAAGATAATATTTGTTTGTTTTTTTATGCTCTTTTCAATAATGCTTGATTTGAGTTTATTCGATCTAAAGAAAAAAAAATGGTGTTGCATTGCTACTCGGTTTGCTATGCTATTTCAGACTAATGTATTAATCTTTTGATGCTTAATTCAGAGGGATTGGTAGTGTAGTATCTGTTCTGTTGTCATGAGACTATCATTTCAGGCATTATCTCCTCCTTGGGGGCGGTCAGTGTGGTATATGTTCATTTGTCATATATACTAGTAAAAATATATGACTAGAAGGAGAATATTTTTACTAGTCACATTAATTTTAATTTTGCAAAACAAGAAAGGCTTGATATGTCTAAATATATAAAAACTTAATGCCTGCATGTGTGTCTGTGCTCAAACATCACAGACAAGTATGCAGACATTAAGTTTTTTTTTATATTTAGACATATCAAACCTTTCTTGTTTTTTAATGAATAAAATATAAAAATAAAGTAATTCCTATCAAAAGGAAGGTTAGAGAATCTACAAAAAAATCTATTCGTATGTAAAATTTACTAGGGAAGATAATAAAAGTGTTCCTGAACCTCTATGTAGTCTATAAGAGCATACCTCTTTTAAAACTTCAAATATATCCTTGAGTGGCCTCTGGCCCTTGATAAGTGGTGACTCCTATGTAAAAAAAATAATTTAAAAAAATATAGTTTTATGAAATTTAAATCATATGTATATAATTTTCTGAGGAAGGCAATAGGAATTGTCTCAAATCTACAAGTGCACTCCTAACATAAGGAAGCACTGGGAACTAAACTTCTTTTAAATTATATACTATTTTTATGAAATGTATGAAAAACTATTTTTATGAAATGTATGTATTACATTCTCTGAGGAGGAAAATTGAAGTGATCTCGAATCTGTATGTTATGCTCTGTGTGTTGGATATCTATGTGGCCCCGTCTCTAAGTGATCCCTGGGGACATACTCCCACTCTCCCTCTTTAAAAATTCAAGTACGTATATCCAATTTTAATGAAATTTAAAACATGTGTATAAAACACTAATGCAAAGAGTTTTCCAACAGTTCAGTTTCTCCCAACTATATTTATGAACGAAATGGGAATGGAGGTGGGGAGCAGTAAAAACAAAGAAATTAATATGGTTTTATGAAAAATTATATAGTAGTGATCCTGAGCAGTGTCGAGTCTTCTTGCTAATTTATAAATGTTATTTTGCACAAGATTTTGTATATTTGTTTTGTTAGTTTTGTTTACCGAAAAATTATTCTCAAGACAAATAAAAACTTGTTAATCCTATTAATTTTTATCTGTCAACTTTTTCTTTCTCTAGACCTTATTTGTATGGTCCAACTTCTCAAGGAGAAAGATTGCAAATTCTTCAAAATTTCCAACATAACCCGAAAGTGAACACTATTTTTGTATCAAAGGTAAATATGGTTATTTTTTTAATTGAATTAGAATGTTGTTTCATTCAATGCAAGTAGGCGCAGGTGAAATGTGAATAAATTCTGTGGAATCTTTCACATTTTTTTCTAATTGACTGGAAATACTTGATGCTTCATCAAAACTATCAAAGGCATTTTTTCTTGTGACACCATAACTAGATGGGTTGCCTACCACAGCTTAAGAGAGGCCCATCTGTCCTCGAGAGAAGGATAGACCATGCCAGTTTCCCAACCTGGTATTTTTACTTTGCGGAATTGGATTAAAGTGAATAAATTGGCATCAACTTTCAAGCAGGGAAGAATGGCACAACATTGTTGAGGATATCTGTGAGATATTGTACTGACATGTTAGAATGGCACAACATTGTTGAGGATATCTGTGAGATATTGTACTGATATGTTAGAATGGCACAACATTGTTGAGGATATCTGTGAGATATTGTACTGACATGTTAGAATGGCACAACATTGTTGAGGATATCTGTGAGATATTGTACTGGCATGTTAGAATGGCACAACATTGTTGAGGATATCTGTGAGATATTGTACTGGCATGTTAGAATGGCACAACATTGTTGAGGATATCTGTGAGATATTGTACTGACATGTTAGAATGGCACAACATTGTTGAGGATATCTGTGAGATATTGTACTGTCATGTTAGATTCCAAAGAAATTCCATGCAAAATCTACATAGTTTAAAAAATCTCTCAAAACTGGATAAAATATTTAAGAAATAGAAATCGGGATCGACAAAACTGTGGAACTCTCTTCCTTTTCCTTGCTTTCCAGCTGACTAAAATATAGTCATCTTGAAGTCCAATAAAAACAAGTTCTTGAGCCATCCCGTTAAGTAATCCAATTTACCAAATTTCCACTATTAATGATTACTACGGTATTGTCCCATCGACTACTGTACACTCATTAACCCTTGTCCTCGAGTGTCCTTTGAGCCTTGATAAGTGGTGACTCCTTTGTAAAAAAAAAAAAAAAAGTAAAAACAAAAAGCAAAGCAACATATAGATATACGCCTGTATAAAATGGCAGTCTGGAGCTAGGAATCACCTACCACAATGCCAAAATTTTCCTAAGCTTCAGTGAAAAACGTCTAAAAAGTGTTATTTACTTATGTAGCACATTGTTTCTAGATCATCATCGTATGAATTCAAAGATTCTATTGTTGGTATAGGTTTCCCTAATATTTTTTTAGTCAGAATTATTTCTAGAAAGACATCAGGTACTTACAGGAGGAACCATGTGATGGTTGCCAACATCCTAAATGAAAGTAATTTTTGTGGAACGAAATGGGACACCCAGATTGTTAGTCTGTGCTGTTAACCACTGAACCGCTGTCACTTCCCTATTTCCAGATAAAGAAATGTTTTCAATCAAAGTAGACTGGGTTACTGGTTGAAAACTGAAACAAGCAATAAAGCCTGCACATAAGTGAGGATTTAGTTAGAAAAATTGGCAAGATGTGTTTTTCAATCAACATAACAATTTGATTGTTTAAACTGACTCATGTATGGGTGTGATTTAGTATCTAAATTTCCTCATGCTTGTCACTTACATTCCATTAAATTTTTTATATTCTAGTTTATGTACACATATGAACATGCCCTTGTGCGTTCACTTCACCAGCCATGATCATCTCATGTGTTGTGCCAATCTAAGTTAGTCCTGCAACTAGTAAAAAATCACAGACCCAATTTCTAAACAAATAATAATGTTTATTCTTTAGATATTATAAGCGGTACTCGCCTTCCCAAGATTGAATGGCAGGCTTGCAGAATGAGCGTTTTGCTTGACCTGGCCAAAATACGCAAATACTCTTAATGCAGTTCTTCAGTCAAGAGCCCCAACCTATCCAAAGAGACACATTCACCTAATTGCTAAATATCTCTCTGGAAAATCAACTGCCTCTGTTGAACATGCAATTTCAACCCCTTCTCTTCCTTTTTTTTTTTTTTTTACATGGTGGTCACCACTTATCAATGCCCGGAAGCCACTCAGGGATAACGGTTTCCTGAAAGAAAGCTCTAACTGCCTCCCCTTGCCATATCCCGAAATCTTTTCAGCTCTGACTGATAACAGCCTTTTCTTAGTGGTCACTATTCGGTCACCCAGAGGTTGACCACTCAATACATCCATCGACGATAACATCTATATAGCCTCCATTCATTGGCATTTATCTGCAAATAACCGTTTACATTGCGTTTCACATAAAGGCCGATTCCAACATGAGTTTCTCATGCAGTGAAGCTTTTATTTTTAAAAACAAAGAAAATATCTCTTGGGTATTTAAACTTTGGTCAAAGATATTTCTATTCTATGTACCCCTCTTTCCTCTCCCCTTGGCCAAGCATCTATTACCTGCAATGTCTGCCATTTGTATGCACCAGCAAAACCTGCATGTTTACACACATTTTTTTGCCATTGTTTAAATGTTCGTAGGGGGCATATAGCCGCAGTCATACAATTACAGCTTTATTATAAGGAAGATTTTTCTAAGGTGTACCTGATAACGCCAGATTCACCTGGCTTTTTAAAAGAGTTGTCCTGCTTGTAGACTGATTGCTAATCACAGCCAGTCTACCTTACAATTTTTTTTACTCGTAACTGAAAGGACTTCTCTAAAGGATTAGTGTAATCTGAGTATTAGGCTTATGATTAAAGTCTATCCTGCTGTTTTCCCAATGATGTTAATGCAGATAGAACACTTCTTTGTTTCTGGACTATGTATACAAAAAGCACCCTAAACAGAGATCCTAAAACAATAATGTGATGATCCTTATTTTGTTTGTAAGTGTCACAAAGTCTATAAAGTTCTTCAAATGATTATGTGTGGCATTTCTTATTATTTTATTTATCTCATCAGGATGTTAGACACAAGGTCAGACAGTAAATTGAAAAGCTAGTGCCCTAGAATTAGTGCACTTTAGCTTACAAAAAATGCCTGAGCAACCCTGTTGGCATACCCTGATAGGGGTGCCTTAGGTAATTAACAATAAACTAACCCCTTCTCAAAGAGAATGTATAGCTAGGGAGAGTAGACCTGCTGACATAACTGGACCATTCTTCGGCCTGACTGCAACAAAGTCACTGTTGCACTGCTTGTCGAGGACAAATCCCTGACTGGTATGAACAGAAATAAGTTGTGGTTATGTATCACAATACCATAATTGAAAAGCAGCACTTACTGTTTTTTGATTTATTTCTTTGGACTGTGAATTTGTCCAGTATTTTCAGAAACACTTTCTCCTGTAGCTTTGATCACAAATGAATATTAAATACAATTTATTTTTTAAATATAATTTATTTTTAAAATATAATTTATGCAATTAATGAATATGAAAGAAAGTATAATGCATGGACTTTTATTTAAAATTCAATGTAGGCGCATTCATTCGTCACTAGTTTTTCAAGTCGACCATAAATTGCATCAACTAATTTCACAAGAAATTCTTACAGAATGATAGGCATAACTTCATGCATTCACCCTTCACGTTCTAAATTTCTTGGTTTGGTTGAGTAGACTTGCAACCCCAAAGAAAAAAGTCACAGAGCGTTATGTCAGGACTTCTGAACGGTCATTCATGCGAACTATGCTGATCCATTCATCTTCCAGCGAATTGGGCATTCAGCCATTCACAAACAACAATAGCAAAGTTTGGAGGTACCTCATAATGTTGAGAGATGAAATTTGACCAATTATTAGTGCTTGAGACAATATTGAAGATTTGATTTTTATGCAACAGAGAGCTCCCACATGCTTTGCTATTGTTGTTCACGAAACTTAAAAGGCCAATCCATGAAGTTATGACTACCAAGAGTTTCTTGTGAAATCACTTGATGCAATTCCTGGTAGACTTGAAAAGCTGGTGGCGAATAAAGGCAGCCATATTGAATTTTAAATAAAAGTCCATGTAGCATACATTCTTCTCATATTCATTAATAGTATAAATTATATTTAAAAAATAAATTGTATTTTAAAATAGCTTTTTTTGTATTTTGTTTTGGAGTGCTTATGGTATATATGGTCCTTTTTACCCTTCAACTTATTTTCATTATTTTATTATTTTTTTTATTATATTTCTATTGGATAATCCAAAAATTGTTTTATACAGAATCCTCTTTACCATGAAGTCAATTTCATTTCTGTTTAACTCTCAATCAGGTGGCCGATACATCATTTGATCTCCCAGAAGCCAATGTCCTAATTCAGATCTCAGCACATGGAGGTTCACGACGACAAGAAGCTCAAAGATTGGGGCGTATATTGAGAGCGAAAAAAGGTTAGTGTTTATACGTATAACTAAATGGTATGAAAAAATGGTATGATGATGAACCATTATAAAATAATGGTATGGTGAAAAGGTATGAATTTAATTGAAGTAATGGTATACTACGTTCTTTATCTAGAATACCCCCTATATTAAAAAAACGAAAATAGAGAAAAATTTTTATGAGGTATGAAACGAAAATATCATATAAGACGAAATAAAAATATATTCCAGAATTTGCGTAAATTGATCTAGTAGTTTTATTTTTAAAAAGAAAATAATTTTTAAGTGGTTAATGGGAATTCGTAGGCATTACAACATAAATTTTAGTAAGTATGAATCACTCTTGAGTTATCTCCCTTCGTTTCTTGAAAATTTTTTTTCAAAATGGTGGTCACTCCTTGGATACTCATAACGTTTGATTTTCTTTTTTAAAAATAAAACTACTTGATTAATTTACGTGACTTTTGGAATATGATATTTTTGTTTTGTCACAGGTATGTGCATCATAAATTTTTCATTATTTTTTTAAATTCTGAGCAAGAATTCATCTTTGTTGTTTGTGATGGTACGGGGCATGTTGAAATGCTTAGTAAGAAGAGTCATGCAAAACAAGTCTCATAATTATCGATATATCGTAAACAATGTTGACACTGTACCAATCTGAATACAACTGATGCCCTGGTAGACTCTAATATGGATTAAAGACCTGCAAATTTGTATTTGGGTACCAATTTGCTTGCCTCCCTATAAGGGGAGATCCAAAGATAAGGATTTTTTAAAAATTAAAAAAAAATTTTTTTTTAATAATACAGTGAAAATCCAGCTCCCTAAAAAGCAACATTTTAAATTCGAACCAAAATAAAAATTGCCCCAGTCTGGAAGGATTTCTCTTTCATTGATTGAAGACAGAAAGTATGAAATGTCGTATCAGAACATATACTACACTTTACTCTTAGCCAAAAGGCTAAGAAGTTTGTATATCCAGTGTAAAAGTCTGCGAGTCTATGTTTGTTTATTCATCAATACATTTTCGTAGGCTGATTTTTTTCATGGTTTGAGGCGGTTCATAAACCAAGATACCAACTGGCTCAAATAAATATGTTTTAAGAAGATAAACTTTGGTGTATATATTGCAATCAAGGATTAACAATAAAACAGATAAAATGTCAAGAAAAATATTACAATGTAACAAATGCAGTTTTAGTATTTATGTATGACAGCTCAAGGCATAGTCATTGCTGTTGATTCTCTATTCATGCAACTTAGGCTTGTCATTCGAGTAATCTGGACCCATCGGCTAAAAGTATCTGAAATATTTCTTGTGGTGTTATTTAAAAATAAAATGGTTTTAGTCAGAACTTTCTCCCATAAAGATTATATGGAATTCAATATAGACTTAGAATTGATAATTCAGAAGAGATAAATGTTTTTAAATATTCTCAGTTAAGTCTGAAAATGAAATTGTTTTACAATGATGTTGTTCGGAAAAAATCTTAAATAAAAACAAATGTAATAAGACTGCAAGAAATATTTCAGATACTTCAGGCTGACAGGCCCAGATTGTCTGAACGATGACAGGAATCAAATGTTGTTTGAATGATGGGTGTTGATTACCTGAATAAAGAATAAGCACCAGCAGTTGTTGCGTCCTGTTATGTGTGGTTGAAGTGGCATCCATAAATGAAGGGTAGAACGATAAATTTAATCCGCGGAGTTTCAAAGAAATACTTTCCTTCTCATTATTATAAGCTCTATTTCCTATTTGGCTTTATCGAGCTTTTACATCTGGTTGAGATTACTTTATAAATATTAACTCTTCAATATTTATAATATACTTTAGTTTTGCCATCTTGGATTATTTTGGTAAACTTAACTGTAATTCTTATTTCATTTTATATATATTATAAAACTTTTATTGAAAAAATCAATTCAGGTAACTTGATTATGTAGTAGAGTTGGCACCTATTTAATGTAGCCATCTTCAGTGACAATCACCGCCCTGGTATGGTATAGGTCCAGAACTGGGAGCATGCTTTTTCTACAGGCGCTGGTAGGAGCTCGGTAGATGGCAGTGATCAGGCTGGCTTTGGTATTGTGGGAGGTCATATTGGTGATGTTCTCGATGCAGGACTAAATGAAGTAGTCCTGTGGGTTCAGGTCGGATGAGAAGAGGGGCCAGTGAAAGAAGGGTACAAAGTTGTAATAATCCTTCTGAAGCCAAGCCTGGGTGTCTTTGGACTTGTGGGCTAGCACCGAATCCTGCTGCCACATCCCAGGTCTGCCATCGGTCATCTGATTGCGCCAGGGGATCACCACACTCTTCAGCACATACCACTGTCAATAATTTTCCCCACTCTTTATCTGTGCCTAAATCAAAACGTAGATTCCATAAACAAAGCTTCTTTCTTAGACGTGCACACCTGTGGAACTCTCTTCCATTTGCCTGTTTCCCACCTGACTACAACTTGGAAGTCTTCAAGTTCAACATAAACAAATTCCTGATAAACCGCCCCCTTAAGTAAGACACTTTATCAAATCTCCATTACTAACGATTACTATGATATTATCCCATTGATTACTGTACACGCATTAACCCTTATCTCAGAGTGGCTTCCAGACCTTGATAAGTGGTGACTACCATGTTAAAAAAAACAAAAAGAAAAAAAAGTACACTTTGGTGTTGACTTTCAAGCCGACTTTGAAAATGTGAGGTGACATGATGTGGCCCTCACTTGAAACCACACCAAAGACCATAACCGTGGCTGGAAACTTTGTTTTCATCACCCTGGGCATGTCTCTGTTATTCATGGCAATTCAGTGATGCATTTTGAGGATGTCGGCAATGGTCTTATTGTCATAACCTGGATCAGTAGAGAGCATGAGTTGTACAGTGGCGCATCTCTGATCTCGCTTGTTGAACATTGTATCATTTTCAGATATGGTCGAAGGCCCATATTGCTCTTGGAATTTGTACACAATTGGCCAACTAGTAGATGGTCTGCCAAAAAAAATGAAAACAGAAATGGAATCATGTTGTCTTTTCTAAGGTGACAATTTTATCATTCCACCCTGTACTAAAACTCTAACAAACCTCTTAATTTCTTTTTCTTTTGTGTTAATCCCAAGCTATATTAACAAATATAAAAACATTATTTGAAAATATATCGTTTTCCCTAATGATGAAGTTTCTTAACAAATCTAATTTGTACATGAATATTTAATAATAAAAAAAAACTACTTGCACTGAAGATTGAACCTTCAACCTCCAGAAGAGTGTAACTTAACATCACATGTTAGTCAGAAAGATTTCCAAGTTTGACAAGATACACTAGAAGAAGGTTGGAGGTTACATTGTCTGAAACATGAAATTCGCACTCAAGATGAAAACAGTCCAAATAATCCAAATAATATGAAATATCAATTCTCATCCAAAAAAAAAAAGAAATTAAAAACATCAAATCTAAGTAATATTTGCTATTTTTTTCTATTGCAGGAGCTGCAGCTGAAGAATATAATGCTTATTTTTATTCTCTTGTTTCACAAGACACAATTGAAATGCAATATTCACTGAAAAGGCAACGTTTCTTAGTTAACCAAGGTTACAGTTATAAAGTCATCACAGAGTTAGTTGGTATGAATGAGGTAAGTGAAAAAACCTTTTATTTCAAACTGAGAGTACAATTATATTTTATGTTACCGGGAGTGTGTGTAATAATATCGGTTTCATGACTCTGGCCAGGATTTCATTTGATGCTCCAGTTTTCAAACTTTGGTAGCAAAACAATATTACCTTTTTTTTTGAGCAAAAGATCATGGCTGGTCTCTTAAGACTCTTATTGTTTTTTTTTTGTTGCTACAAATGATGGAGATAGGGGGCTAGGACCTTTTTCATCAAGACTTCATGGCTGACCCTGATTGGTTTCTGTAATCGCTGGAGTTTATTTCTTTCTGCCTAATGCATAAACAGGTTGAGAGACTCTTTTTATCCTGGGTGCTGGCCTGGCTTGCATATATTTTTGTTTTTATTCATATTTTATGAGCTCTGCATTGTCTATGTTTTTTTATTTTATTTTTATTTATTTTTATTAAATGCTACTTTCTTTTAATAAAGAAGGTGCCCTCATCCACAATCTGAGAGATATGCTGGATTGCTTGAGAAGACCATTTTTCTTTTCTTTTTTTTAAATATTTGGTCAAGATTTACTTCAAATGAGAAGTATCCTTATGTCAGGATCTCTGACAAATCCCTGTACAGAGACTGAAGACATCCAAATGAAATATAATTCTTAAACTTTATTGAATTATTTGAATTCATCTATTAATAATGAAGATTTGGTATCTGTCTGAAGACAAAACTATATTATTACTGTCTTTTAATGTCCAGTTCTGTTTACTATTTCAGACTAATGTACCATCTTGGAATGTTACCCTTCTGCAATTTTTGGGGTGGGTGGATGAGGTAGTGTAATATCTGTTTTGTTGTCAGGTGACCATCTTTCTTGGCATTACCTTCTCCTTTAGGGAAAATAATGTAAGATCTGTTCTGTTGCCATAAGATAATCCGGTACATGTACAGTTTAATTAAAAAGTGAAAATATTGAAAAAAGTTTATATTGTACGTATCTGTTATGGAATGAAGTTCTCTGAAAAAATTTTTCACTTAATTTCATCAAGTAGTTTTTGTTTTACAACGAAAAAAAAATTTGTTATGATATCGAGCAAAAGGTTCGATTTTTAGGAAGAAAAGCTAGTATTAAAGATGGGGAGGGAGTGTCGGCGCTTTAAATGGAGTTATCTCCCCATGGCGTTTCTAAAATCCAAACAAAAATTAAAAAAATTCCAAGATGTCTGCCTTCAACGTGCTATCATAAAAACGTGTTTTTCCGCTGTAAAAAAAAAATGCTTGCTCAAATTAAGTGAAATTTTTTTTCGGGGATCTTCAGTTCAAAACGGATGCGTACAATATAACCTTTTTTTTTTTTTTCGATATTTTCATTTTTTAATGTCTTGATTAAACTGTACAAGTACCGATAATCCTTCCAGGCATCATTACCTCTTCATTTTGGAGAGGTTATATATTTGTCATGATACCATCCTCCTAAGCATTACATCCTCCTTTGGGGGAGGGGTCAGTGTAGTGTATGTTCTTTTGTTATAAGAAATAGGTTGACTTTTTGGCTCTCGCAAAACAAGATTTTTATATCTTCAAGGAAAGAAAATGATGAATAAAAAATAAAAATTCTGGTTGAAAGCTTGGTTCATATATTTAAGATAATACTTTATTTTAAAGAAATAAAAACAAAAACAAAGCTTTCTTAAATGTAAAAATTTAATATTCTTTTTAATAACTTGTTTGTAACACGTCTGCTAGCGGTTAACTTTGTACTGCTTATTTTGTAGGAAAACCTTGGCTATAAAAGCAAAGAAGATCAGCTTCAGTTGTTGCAGAAGGTTCTAGCAGCGACTGATGCTGATGCCGAAGAGGAAGGAGAAATTGGTACAATGCGACCGGCGGTAAGTATTTAATATCTTGTTGTTCATTTTTATTCTGACAGCTGTGTTTTGTTAACGTGTTAAACAATAACAGTTGTGTTAATGGAAAAGTATAGCAGGTCAGAGTAGAGAGGGGGGGGGGCACCGAATGGAAGTAATGCAAACCATGTGGTGGGAGCTCTTTGAAGTAATGCAAAAACGTGGGTGGGGCTCTTTCTTCCTCATTCTTAGCTGATAAGATTTAAATGAGGAGACATTTTTCTGTGGTATTTTTATTTTATGTTTTGTTATCCATGGTTAGATCAGATAGTGCAATGATATGACTATTCTCATGACAGTTTTTTGAGCCTTACTACTTCTGTGTTGGCTCATGATAAATTGGATGTGGGTATTTTGTTTGTGATACCATCACTAGAAAATTGCCATACAGGGCCAACAAGCTCCATCTATCACGTTTGGTTTCTCAAAAGAACCCTTTTTTCCTAGATATATTGCCTTCAACACAGCTGAGAAACTTCATCTACTCTCACTCCCCTCTTATGGTAACCTTCCAGAATATCAGAGGAGATGAACTGGTACTACATGTTGCCCAAAGGTGAGCTGTAACTGTACTAGGCAGGGGTGTTCATCTCCCTTATATATTATACATACCCACCTTTTGATGTGTTGTCTTAGAAATAAGGACAACATACATTTCTGGGATATGACCTTAAACTATATCCAGTGATGAGGCCCCAGCTTGTGGGCTTTGGGGAGTGTGGAGCCACCCTTTAATTGCCATTGCTCCCAGGTCCACTCTGACCCAGAGTGGTAGTACCTGTTAGGGTCCCAACTATGGGTTAAATAGAAACAGACTTGAAAACAACAAATATATTCTATTCAAAAAGTTTTCTTCAAAATCTTTGGATTCGGCATTAAATAACCTGAAAAGGGTTGATATGCCGTAAAACAAAAACAAGTAAACCAACCAACATACATTGGGTAACTAATGTCGTGAAATCTATCTATCTCATCTCTTTCTTTCTCACATGTATACAAAGTTTATGTTCTGTCCATTCCAATAAACCTGTTTTATAAACTAACCAAAAAGTATTGGTATGGTTATAGTGTTAGCAACGAGAAAGCAACCGGAGCTCACTGATTATGATGGCGATGAACGATCAGCCTGTGTGTGCTTTATCGACAATTTGATCTCTTAGTGATTATGGTAGCTGTGGGA
Organism: Euprymna scolopes; assembly: GCF_053919585.1. NCBI lineage: Eukaryota > Metazoa > Mollusca > Cephalopoda > Sepiida > Sepiolidae > Euprymna > Euprymna scolopes. The sequence goes on from NC_136493.1 coordinate 135,801,263, forward strand.
GCAGTGACATTGGGAAGATGACCAACTCGTGTGCAAAGGATTTTATACACTCATCAATAAGAGGGTATATATAACACATGTGCTAGAGATAAGGATTCTTATTAAGAATTCAACTTAATTAAAAAAACTACTGACCCTAGCTTTATGCTGTATGCGCCCATCCCACAATGGAAATATGTGAATTGATCAAGTTGTTTTATTTTATAAAAAAAATAATTTATAATATTATGTAAAGTGATCAAGTAGTTTTATTTTATAAAAAAAAATCATTTTTAAGCGATTAATGTGACTTTGTTGGCATTATAACATGAATCTAGTTATGAATTATTGATGAGTTATCTCCCTTCGATTCTTGACATCTTTTCATAATGGCAGGTGAGATAGTTACTTTTAAGATACTTATAAAATTTGATTTTCTTAGTTAAAAATAAAAGTACTTAATCGATTTACATGATTTTTGGAATATGACATCTTTGTTCCATGAACCAGAATCAGACAAGAAGATGTGATGTTTTTCTCTCTCCCTCTCTCTCTCTCTCTCTCTCTGCTTCTGCTTTTATGCATCTTCAGGATTTTAGAAATTAGATTTGCTTCATCTCCAGCATAAAAAAGGTTCTCTCTTTGCCTGGTGTCTAGTTTGAAAATTAAGGAAATGTCAAAATCAAAGATTAGTAGTGAAAATCAAACTCCAAACATATGAGAAACAGAACAACCGGTTATTGCACTGCAATAAGCAAATCCGCATCAATAAGAAAAAGGTCAACCCATGAATTATCTGTATTCTCATTGGTTAAAAAGAATTTGCTGAGATTATTTAATGTCTGAAATCTGCCAACTCAAAGAAGACAAAGAGAAATGAAAGAGAAATGTCCAGTGATTTGTAAACTGCATTATTTTTGACTGAGGCAACAAGTTGATTATTGTTTTCATTATTTTATTCAATGGAATTGAGCTTTAATAATCCCATTAAAGTCAAAATGTGAATGCATTTCTGATCAAGTTTCAAACCTTTCTTATGGTTCAAATAGACTTTATGATGGGCTAACATATATTAAATAATGGTTTGATTGCTTGTGGTCTTGAACCCAGATCGAGCAGTGGCAGTGGCCCTGACTTGCCTCATCGCCATCATAAAAAAGGTTTTTGCTTTACATGACACATAGTTTGAAAATTAAAGAAATATTGAAATGAAATGCTACTAGTGAAGAATTAACACAGCATATGAGAAACAAAATGACTGGTTATTACATTGCAATAAGAAAATTCACATCAATAAGTATGAACCCATGAATTATGTGCATTGCCATTGGTTAAAAAGCAGAAAATTATATTATATTTTCTGATTTAAAGGAAACAAAGAAATAAAACATCTAGTGATTTGTGAGACGCATTAGTCTGAACTGAGGTAACAAAATCAATTATTATTTTCATATTAATTCATTAAAATTGAGCTTTAACATTTCCATTGAAGTCACAGTGTAAATGGTTCCTTGATAGTTTCAAACCTTTTTCATGTATTCAGACGCTAAGTTATTCTTTTGATTGATGGGCCAATTACTCTGTGTTTGCTTTTCTCTATACATTAAGATAAAATAGTACATCAAAAGATGCCACCTTTTAATTAAATGAAATTAAGCTTAAACAGTATGATTGAAGTTACAGGTTAGTGCTTCCCTGATCGAGTTTCAAACCTTTTTCCTAGTCATTACTGCTACTTTATTTTAATTTCATTATGATTGTCATCACTGAACACAACTTTTGATGTATTTTTTTACACTTAAAAATATCCTCAATCATTTCTAAGAAGATATTTAACCTTTCTTAAATTTCTTTGAAACCTTTATAGAGTACTTTTGTTTAACGAGACATCAATACATTTCTGTTAACTTGTCAAATCTATGACTGTGATAAAGATCATGACCTTCTTAAATCCTCAGCAAAGCAACTTCTACAACATTGAGTGAATTTCAGCTAAAGAAATCAGTAATGCCAGGCAATTTTACTTAAAAATTTATGGGCATAATTTTACAGTAACCAAAAAAACAAAAAGAGATGAAAAAATGAATACACGACAAAATAATACTACTAAATACAGAGTTAGAATATATGTAAAAAATACATTTATTTACAAACAATGGAAAAAGAACAATGAGAGCGTGTATGTGGGTGCACATGAATGATCATGCATAAACTTGTTCCTTGTGTGTAAATGCGTACGAACTAGTAAAGTTCTGATAAGTTCATTGTGAATGCGTGTGTACCAAGTGTTCAGATAAGTTAATGTTGTTGTAGACATTTTGTTCGATTGTTCATTACAGACCAATAATGTTTATGATGAAATTAAGTCATCTTACCTTGAATATGTATACATGCGTAAAGGTGATGGCATGTTTGTTCATGTTGAGGTGAAAAAGAAGAGAAAGGACAGAAATGGAAGTGGATAGAGAAAGGTAAAAGGTGAAATGAGGAACGCCATCTGTCTGCAGTAGACAGATAAAAGAGGTGATAATTTTGTTACTGTTTTCTTTTACACTTTGTGACCATGTGTTCGTTCTATGCACAAACCGATTATAGCAGTTGCACTAGTTCACTATAATACTCCCCTCCCCCTCAGATAGCTGGAGGCTACAGAGAAAAGTAAATAAAATTAGCATGCAGATGTAGATGTGGTATAGCATATATATATATATATATATATATATATATATATATATATATATAATTATTTTCTACTATAATAATTAAATACCTACAGACACTAGTGTTTCATCCTTTCGGGAATCTTCAGTGCAGGGTGTTACGATTACTACCAGTCAAACGATTCGAACCCCGCATCACGAGACATTTCTGGCTCGATTAGCGGAGACCTAATCCATTCGGCTACCATTAACCGCTTGAAATAACGTTGAATTTTAAATATCTTAAATTTAAGTGTTCATTTACGTCAGGCAGACAGTGATCTAATCGTTATACGATGATCTACGCATAAGAGCTAAATTGACCGACTTTTAATTCAACTGAAAGTGCTCAACGATAAGAAACGAATTTCTTAAAGGGGCTGTCATAATTATTTTCTACTATAATAATTAAATACCTATATATATATATATATATATATATATATATATATATATATATATATATATAGTAAGTAGGTCTACCTACGTATTAAGCGCTTTTGCAGTAAATACTTAAAGTTTACGCATAAATCTATACTTTCGTATATTAATTTTATGTGAGTAAATTATGTAATTATATATATATGTATATATGCAAAAAAGTTTAAGACATGTCAAAGTTTGCGTACATGATGGCCACTGCGAGTCACGGGTTTAACAGAAGGAGCAGGAAGGTGCAAGTCAGCATCACCACGAGGTGTGTGAGAAGCAGTAATGATAGAATCTGGATCAGGCGTGACGATTGTATTTGGGTTGGGCGCAATGATGCATTCTGAGTCAGAAAAACTTGTTGCAGTGAACGCTAAATCATATGAGCTTTCTTAGAACGCTGGTTTGATATGATCTATTGCAATTGAATCACGTTTGCCATTGTGGTTGATAACTAAGTATTTGTCAGAGTGTTCCAACACTTGATATGGCCCATCGTAGAGCGGCTGTAGAAGTCTGCGTATCAAGTCTATATGGATGAAAACGTACTTACATGATTGAAGATCAGGTGGATAGTACGGTTTGGAAGTGACAGTACAGTGGAGTGTACATCACTCGAGACATTGTGAGTTTCAGACAGTCTGCATAAACGGAGGTGGTTACGGATGTGAATCTGTTGACTGTGAAAGCAGAGGGTGGTTCCAAAAACCATTTCTGCTTGTGTAGTCTTCAGGTCTTTAATAATGGACTGAAGCGATAAATGTTCGCTCCAGCGATGTGATTTGGGCTGGGCAGATAGGGCAGCTTTGAGTTGACAGTGAAAGCATTCTACCATTCCATTAGTGGAAGGATGATAGGCAATTGTTGCAATGTGAGAAATTCTGAAGGACTGGCAAAGGTCTTGGAAAGTGTATGATGTAAACTGGGAACCTCTGTCAGTGGTAACAGTGATGGGTACACCAAGTTAGAGATCCGATTTTCTACAAATGCATGAGCTACGGCTTCTGTGGAAATGTCATGTAAGGAGATTGCTGCTGGCCAACGAGTGAAGCAGTCTACCATCATAAGAATGTAGCGATAACTAACGGAAGGTGGCAGAGAGCCAACGATATTCAAATGGATATATAAGAAACGAACATCAGGTATAGGGAAGTTGTTTGGGGTGGATTTAGTATGGCGATGTACTTTTGTAGTTTGTCAGGAAATATATGCCTGAATCCACTGGTGTATGTTAACGTTCATATTAGGAACCCCCCAAAAAACAAGCTGTGATCAGTTTGACTGTTGCACGTTTGCCAGAGTACGTTAAGTCATGGAAGTGACGAAAAATTCTCTTCTGACAAGAAGGAGGCAAGTATAGCCTTGGACCTGTGACAGACATATTGCATCAGATTAGCTTATCCAAAAATGGGATCGGAGTCTTTTTCAGCGAAATAGTTGAAGTTGACATAAATTTGTTCCTGTTCAGCTATGATCTAATCCAAGTCTACACTCATGAACAAAAAAAATGGGCCAGGAAAGAAATTTACAATTTATTGCACAAAAAGCTGCATTACACAAAATGCAATTAAATAATAAACGAAAATGAGTAAAAAATATAAAGAGCAAGATATTTACTTTAATAAAAACTTAGTATGGAATGGAATTGCCCTTAGTTCTTTTGAAAAGATCAATTCTTTTTATCATGCTCTCAACCAACTTGGAGCACTGTGAAGAGGAGATGTTATTCCATTCTCTTTTGTTATATTCCTAAATACTTAGGAAATAAAGACAAACGTGAGTTACACCGAGTGGTATGTGTAATGGGGTTTATTTATAATACAGAAACGTAAGGCTGCTCGCCTAAGGTAAATAGAAGTACATAGTAACAAGTATGGGGAAGAAAGTCTGATAATCAACACGTAAGACTATCCGTCTTACTGCGACTGCTTGTCTGCCGCTGTCTGCCGCTGTCTGCCAAACAGTCCAATATATATATACAGTTTGTAACCGGTGTATAGCCAGTTATGTTCCTTCACAACACCTCCCCCTGAAGCTGAAATCTTCCTGATTTTAGCTTAAATACCTCTTCCTTTTAGGGTCAGGGCTTAATCTCCTGGTAACTTTTCTCTTTCTTGCGCTTTTCCTTCTGGTCAGCGTTACCCGGGGTAAAGGTTTCTGTCCAGCCCGTATGGTCGGTTCAGGCGAAATATTCATTGTTTGCGGTACACACGCTGGTTTTGGTATATCAAAAATATCGCACAATGTTTCCATTGGTGTCTCTTCCACATTTGGAGACAGTCTGGGACGTATTTGATTTCTGTGTCTTTTGCAGACAAAACTTAATCCTTGGATGGTATAGACCATGCTCCCAATCCTTTTTTTGATAATACCTTCAACCCACTGATTTCGTCCATTTTGAAAATTTTTGAAATATACATTTTCACCTGGGGAGAAGCACTTGGTATTAAGGTTTTCTTTTTTGAAAACTTTCTTTTTCTCTGGTAGCAGCCTATCGAAGACAGATCTTATCTTTCTTGCAAACATTAGCTCAGCCGGGGAAGAATTGACATTATTATTAGGATTTGGTGTCCCCCTGTAAATTGCTAAAAATGTTTGAATACATTGTTCGTCTGTGTCCGTAGTAAGATTTTTCTTAAGTGCCCTTTTAAACGTATCTACAAATTTTTCGGCCAACCCATTCGATCGTGGATGGTACACAGGTGTTGTCATATGTAGAATATTTAGTGAGTCACAGAATTCTTTGAATTCATGAGCAGTAAATGCTGTTCCATTATCGCTCACTAAGGTTTTTGGCACTCCAAAACGGCTAAAAATTTCATTAAGCGCACTCACAGTGTTTTTTGCTGTTGGATGTCTAAACTTAAATATTTCTGGCCATTTTGAAAAAGAATCTACAATAATCAAGTAAAAATAACCATTTATAGGTCCCGCATAATCAATATGCAGACGTGACCAGGGTAGGTCCGTCTTTGGCCATGGCGTCGTTTTTACTGGAGGATCTCGAGCTGCTAATTGACATCCTCTGCATGTCTTGACACATTTTTCAACTTCCTTGTCCATACCAGGCCAGTACACATATCCTCTCATAAGGGATTTCATTCTCGAAATGCCCGGATGACCTGTATGAAATTCCTTCAGAATTTTCCTCTGTAACGTTAGTGGAATTATGATCCTCTCACCATACATGAGCACATCTTCACAGATGGAAAAAGGCGTTGTTTGATCTACCTTTTTATTTTTTTTTATCCATCCCAATTGATTTTTCATTTTCTTAATGAAAATGTCATTTACTACCTCTTTTTTTATTTTTTCGAAAGTTACCGGAAGTTCACGTATCATATTACACATTGAACTTGTACATTCACTTTCGTCTTTAAGCGCAGCAATTACCGTTTCTTCGAAACTTTCGCTTCTTTTAGGGATCAACCGTGATAATGCATCTGCGTGTCCTAACTTTTTTGAGGATACATGTTCCATCTTAAACTGATAGTTTAAGAGGGTTACAGCCCATCGCTGTAATCGATTCGCAGTATGTGTGGGAATGCCTTTCTTTGATCCAAATATGGTAAGTAGGGGTTTATGGTCGGTTTGCAAAATAAAAGATCGTCCATGGAGAAATCGATTGTACTTTGTAATTCCAAATATTATCGACAGCGCCTCTTTTTCAATTTGGCTGTAATTTTTCTCCGCTGCAACCAACGTTCTTGAAGCATGGGCGATAGCTTTTGTCCTACCATCCTCATACTTGTGAAGTAATACAGCGCCAACACCGTAATCACTGGCGTCCGTTGCTAGTATTAGTTCCTTTTCTGGATTGAAATGTGCCAATGCTAAGTCTGACAGTAGACATCTTTTGATATTTTGGAAAGCAGATTCACATTCCTTATTCCAGTTCCATTTAACACCCTTTTTCAGTAACTCGTTAAGAGGAGCTCTTAAATTATGTATGTTAGGGATGTAAATTGCATAGTATTGAACTAATCCCAAAAACGATTTTAATTTTGTCACTGAATCTGGAGCAGGCATCTTTTCAATTGCTTCAGTCCTTTGTGGATCCGGTCTTCGACCCTCTTTGTCGATTATTTGACCTAGATATTTAATTTTTTTCATAAAAAAATCGCATTTTTCTGGGCTCAATTTAAAACCAAATTCCTGTATTCTTTTGAATACTTCTTTTACATGCTTCTTATGATCTTGCAAATTTTCACTTTTAATTAGGATATCGTCAAGGTAGGCCATTGAAAATTCCAACCCTGCCAGCATCGTGTCCATAATTTGCTGGAAAATAGCAGGAGCAACCTTTAATCCAAAAGGAAGCCTCTTTAGCTTAAAAATGCCCTTATGAGTATTTATGCCTAAGTATTTGGAGCATTCATCGCTGATCTTAATTTGCAAGTAAGCATCTGAGAGGTCTATCTTAGAAAAAAATTTTTCCTCCGTTAAGCTTAGAGAACAGATCTTCTGCGGACGGAAGGGGATAATTATGGTCCAATAGACAGTCATTTAAACCCGTTGAAAAATCTCCACAGACCCTTATTCTGTTATTTTTTTTCTTTACATACACGGTTGGACTTGCCCAATCTGTGTGGTTAACTTTTTCAATGACTTCCAGTTGTTGAAGTCTATCCAACTCTTTTTCGATTGCGTCCATCGCTGAAAAAGGCACATTCCTTTTAGGTTTGAATACTGGAGTGGCATTTTTCTTTAATTCAAATTTTGCCTCTGTCTTAATACAGAGTCCTAGTCCTTCGGCAAAAACATTGGGAAATTCAGTTTTCAAATCCTTCAGGAAGTCTTCCCTTTGGTTTGCTTTTTCTGCAGTTAAAACGTTACAAAACGAATTTATGGGTTTCTCCCATAAATTAAACAGGACAATCCAATCTACCCCAAACAGGCATGTATTCTTTCCTGGTACGACGTACACTTTGGATTTATGAGTCTGGTTAGCGAATGTCACTTTGCATTTTAATTCTCCCTTGAACTCTAATCTTTTGCCGCACACACTTCTCGCCGTCTTTCTGGTTTTCGTTAATTCAGGTCGACCTATCCTTTTCCATATATCTTCATTTATAATACTAATATCTGCACCGCTATCCAGAAGCAATGTAACCAGATGTCCATTTATCCGAACATCAACATATTTCCGTCTTTCGCAGCTTTTTTCTTTATTCATGCGAAGCGTATTTACATTATCGGTCCCTTGTCTTTTCTTCTGGGCACAGTATGTTCCCTTGTGACCTCTGAGACCACATTCATAACATATTTTGTTCCTAAACCAGCAGGTCTTATTGTTGTGTCTTAAACTACCACAACATTTACACTTTAGCTTTGGGTCTTTGTATCCTTTAAGGATCCTGTGTTCTTGGAACCTGGACTTTCTTGTGGTCCCTTGCCTTTTTACTTGCTGCACCTTAAAAATATTTTTCTCTTCAATGCGAGTGTTGTCTTTCTTTATGTTAATCAGACGTTGACACTCTTCAGTGACTTTTTGCAATGTTATGTTAGGATCCGCCTCCATAATTGTTAGGATCCGTGAACGTATATCTTTGTCCCTTGGTGCTGTGAGACCTTGTACAAAGATTAAACATTTAAATTGGTCTGCGGAAATTTCATTCAATTTAAATGATTCGCATAAACAGTTCACAGTGCAAGCATATTCTAGATAGTCTTCAGCTTCTGCCTTCTGAATGTTCAAACATTTGTATCTAGAGTGAAATAGGCTATCCCTTTTATCAAATATTTTCGACAAGGTACTAATTGTTTCCTCGAACGAAACCTCCTCCGGTTTTTTTGGTAGAATTAGATTTGTATACTTGGTGTTTTCATCAGTACCCAGTTTTTGTAGTAGCAGGGTAACTTTTTCCTCATCGGTCCAGTCTAAACATCTTTTCGTAAAAATTGTTTCGTATCTTCTGTAGTATGCAGGGAAAGTAACACCAGTATCCGGGGAGTAACGAAATTCCGTTAGTGAATTTGAAATACCCTCGGCAGAAAAATTAGTCTTCTTCCCGGTCGACGTTAGAATTAGCTTTTCTAAATTCTTTTGCTGTGTCGACATTTGTCATTGTAGTATGTTTGTTTGTTCTTGTTGTGCCTCTAAAGTTTTTTGTGTTCTTTCTTGTTGTTGTTGCAGCTGTTGCTGTAGCTGTTGTTGTTGAATTTGTTGTTGTTGTTGTTGTTGCGCTAAAAATTGTTGAGTCATTTTTGTCTGTTCCTGGATGCTAAGGGCTAGAGCCTTAGTTAACTCTGCTAATTGTTCCATGTTAGCTTCTAGTACAAAAATGTCTTTTCGAATTCTACACAATAATTCCAAAGAAAAATCGTAAATTTACGTATATCGTAAATTAGTAGCAATATGCAGACACAACACGTTTCAACAAAGTTCATCCATAGTAATTCAACAGGCTTTGTAAAATAATTCTTTTTTTTTTTTTTTTTTTTTTTTTCAACAACGTAAGTTCATACACAAAATATTTCTTACTTCCCACGACAAATAGTTCCAATTATTTATATAAAGGCAATAACAAACAATTAATTTTCCAAAAAAAAAAAATATATGGCTGCCGTTCCCACGTGGCATAAAATGGTACAATAGTCGTTGTATTTATATTTTTTCTTTCGAAACTCGTAATCCTTTAGTGTAGTTTCGAATTCAACTTGCGACCATTTTTTTTTTTTTTTTTTTTACTTGTCAAAATAAATATAAATTCCACTTTACCTTGAACATGTTTCTATAATTTCTTGTGAGTTCTTTACGAAGAAAAATCCGTACTTTTCGCTACTTTAGGTAGGAAAAATTTTTAAATTCATTGACGCACGTGGTCAAAAATCCTTGTGTAGTTTGTTTTTTTCGTAAAACAAAAAATCCTTGCATTGTACACAGTCCTTGGTACGGTAATTTATCTCTGTTAAGAGAAAGAACATCCTTTCGTCGCCATTGTTATATTCCTAAATACTTAGGAAATAAAGACAAACGTGAGTTACACCGAGTGGTATGTGTAATGGGGTTTATTTATAATACAGGAACGTAAGGCTGCTCGCCTAAGGTAAATAGAAGTACATAGTAACAAGTATGGGGAAGAAAGTCTGATAATCAACACGTAAGACTATCCGTCTTACTGCGACTGCTTGTCTGCCGCTGTCTGCCGCTGTCTGCCAAACAGTCCAATATATATATACAGTTTGTAACCGGTGTATAGCCAGTTATGTTCCTTCACAACATCTTTGTACTGCTTCCCATAATTTTTCTTTGTTGGAAAAAGTTTTTCTAACTAATGCACAAGATATTATAGCCCAAATATTTTCCATTGGGTTTAAATCTGGGCTTTGGCCAGGCCAAAACATCACATCAATTCAATTATAAGTAAGCCACTTCTTTGTGACTTTTGCTGTGTGTGCAGGGGCATTATCATGTTGAAAAATAATGTCATTGTTCATTTCTAACTTCTGGATGCTTGGTAATAGACCTCTTTCTAATATTTGAATGTATTCTTTGGCATTAATTGACGCATCACATCTGATAATTTCCCCAACTCCTGCAGCAGAAAAGGTCCCCCATACCATTATTCCTCCGTTTCCATGTTTTACTGTGGTTTTTATGCAATTCGGTGAAAATCTTTCTCCGGATCTTCGGATTCAACGTTCAGGGGCATCACTGGCAAGGCAAAATCTTGATTCGTCCGACCAGAAAACATTTCTAAACCAATCTGCATCTTTCGTACCATAACATGATGCAAATGTCTTTCTGTCACTGATGTTCTTCTTAGTTAACAAAGGTTTTTTTGCACATCTTTTTGATGAAAATCCCATTTCCTTCATCCTTCTGGATATTGTCACTCTAGAAAGAGAATTTCCTTTTGCTGTTTCGAATTGTTTGCTATGGTCAACATAAGTTTTTTTTCGATCTCTCAAAACGGTCATTTTAAGCCTGTGATCTTCCTTCATTGTGGATGCTCTGGGGCGACCAGAACCAACTTTCCTGCTCACTGTGCCTTCAATTTCGAACCTTTGCCCAATTCTCTTCACAGCTGAAAGAGATGTTGCCACCTTTTCTTCTTTCAAAATGTCGAAAATCTGCTTGTAAGTCAAATTTGCCTGTCGTAATCCTGCAATTCGGTTTTTTAATTTTTTCATCAAGATGTCATCTTACTTTTCTTGGACTCATCTTTAATACTAATAATCTGAAAAATACTAAATAACAGCTAATTATTAGCAAACAAGCGATAAACATTTAAAAAATTTTTTTATTTCCAATTTCATGGCCCATTTTTTTGTTCCAATTTTAATCATGGCCCATTTTTTTTGTTCACGAGTGTAAATGTAATATGTAATATTGTGGGATGTGAGAGAGGTTTCTCAAGACTGTTGAGATTGCAAAAGCAGGAAAGGGTGTCAGCCACAATATTCATTTTGCTTGGTAAATATCAGATGTTGGCAGAATATTGTCTCACATAATCCATCTGTCAAAATTCTCTGGGTGAGTGTTTACTAGATATAAGGGAAAAAAATCAGTGGTTTGTGGTCAGTGAAAATTTATTTATTTTTTGCTATTCAATTTTCACCCCAAACAAGGCACAGTGCCACTTTGAAGTAGAGGGCTACTATCGGGGATATAAGTTGCAGGAGTATTATGAAGGGAGTTGAGTGGCAAGATGCCTTGTTCACTTGAACTTCTGCATGTCAGTACAGTTGGGAAAGCAGAATCCTGGAAGGGAGTTCCAAAGTCTAGCAGTTCTGGGGAAGAAACTACTGGAGTAGAAAGCCTTCTTACAACTATGGATCTCTACGGTGAAGGGGTGGGATTTAGCTGCTTGTCGAGTTTGTCGGAAGTATTCACATCGAGGGGGTATAAGTGTTTGTAGTTCATCAGAGCATTCACTATTAAAGAACCTGCAGAACAGGCGGAGGGATGCAACATTTCGTCGCTGGGACAGAGGCTGAAGCCTAGGTGACAGTTCAGGACCTATCAGGTTGGTGACTCTCTTTTGAACTCTGTCCAGGAGTGAGAAACATGTAGCAGATGCACCAGCCCCAATGTGACAACAATACTCCGTACATGAGTGAATGGTGGCCTTATAAAGGTACAGGATACTTTCAGGCGGAAGTAGTTTTCTAGTGTGGTAGAGAGAGCCCACCTTCTTCGCAGCAGCCTTATAGTGAATTGTCTTCCTTCTTACTTGAAAAAAAAAATGTTTAACTGCTAAGTACATGGTGAGTAGTTCTTGACCAAAAATGCTGTATTTATGCTGAGGGGTTAGGGTTAGGGTTAGGGGTGTTCAGCTTAGCAGAAAACAAAGACAGTGGTCACATTTGATCGTTTACAACCTGGTTGAGTACAATACCAACAGCTACATCAAAAGAATCTGTCGAAAGAAAGAGCTTAGCTGATGGGTCAGGGTTGATGTACGATAGTTTTTTGAAATCCACCAGAGCTATTTGGAAGTGTGGAAAGATGTCTGGGCTTCTTCTGAGAGAGACAGGGTCTTCTTTCACGTATGGAGTGCTTCAGTGAGCTTGGACAGGTGATGTGGACAGTTGGGAATGAATCGACAGTAGTAGTTCACAAGTCCAATGCAACGCCATAATTGATGCAAGGAGGTATAGGAAAATCTTGCCCTTTTGAAGGCAAGTGTGTAAGTTTAGACTTGTCGATCTGGTGTCCAAGGAAATCCAGGAAATTAACACTGGATTCATACTTTGCATCATTGATTTTTAATCCATAGGATTGTAAACGTTGGAAGACTTCAGTCACATGGTGTATCACTTAGTTCCAAATGTGCTTTCTGGTTTGTATTCCCAGGACTTCTGTATTCAGTATTCAACTTTTTACAGATGGTCTAGTGGAGATATTTGCACACTCCATTGTATAGTAGCCATCTGCTAGCAGAACCTTATTGCTGGATGTCAAGTGGCTCACACCCTCTTCTTCTATGTATCAGAATCTGCACTTGTCATTGCTAAGACCATTATCTTAATATTTTTTTTTTCAATTTTCTTATCAGTTTGTTCAAGCTAGGGATGGAGCATCCTACCAGATGCCAAACATTCGCCCACTATCTTATATATTTCAACCGAGAGATCTTTTAAAGATTCTGACTGTCCTTTTAAGTGCAATTGTTTGAATCTCTTTTGCACTTGGTTCATTATTTGCTAGATAATTTCTGAAATTCTTTTTCGTGAGTCCAGTTGCTTCAATAATTATGTGAATGATAGAGATCTTCTTAAGATGCCAGTTTCTTTTCATGTCGTACATAAGACACTGGTATTTTGCTATCTTTTTCTTCTCAGCTCTGTTTAACTTAGCACTATTGAGGACATTAACTTCTACTAAGGTTGCTCCTTTCTTCTTGTTCCATATCACTATGTCAGGTTTAACAGCTCCGTTTTCAAGGTACGTAGAAGTCGGAATTGCATAGTCATAGTGTATGGTGTATGGCTTATTTCCAAATGTTATTTCTGGAATATTTTCCCAGGACTTGCTACTGCATTCAATAGTCAACTTTTTGCAGATGGTCCAGTGGAAATATTTACACACACCATTGTGTCGTATCATATAGTAGCCATTCCCCAGCAGAACCTTACAACTGGATGTCAGGTGGGTCACACTCTACTTCTGTATAGCAGAACCTGAATTGTAATTCAATCAGTTTGTCAACCTGATAGGTCCTGAACTGTCATCTAAGCTTCAGCCTCTGTCCCATCGATGAAATGTTGCATCCCTTTGCTTGTTCTACAAGTATTTTAATGGTGAATGCTCTCACAAACTGAAAGCACTTGTACCCCCTCGAGGTAAATACCTCTGACAAATCTGACAAGCAGCTAAATCCCACCCCTACACAGTAGAGATTCCTAGATGTAAGAGAGCTTTCTACTTTAGTAGTTTCTTCCACAAAATTGCTAGATTTTGGAACTCCTTTCCAGATCCCTGCCTCCCCAACTCTACTGGCATGAGAAGTTCAAGTGTAATGTGGACAGACATCTTGCTGTCCAACTCCCTACATAGTACCCCTGTAGCTTATGTTCCTGATAGTAGCCTCCTACTTCAAAGTGGCGATGTGCCTTGTTTGGGGTGAAAATGTTAAAAAAAACAAAACAAATTGTGACCCAATGGGGCACAGTCATTATAGCATATAAATGTGTGTGTGTGTAACAAAATATTAAATCAGTTCCTTGAATATTTTGAAATGTCATGAGTTGCCATTTCTCTCTCTTCTCTAAATTCCTATGATTTTCTTAGCAAATCTCACCAAATTACAATGCAATAAAATGTCTTCTAATCTTGGGCTCCTTTGGTATCTGATATATTGCTTAATTAAATTAAGTTAATCGATATTGATAAACTGTGATGGTTGTTAAAAGTGCTTTCTTGATAGATAAAAAGATTAGCAATTACTGTAACAGCTGGTCCATTGGATAATCAGTAGATATTGATCGCATATGAATGAAAGGAGCATAAACAGAAGAAGATAGAGAGCCGTGTTGGGGAAATAAATATCCAATAAAAGTTAAGGACAATAAGGAGACAGACAAACGCACATACTTATACGATAAAGTGTCTCCCACACATACACACACAAAAAAACCTCAGGAAATTTATCACAATCTATTTACGTTATATATGTGATTGGTGAAAATAGGAAACAGTTGTTGGTAAGAAAAATGTTCAGCAAGATGTTTCTTTTCATGAGCAATTGTGCAAAGATGTAAACAATCGAATTACCCTTTCGATGACTTCAAGTTTGATATCAAGATACTTTTTAAGAATTTTATGAGTGTTGCAATCTCCCTAATTGAAGTTGATGTAATGTTAAATTCTGAATTCACTATTTTGAAATCTGGATTTTACATATGTAATCATAAGAAATAGAAAACGGTTGTTGATAACAGAAACTGTAGAAAAATGCAAATATTCAATAAAATGTTAACATGTTTTTCCATGAATAGGCGCACAAAGACGGAGGCAGTCTTGTCAAATTTCCAATTGCCCTTTAAGCAATTATTGTTATAAGCTTGCATCAACAGAATATGGTCCTGGATATGACCTTAAACTATATCTGATGGTGAGGCCCCCGCTTGCGGCTTTGGGGAGTGTGGAGCCACCCTTTAATTACCATTGCTCCCAGGTCCACTCTGACCTGGAGTGGTAGTACCTGTTAGGGTCCCAACTATGGGTTAAATAGAAACTGACTTGAAAACAACAAATATATTCTATTAAAAAATTTTTCTTCAAAATCTTTGGATTCGGCATTAAATAACCCGAAAAGGGTTGATATCCCGTAAAACAAAACCAACCATCAACAGAATGTATAATATTTTTATGCATGTTGTGACTTCTCTCTTCTGTAATTGTGTAACGTTACCCAACACGTTGTAACCTCAGTCGTAAAGGAGACAAAGAATAAGAAAGAACTTCAATTCTTTTTTTTTTTTGTAACAACGGCATTTATTTCCTCATTTTCCCGCCACGCGTGACTTTTCATTATGGCTGTGACGTTTCTGATGTGATCGTCTATTCGAACGTGTTCTCTCCTTTTTATATTCTTCTTTTTCCTTACCACAACGTCATTTTGCTCACAACTCAGTATTTGCATATAACTGTCCGCGCAATGTTACAATTGGAGTTTGGAAAAATCCATTATTTTGAGTTCTGAACTTCTTCAGAGCTATTCATTTGGTTCCATAAAGATGGGAATATTAACTATGAGATGCACAACAGTGTCTTTGGATGTATGGATAATGACTCCATTTTGTTACCATGCCCATTCCTCTCTTCCCACTACTTGCTTTATCTAATGGAACACTATTTTTAGCCTAAATCTAAATGTCTTTGTCTTTTATTTTTTTAGTAGGGTGCTGTATGCTTGTCCCTCTATCATGTATTACCTGAAAAAAAATGTAACACAGTCATTAATATATAGGGACCCAACACGTTGTAGATTCCATCACAAGGAAGAGGGGGGAAAAAATTCAACTCAGTGTTTCATGTGTTAACAAAAACCCTTTATTCTCCCTTCTCTGGCCACATGTGATTTCTTGTATCGGCTGTGACGTCCCTCACATGTCTCTAACGTGATCATCGGGCTGTGAACACGTTCTTCTTTTTATAATCTTTTTTCTTCTTCCTTGCCGTGATGTCACCTCATGCACGGCTATGTCATTTGCATACAGCTGCTATGCGCTCACCCATACTCTGTTATACAAAGGTCTATACTAATATCAAATAACAATAAAAAAAAATGGATTAACTTTGTTGAACCAAGATGTAGAGGAAAGAATCACTCCTTTCCCTGAATTGCTCCACTTACCCTTGATTCTTATCTTATAATGCTGAGTGTTTAGTAAGATGGCGTCTGTACCATTTTTTTAGTCTTTGATATGCCTCTACCAAAGATTGAACTTTGTCTCCTGACCCATTATTGAATACATTAACCATCGCCAAATGGACCAGTAAAATTAAAATGTAATGAAAAATCCAATGATGATATTCATTTTGTATTATCATGTCTTACAATAATTTTGTGGGGTCTGGGTTCATCTCAGACATCCATAAACAGCAAAGATGACTTTATATTTTATTTTATTTATAACTTGAAAATTATAGGAATCAAAAAAATAATAAAAATGATAATATTGGAAGCAGGAGTACATGGAGTCTTCATTCATTGCGAATAGTATCAATTATTATACTAAAGCTAAGTTAATCAAAGATTTTTTCCGATATATTTTAATCACATAAAATACATGTTGAAATAATCTTTAGTTTTTGGATTGAATTATGTTTAAAAAACTTTTTTTTTTTACTGGAAATTGCTCCAGACAAGTCATGAAGCCACTTAATGTCAGGAGCTAAAAAATATGTATATTATTCACTTGGAATACATTATTGTGAACGCGGTGAGATGACAACAACTACAGAAGGCAGTAATTGCTGAGGATGCAGTTAGAAGATTCCTATCCCGTTGCGGTTACCACCTGAAGAAGGCCAGAGGAATAGTTGGCCAAAACGTCATGAAAAAAAAAAAAAAAATGAGGATAATAGTCCGCAATAAATAAATTGCTAAAAAAAAAAAATACTACTTCAAAGTCCAAAATTTGCCAGTGATAAGTATTAGATGGAATAGATTCTAATCCAGAAGACAGTAATTCTTCCCTCTTTGTCAGAAACATCACTCTTGGAATTTGAGGATTAAAGGATAAAATAAGGGGAATTGAGAATTACAAGGTTGCTGAAAGTAAACTGGAGATCCACTTTCTACTCTCTTTGCATTTTAATGGTTCTAATTAACTGTAATTTGCAATTAACTTGTTAAGTGACCTCTAACTTTTTACAAATGCTGGAATGATTAATCGGAATCGGAAAACTTTTTGAGGTATCAGTATCCAAAAAAATTGTGTTTTTTTTCCAATGCCAAAAACGATTTAAAGAAATTTTTTTTTGTTTTCTTCTGCTACAAGTGTGTTTTTATGCTTTTAAATATATGCACATATTACATGGATTTTTACAGTAATCCACAAAATACAAACAAACAACAGCAAAAAGACCCAGCTCTATAGCTAAATATTTAAAGCTTTAAAAAGAATCAGAATCAGTAATTGTATTGGAATTTGGAACCAAACAAAATTAAAACTTGTATTAGAATCGTCCCATCACTACTTTTTACTATCGCTTTTATCCTCTCTTACAGTATGTTGTTTGACCCTCTCCACCTGCTCTTATTCTATACGTTGTCTATTACTGTCGCCATTGTCTCTTTCTTTTCTTTTTTATTAACAAGAGTAATAAAGAAAATAAAAAAGATACAAATAGTCCATTATGAACAAATGGAAATATTACACAAGTAGTAATATTATTTAACCTGTAACTGTAGAGTGAAAAAAAAAAAGTAAAAGATGGGGAAAGTACAGGGAGCAGGAAACACTAATTTGGCATTTTATCTTTTATTTTAAATATTTAACTGGTCTTGCATACTCACTTTATCCTGATTCAAAAAATCTAATCTGAACTCAGTGGGTAACCCAACGAGTTTGAGTTTTTTTTTTTCGCTTGTACTTTATAATATGTAACGCTGTTGAGTTATTTATCTCTAAATCTTCATGATAATTCACAAAAACTTGAAGTGCATACTCAAAGCATATACACCCAGCAGGGGCATAAAAATATTTGGCATAGTATCCAGGCACAGGATTACCCATCTCAGTGAGATGGACCCATAGGTCTTGTTAGATTATCCATTTAAGAGAAGGAACGATGTAAAATTTGTGCTTTTCTTGACATCAAATCATTGAGAGAGAGAAGCCTCCTTAGACCTAGAAAGTCAATCTAGAGCTGGAAACTCAAACATGTCAACATATCAAAGGCTTTTGATAGAGTTTGGCATAAAGGTCTACTTCACAAGATCGCCAGCTGTGGAATAGCTGGAAATGCCCTATCAATTATTAAATCCTTTCTCTTTAATAGGCTTATAAATGTAGTCATTGATGGACAAAAATTAGAAACTCTTAATATTAACGCTGGCATCCCTCAAGGTTCCATCCTGGATGCAACTCTCTTCATAAACTTCATCAATGATCTCCCAAGTCACATTCTTAGATCATTTGTAGACATTTATGCAGACAACACAATCTTATGGCTACACTTCAGCAACTAGCAATGGCCAAGATCTTTCTGATTCTCTCTCTTCTGATCTTGAGAATGTGGTGCAATGGGGAAAAAGGTGACTGGTTAATTTTAATGCATCGAAAACCAGTCTTCTCTATTTTCAACATAATCGCTCTGACCCTCATCACACCCAAATTGAAACGAATGGCTTTCGTCTTGGGAAAGCTTCACATCTTTACAAGCTTTGGAACAGTCACATCAAATCTGTTGCCAGGATCACTGGAAAAATGGTTGGATTACTCTACCGCCCCAGCAGGTATCTCATTGCTGATTCAATCCTCTGTGCAAGAGCCAGGTACGCCCTAGAATGGAGTCTGTTGAAACCTAGTAGGTGGTGCCCTTTTCTCTTCCCTGCAACCTCTTTCCAACAGAAGAGATGTTGTGAGCATGTCTCTGCTCGATCATTATTTTCATGGTAAGTGCTCGACTGAACTCCAATCTTTGGTTTTTCCTTGTCAAACTTTCACAAAAATACTTGACTTGCTACAACCATTATAAACGATCCCCCCCCCCCACTCTCTATCTGTGCCAAAATCTAAACACAGATTCCATGAACAAAGTTTCTTTCCCAGAACTGCCTGCCTGTGGAACACTGTTCCGCTGTCTTGCATCCCGGTTAATTACAACATGGTAGCCTTCAAATCCAATGTAAACAAGTTCTTGTTGAGCCGTCCCCATAAATAATCAAATTCTACCCAATTTACATGATTAATGATTACTAGACTACAACCTTACATTCATTAACCCTTATCCTTGAGTAGCCTCCAGGCCTTGATAAGTGGTGACTCCTAAGTAAAAAAAAACCCAACAAATTATCAAGTTTGCAAATCAAAAATTGATTAAGGAGTAGGTAAACTCTGTTTATTGCCCAGCTTTTACACTCCTTTTTCACAGAAGTACCATCTTAGGTACTCTCCAGAGGCACCTGGTGCTTGGTCTTGTTTCTTAGTGAAGACAATGAACATCTCTCTCTGTTTCTCTCTAGCATGCTTACCACTTATTTTTACATGACTAGACTGGTCACACTAGCAGGTTGAGGGTATAGGTTTCACAGCTTATCTTGCTGTTGTTTTCAACTGATAGTACAAGATTCCTAACTCTTTGGTAGTGCTAAGAATAACCGCTTCATCAACAGTTGTATAATATCAGAATAACTGCAGTGCTATGTCATGCATGGAAAGAGACACTGCACTTATCTCCAGTGGACTGTCCTGAGGCTACAACCTTATAGGTAAAGACTAGCTAATGGTTTACTTGTGTGAGCACCTAATTTGCCCAGCCCACTCTATGCCAAAACTAAAACAATTATATGGTCTGTCCTGGGCCCAACTCTCTTCCTGATCTACATCAATGATTTTCCAAATCACATCCTAAGATCATTCGTAGACATTTATGCTGACGACACTACCATCTATTGCAACATATCAAAAGTCGTAAATGACCACGTTCTCTCTGACTCTTTCTCCTCTGATCTTGAGCATGTGGTACAATGGGGGAAAACAGTGACTGATTACTTTTAATGCGTCTAAAAGCAAGCTCCTGTCTTTACATCATCAACGTTCTGATCCCCATCTGGCATCAATTGAAATGAATGGCTCTCGTCTTGAGCTTCTGGGCTTCACCTTTACTCCTGATCTGAAATGGAACACATACATCAAGTCCATTGCCAAGGTCGCTGGAAAAATGGTAGGATCCTTCTACTGCTCCAGTAGATAATCTCACTCCTGATGCAATTCTCTATCTATATAAAAGCCAGGAGCTGCTAGAAGCAGCTTATCCTGCGTAACAGAGTTCAAAATAGACTTCGTAGCTTAGTGGGGGATGCTCTTTTCTCTTTCCTGCAACCTCTTTCCCACAAAAGAGATATTGTGAGCTTGTCTTTGCTTTATTGTTATTTTCATGGCAAGTGCTTGTCCAATCTATGGTTCCCCCCTCGCCAAATTTTCACGAAAAACACTCGTCTAGTTGAAACCACTATCAATAATTTCCCCCACTCTTTATCTGTGCCTAAACCTAAACGTAGATTCCATGAACAAAGTTTCTTTCTTAGAACTGCACGTCTGTGGAACTCTCTTCCATTTTCCTGTTTTCCAGCTGACTACAATTTGATTGTCTTCAAGTCCAATGTAAACAAGTTCTTGATGAACCGTTCTCATAAGTAATCTAATTTACAAAATTTCCACTACTTATGTTTACTACGCTATAATCTCATTGACTACTGTACACCCATTAACCCTTATCCTCTAGTGGCTTCCTGGCCTTGATAAGTGGTGACTCGTATGGAAAAAAAAAAATGAAATGACATCCATGTGATAAAACCATGTGGTATCCCACTCAACAACGATTGCGAACCCCAACATTGTGTGCTATAAATTCCTTTTTTTTTTTCATCTTCTATTCTGGCTGCGTTGACTATCAAGGAGGACATGCAATGGTTCACAAGTATGAAAATAAAACAAAAAACAAAAACACATTCTGCAAATATCAGTTGTGCTTTGAGCATTTTAGTCATCTTCTGAAGCTATTTTTGTCAGTTGGTTGATTAATTTATTTTTCCATCTGCTATGAGCCACAACTTGTCTTCAACTGTGTACTGTTTCCAACTGGCCATTGTCTTCAACTGTTGCAAACCCAAGACTGTCTGCAAATCATTCTAACTATCATAAACTGTCACAAAACTCATTGCGACTCATCAAAGTCCCTAACTCTAAATACATCTGCACTTAATATCTGGTCTTTTGCCAATCACACCTTGATTAACAATCCTATTCAGCTTCCTTTATGTACCTCAGTGAACATCTCTCTTCATTGCTCTACTGATAAACTTATTTCCTATTTTTTAAAAAAAATATTTCTTTCTTCTTTTTTGAAGAATTTGAACGGGGGATATTGATTAGGATCATATCCCAAAACAAGAAATCCATCTAAATGCAACCAATTCACATCATCCCTTGAGATTTGCAATAAAAAATATCCAAGTCTTTATAATTAACATAGATGATGTAGAATCATTTCTCCCAGTAAACTCCCCAGGTATTTTAGCACTAAAGTGAAACAAACCTACACTCCTCAATCCCCTAGCTTTGACATGACTGGATACCTCCCACTCTGCCTTAAGGACTCAGACATTCATATGAACAGAATTAAAGTCTATAGTTGTAACATTTTTCCTTTGATTAGACTCTAGAATCAAATGATCAAACCTTTATGTGCTTTTAATGTTTCAACATTGTTTTATATTTCCTCAACTGTTTTCCTTCGATCTAGGACTGTATCCCACTTAACTGTGTTTCTGACTTGCAGCACTTTATTTTAGATATTACATAATGAAATATATATATATATAAAAGTGAAATTGTCCGTGTGTTTGTGTGTGTACATTTCTCTACCAAACTACTCTGTCAATTTTCAGCCTACAGTCTCGAGATTTGACATAAGAGGTATTGAGATTTGGGAAAATTATTTTAATCGGTTTTTGGCCAGAAATTTGGCTACCAAGGAGTCAAAGTTCAACGATTTGACCTTTGTAAACTCTACCAAACTTCTTTGCCAATTTTGGGTCTAAACACTTGAAATTTTAGATGTAGGTTACTTGAACATGGATCAAACGGTTAAATTTGATTTGAGCCCAAAACAATAAATGTTAAGGGGTCAAAATTCGGATCAAAGTTTAAAAAATGTAATCTCTGCAGTCTCTTCCAAATTACTCAGCCACTTTTTGGTCTAAACATTTGAAATTTTTCATAAAGTGTATTCAGACATAGGGCAAGCTTTTTAATTGGTTGTTGGTCGAAAATTTGGCTGCCAAGAGGTCAAAGTTCAAAAGATCTTACCTTTGCGATCTCTAACAAACTATTCAACCAATTTTGGGTCAAAACATTTGAAATTTTACATAAAAGGTATTCAGACATGCATCAAGCTATTTAATCAGTTTTTGGGCGAAAATTTGGTTGCCAAGATGTCAAGGTTGAAAGAGTTGACCTTTGCAGACTCTACCAAACTCCTCTGCTAATTTTGGGTCTAAACACTTGAAATTTTAGATGTAGGTTACCTGGACATGAGTCAAACTTTTTAATATATATCTACATATGCTCATAAAGTTATGAACAGTACATAAGGCCTGAGCAAAGCTTGGCTGAACTGCTAGTATATATATATATATATATATATATATATATATATATATATATATACTAGCAAAAGTACCCGTCATTGACTGGGTTCAAAAACAGCCTACAGAAAATGGACTCTGATTTATTAAAGTATGATAGGTTATGAAAAGGAAGGGTTGTAAATTTGGGTTGAATTTGAGGGTATCAAAACCAAAGCAAAATATGATGAAAGTAAAAATAAAATAGATAAACCCCCATAATTTATTATACCATACTTGTTCACACTGAAACACTTATCACATTTTTCTGTGGATCTATATTAAAAAACCTTGTTAAACTTTGTGACATATTTCCATTCTATGGAGGTCAGGCGTGAACGAACACCCCATAATTTTATTCTACCATATTTCTTCAAACTGAAACATAATTATCAAAGTATATACAGATAGATATGAAAAGTCTTTATTAAAGTTTGTACCTATTTCCATGTTATGGAGGCCATGCGCGAACGTAGACCCCACAATTTTATTATACCATCCCTATTTAAGTTAAAACATACTTATCAAAGTATTCTTATGTACATCTATATCAAAAACACTTGTAAACGTGTTTTTTTAATTTTTAAATTTTTTATTTCCATACTTTGTGGACCAGGCGTGAACGCAGACCCCACAATTTGAATGAACCACTGTTCTGCCAGATCAAACATACTCATTACTGTGTCTCAATACATCTTCTATCATTATATGTAATCAGTTTTTTAAAATAGTCAACCATATAGAAGCAAACGGAAAATGTAATTCAATAAAAAAAATGGAATACTGTTGCCACATTTACCGTTAATGATTACTACACTACCACCTTACATTCATTAACCCTTATCCTCCAGTGGCCTTTAAGCGTTGATAAGTGGTGACTCTCAAGTAAAAAAAACAAAAACAAAAAAAATCATGCATATCCTGACAGACTATTCGGTTTATTAGAATTGGTAACAGCACTTCATCCTAGGATGTAATTGGCTCTTATACAGGTAGAACATTGCATCAGCAGTGAGATATTTACTGGAGCGATAGAATGATCCAACCATTTTCCCAGCGACCTTGACAACAGATTTAATGTATGTATTCCATTTCAGATCAGGAGTAAAGGTCAGACCCAGAAGCTTGTCAAAACATGGAGCCTCCCCAAGACAATAGCCATTCATTTCAATTGATGTCAGACGGGGATCAGAGCATTGATGATGGCAAAATAGAAGCTTAATTTTAGATGCATTAAAATTAACCAGCCACCTCTTTCTCCATTGTACCATGTGCTTTAGCATTAATACTTTTGATTTCTGCCCATCAACCACTACTCTTATGAACCTTTCAGAGAGAAATGATTTGATAAATGAGAAAACATTTCCAGCTATATCACAGCTGAAGATCTTGTGGAGTAGTCCTTTATGTCATACCTTATCAAAGGCCTTTGATATGTCAAGAGCAATTGCCCTAGAAAGATTATAAGAATATCTATTCTTGTTTTTGAATCATAATTGTTTTGTTTGTTACTTTAGTGTGAAGTCTCAGAAATCGAAGGGTCGTATTTTTTGTGCCAACACTTGATCTCTGTATGAGTTGCATAGATATCGAGTCTTCAACTAAAGTTCTTTATCACTTAAAAAAAAATGTAGAACATTAATTTTTCTATTGCCAGTTGATCAATTAACTATGTTATAGTAAATCTTTCTTGTAATCTCTTGTTCTTACTATATTTTTGGACAAAAATTCATCTGGTCTGATGGAGAATCCAGCTAAGTTGTGTTACTTGAAGTAACATCAACTGGAAATAGTGCATCATTTTTCGCATGTCAAGGAGATCATATTTGGGCTGCGAATAGTATATTATTTTGAATATTTGTTCAGAGTTTACTTGCAAGGTGAAGTAACCTTATGTCAGGTTGTCCTGAAAAATCCTTGTACAAAGACACTTGAAGATTGTGTCTAGTTGATAATCTAAACTCTGTGCATATGTTGAGCTCTGAAACTACACAGGATACACTCATAAACTTTACATCATCAGATTTAATGTAATCTCGACCTGATTATGACAAAATAAAAATGAAGTAACATTCATTCCCTTGTAGTCTGTCGGAACTAGATTAGTGAATTGCCTGTCGAAAGGAAATGACTTTTTTACAATGACTTATATTATATGAAAGAGAGAATGCATTTAGAGAGACTTTCCAAAATTATCTTGAAACTACATCAGTCAGCTTTTTCTTTCTTTCTATTACGAGGGGGCGTGCAATAAGTAATGCCCCTGACCCACTTCCAGTTGTCTGATCTAGCTGAAATTTTGCATGTGCAATGATTTATATCTCTAAGGGTTATGTGGCAAATTACAGCCCTGAACTAATTGTGGTTTCTGTTTTACAGGTGTTTGAACCGAGTCAGGTGTGAAATGGAGCCTGTTGAATGTCAAACAGTGATCCAGTTTTTGTATTTGAAAGGACGCACACCACAGGAGACTTTTGATGAAATGAAAGAAACTTATGGTGATAATGCCCCATCATATGACCTTGTAAAATGCTGGCATCGTGAATTCAAATATGGCTGGAAGTCTGTGGAAACAGCTCCCAAACCTGGTCGCTCCCCCCCTTTCTGCCATTGATGAGGCATCTGTCCGTCAAGTTGAGGCTGCCATTTTAGAAGATCAGCGCATTACTATTCGCCAAATAGCCCAAAATGTCAAGCTGTGGAAACTATCATTCATGACCATTTGCTATGCATAAGGTGTCTGCCAGATGGATTCCCAGGTTGCTCACACCATTCCAGAAGCGAGAACGTGTTGAGTGCTCGAGGATGAATTTGGAGAGGTGCCAAGAAGATGAGTCAAAGTTTTTCAAAAACTGATTACACAGGATGAAACCTGGGTCCATCACTATGATCCAGAGACCAAAGCCCAGTTAATGCAGTGGAAGCACTTGGACTGACCTCCTCCAAAGAAGGCAAGGGTGCAGCCCTCCGCTGGCAAGGTCATGCTCACAGTCTTCTGAGACCAGGACGGAGTAGTGATGACAGATTTCCTGGCAAAGTGTACTACAATTACAGGAGTCTATTATGCTTCACTTTTGAGGAAATTAAGGGAAGCTATCAAAATCAAGAGG
This sequence comes from Euprymna scolopes, assembly GCF_053919585.1. Classification (NCBI taxonomy): domain Eukaryota; kingdom Metazoa; phylum Mollusca; class Cephalopoda; order Sepiida; family Sepiolidae; genus Euprymna; species Euprymna scolopes. Next base: position 135,827,291 of record NC_136493.1, read on the forward strand.
TGGGGCAAGATCAGCAAAGGTACCCTCCTCCTGCAGGACAACGCTCCGGTCCACAACTCGCATGTCGCCAGATCAGAAGCATGGGCATGTGGTTATGAAATCCTACCCCATCCTCCCTACTCTCTTGACCTTGCACTCTCTGACTTTCACCTCTTCCCAGCCATGAAGTTGTTTTTGAAAGGAAAGCGCTTCCCAGATGATGCAACCTTGATTTCTGAAGTCAGGTCGTGGTTGGAGGACCAACCTGGGGTATTCCACAAAAACGGTCTTCAGAGCTGTATCAAACGATGGGAGAAATGCATAACTCTGGGTGGTTCCTATGTAGAGAAAGACTAATAACTGTGCCAAGTGTCGTTGCTCTACTGCTATGGGAAGTGGGTCAGGGGCATTACTTATTGCACGCCCCTCGTATCTTGAACTTTTTGCTGCATTTTTTTTTATCAAATCTCCAATACTAACGATTACTACAATATTATCCCATTGATTACTGTACACGCCATAACCCTTATCCCGGAGTGGCTTCTGGGCCTTGATAAGTGGTGACTACCTAGTAAAGAAAAAAAAAAGAGTTGGGTAAAAGTAGAGAGAGGAGATGCAATCATAGAAAGAGGGAGAGAGAGGCAGTTCGAGAGCGAGGTAAACAGAAAGAGGTAGTCTGAAAGAGAAGCAAAGAGAAAGAGAGAAAGAAAAAGGGTAAAAAGGAAGAGAGTGAGAGTGAGTGTCAATTAGAGGGAGAGGCAAAAAAAAAAAAGGGAGTGGTAGATGAAAGGAGCGGTAAAGAGAGAGAAACGGGTAATTAGAGTTAGAGGTAGAGAAAGAAATAGGGGTAGTTGGAGGAAGAGAAATCGAGATCAGCGGTAAAAAGAGAGTGAAAAGGGAGGACAGTTTAAGAGAGAAGTTTGTTGTCAAATTCAATCAAGAACCAGTGAGAAATGAGGGCATTATTTCAAGATAAAAATTCAAAGACACTTTTACATTTCATCCTGTATTTCAAATAAAGATGCTATACACACTTTTTGCTTTTTAATGCTTGCATTTCATTATTCTTGCCCCCCCCCCCTCCCCCTCTGGAAATCTCCAGAAAATGCTGAATAGCTTTGCTAATCTAATCTAATAGAAATGACATTCTGATCTTTTGTAATATTTCTCTTTTCAGCTATCCCGAAAGGCTGGAAACTTGGGTTCCCTGTCTGGAGCAGATGATGCTCTCTATTATGAGTACAGCCGGCAACGCAAATCCACAGGACACACACATCCAATCTTCAAACATTTCCGTAAATAATTTTTTTCTTCTTTTTTTTTTTTCTTTTTTATTTTTATTTTATTTTATTTTTTTTTTTAGAGAAATAAAAAAAGAATTTATTCTGAATCGAAAATTTGAGCTTTGTTTTTATTTTTTTACAAACACAAAAATAATCAACAAATCAATTAAAATGCTTAGAAAAGGTGTTTTGATTATTTCGGCAAAAAAAAACAAAAGTGAATCTATTTTTTTTTCTTTCTTGCTTCAATACTCTGCAAACAAGACACACTGCCATCGAGACATAAATGTTTACTGTGAATTAGGTACATCCTAAGTGGGGAGTTGATCAACAAAATGCTTATTCACATTTTCTTTTTTCTTTTACACACGTTCCACCCCTAACAAGGCATATCGCCACTTGGACGTAAGAGACTACTATTTGGGACCATGCCTAGGAAATATTAACAAGATGTTGGTTTACATTACATTTAAACTTCTGCATATCAGTACAATCAGAGAAGCAGGTATCAGGAAAAGAATTCCAAAGTCTAGCTGTTCGAGGGGAGAAACGATTAGAGTAGAAAGCTTTCTGGCATTTAGGGAACTCAGCACTGAAAAGATGTGATTTTGTTGCTAGGCTGGTTTGTCGAGGATATGTACGTCGAGGGGGCACAAGTGCAGCGAGTTCATCAGAGCACATTCCATTAAAATATTTATAAAACAGGCATAGAGAAAGAGAGAAAGAAAAAAGCGATGGGACAGGGGTTGGAGCTTAGTTGACAAAGTGGGATATATTAGATTGGAGACCCTTTTTTTGGACCTTATCCAAGAGGGAGAAGCTAATGGTAGATGTACCAGCCCAGATGTGGCAACAATACTCCATGCATTGGCGAATGGTGTCTTTGTAGAGGTACAGGATTCTCTTAGTTGTGAGTAGTTTTCTAGCTCGATAGAGGGAAGCCATTTTCTGTGCAGCAGCCTTTGCAATATCCTTAATGTATTTGTTCCAGTTCATATTGCCCGTGAATGTTAAGCTGAAGTGTTTGAAGGAAGAATTCTCAGGTAGGGTGTTGTTTGTCATAGATATCGGTCTGCATTTTTGTACAGTTGGAGAAACAGTGCAGGGAGGTAAACAGTTGAAAAAGTAGAAAGCTTTCCATCATTTGGGGACCTCTACAATGAAGGAGTGTGATTTTCCTGCTTTTAGTCTAAAAAATATCAAATTTATTAAATTTAATTTGAGTTAATCAAAGTTTTTCTTTGAGGATTTATAAAAATATGTTTTAATTATATAAAATAGGTTTTTTTAATTAATGAGTCACCACTTAATAAGGATAAAGGCCATTTGAGGATGAAGGATGATGAGACAGATTGCCAGTTGAATGATGACGAACATTATGAGAGGATTGAAAATGATAAATGAAATGAACAATTTGATTACCTATGAGGATGGCTTATGAACTATTTATTGTAGTATAAAATCAAATTCGCAATCTAGTGGAGGATAATTTCTTCTCTTCTCAACACCTCTCCCTCTCACATAGAAGAGATATTGCTAGTCTTTCTGTATATTGTTATTTCCATGGAAGGTGCTTGACTGAGCTCCAATCTCTGATTGCTCTTTCTTAGACATTCTCAGAAATAACTCTTTTTTTCTAACACAACTGAAAAAAAGTTTTTCTTTCTTTGTATGCCTAGCATCAGGTGGAATTTCCATGAATAGAGTTTTTTTTTCAAGAACTTTCTATCTGTGAAGCACATTATCATCAGACTTCTTCCCTGCAGATTACTACATAGTCATCTTCACATCCAATGTCAATAAATAGTTCATAAGCCATATCTCCTTCACATTTCAAATGTCGAGTTAGTAAAAAAGTTAAGAATATTAATTTTCCTTTTCCCCATTAACCAGTTTAATATTTTATATAAATATGTGATATAAATTAATATTTTATATAAAAATGTGATATAAATTAATATTTTATATAAATATGTGATATAAATTAATATCTTTCTTGTAATCTCTTGGTCTTAATGGATTCCAAGACAAGAATTCATTTGTTCTGGTGGAGTATCCAACATTGTGCAGTTACGTGAAGTAACATCACTTAAAAAAGATGCACCATTCCTCATAAAAGCTAGTGTTGTTTAGCCATACTGAGGAAATATTTGGGTTGTGAGTACTTCGTAATTTTGAATATTTAATCACTTGTATGGGAAAGTATCAACCTGAACCCACGGGACTACTTCGTTTGGTCATACGTTGAGAACATCACCAAACATAACCTCCCACAACACCAAAGCTAGCTTGATCGCCACTATCTGCTAGGTATGTACCAAGCTCCCTCCGGTGCTTGTGAGAAAAGGCATGCTCCCAGTTTCAGACTTGTACTAAGGCGGTGATTGAGGCTGAACATAGTTACATTGAATAGACGTTAACTCTACTACATAATCAAGTTACCTGAATTGATTTTTTCACAATAAAAGTTTTAAAATAAAGCTGTCGTATTGTTTTCTTTAGGGCTACTAATTTATTGTTTCACCCTGTATTATGACTGAAGTCGTACAAATAAACAAGTTTTTAAACACTTTTCATGTTTTTTCCAAATGCTTGACATCTCTTATCATTGACAATTTTTGATATGTTAGGCTTAAAGTTTTGTGCAGTTCAGAGTTTTATCATAGATGACTAGTCAACCTAGTTCTCTTAAAATTCTGACACAAATAATTGTAAATCCCTCTCGAGTTTTCATAATGAAACTACCTGTAACTTCTTTGATCATCTATAAATATAAAAGCGAAAATGTGTGTGTGTATGTATGTATGTGTGTGCACTTTTTCTGTATGTCCGCAAAAGGCTTTTTTCGTTGGCCTTCTGGTTCGGCTCGCTCCTTCTTAAAACTTTTTATATCACATCTAAATCATAATAACTACGACTTAAGAATGGGGTCGCGGCTATCTTTTACTTGCCCGACTTTTACCAGCTATTTTCGATCGCTGTGTCTTCTAAAAGCAAATAATGAGGTGGGGGAAACAGTAACTAGCTTACAGCGCAAAACTAGGTCAAACATCACGCCACTTAACTTCCTCGCACCTGTATATTTCACTTTATAAACCTTAACTTAACACACTTATCAATTCCTCTCCGCTTGTAGCCGAGATGGCTAGGTCTCAGGTTTTTTTCCATTTCCTTTCCACCTTCACGTCAAGGCTTCGGGGTTCAATCCTACCTACCTACTAAAACTTCTTTTTTTCTTTTACACCTCCAAACACTCGGCCAACGTTTTTTTTTAACACACACACCTCCAAACACCCGGGCAACGCCGGGTACCCCCCACTAGTCTATTATATAAATCTGACCTGTCTGTTTAAATGTATGTATGTTTGTATGTTTGCCTAAAACTTTCGACAGAGGTGACGGATTTTCACGATATCGGTATCGTTTCGAAGCTCGGCTCTTTGGATGACAAATATCGAAAAATTGGCTAAGAACATTAATTTCTTCACTTTCAATTAAATTCCTTCACCCTCAACTGGGCAGTTTTCAAAAAGGAGTGTCATTTTTTTTTTGCATCGCTATTTTTGCAAGTCATCATATCGGTTGGAATGACTTTACTAATTTCAACGTTCCGAACTTCTGGTCACATCATGGAGTAGGGGTAAGACGTCAGGTTTTCTTTCACTTTCTTTTTTGCCTTCGCGTCATGGGTTCGAGCCTGCCTGCCTGCCAACTACCACTTTTATTTTTTGCTCAAGAGACACCTCCAAACACCCGTGCAGCACTGGGTACCCAGGCTAGTAAATATATAAATATATGTATATATATATATACATAGTGATAACTCAAAAAATGTCGGGTCTGTTATGTTCTAAAGTTTCGATTAGTGGATTCCGATACTCCTTGTATTTTTGATAATTTCCTCCTCCACTGCACACTTATTCAAAGCTGCAAATGAGTTTGTAATGGGCCGCATGCAGCTCAGACTGCATTTTTGCCATGCCTACCTTACAAGATTGGTGAGCCAATTTTGTCAAGACAAAAAAAATAATACTCTGAGTGACACCTCCCCAGATGTGGCAGCAGTACTCCATCTGAGGATGCGTCTGACTCTTATATATGAAGTTGAGGTTGTGTCAGAGATTTAGTACTTTCTACAGTGGTAGAATGATCAGTACTCCAAGAAATCTGGACCAGACTCAAAAGGACACCAATCAGAAGCTCATCACAGTTTGTATACCATATATGAAGGGCTTGTTCATTGCCCCAAAGGTCCTTGCAGACAGTTCTAGTACGAATTTTAAGAGCCTTAAATCTATTTTATTTCTAGATGTAAATATCACTATTTATTAGTACATATTATTACTATATATTACTATATCTATATTATACTACTACTACTACTACTACTACTACTACTTATTACTGTATATATTATCTATTATTTATAATTAACGTTTCCCTATCTCATGTTAAATTGTATACTAGGTCTACTCAGTAATTGATCACTACCCAGCATATGTGTTGCTTCTTTGAACCATCTTACTAACTAGCGTTTTTCTCTATAATTTTTACTTCATCCCACAAGAGTTGATGATTTCCCTTTTTCTTCTATATATAGTCTGCCATATCGACTTTTCTCCACATATTTTTTCTTCATATAATTAAACTTGGTATAACAGTTTTGTTTTCAGTGTTTTGTTTCTGTTTAATTACAATGCTGTGTTTGGAATTTACTAGCAGTCTTTGCTGATGTAACCATGCTGGTATGAAGTTGCCAGAGATGATTTCGTAATCTGGAAAAGAACCGAATGATTAAATTATTTTTCAAGCAACAGATTGGATATAAGCTTTGCATTTTCAGTCTGGAGTGAAGGTCAGTCATAAGAGAGCATATCACAACAAGGGGCTTCATCAAGGTGAAAACCTTCCATTTTGTCTGATGGAAAAAAAGGATCTGAGCATTAGTAGTGAAACGAGATAAGATAACAAACTACTTTTTCCCCCATTGTACCCGTTGCACATGCTCCAGATTGGAAGAGCAAAAGAATCAGTTCTTGACCATTAATGTGTCTCCGATAGAACGCCGTCTCCCAACGTTGTGTGTTGTGGATTTTTCGTTCACTGTGAGATTTTTCGTTCGACTATTCCTCTTATGGCCGGATCATCATTTTCTCGCTAGCGACTGTCGATGGGAACACCCCTGGTTTCACAAAGTATAAATATAACTCGTAGAACAAAAAAAGGAAAAACACAAACACCAATGTTTCACATATAATTGATGGTTGGACTTGTGAGCGTGTGTGTCTTATCCCCGTTCTATCGATGTTACATTCGTCTGTCAGTCTAAAAACCATCCAACCGTTTTCGCTATCAACTCCCATCCACCGCGAAGTGCATTTAGTTGTCAACTACCTCCCCTCTGTGTTGGTATCTGAGGTTGCCCTCCCTCCACCCTGGCTACCGGAAGCTGCCCTTCCCTGTTTTAACTGTAGGTTTCTATTGTCATTGTGAAATTTTCAGGCTTGATCTAAAAATACCTACAGATTCATTGCTTCCTACTTCCTATCTATTGTTGATTGTAGAATATTTCCTATTTCTTTGTCTATTGCCTCGCTCTCAGCACTTAGTGACTCCACCTCAGGTCCACTTTATAGTATCACAATGCTCTTTATAGGCAGTTGTATCATCTGCATAGATATCAACAAATGACCACAATATATTTTGGAAGATCATTAATGAAGATCAAGAAGGAGGTTTCAGCCCAAAATAGATGCTTGAAGCATGCTAGCATTGATAGGCAGGAGTCGGAATGATATACTATCTCCAACTACTTTATAAACTTATAGTAAAGCATTACTAGATATTTCACAGGAATTTTGTGAAGCAACCCTTTGTGTCAGTACGTATCAAAGATTTTTTGATATGTTGCAAGCTATTGCCCAAGAAACACTTGGCAAAAAAGATCACACCCTTTCAATTGTTGAGGTCTCTAAACTCCAGAAAGCTTTCTACTCTAGTTTTTTCCCTTGAGCTAGATTTTAAAATTCCCTATCTGCTACCTACTTCCATGACTTTAGTGATATGCAGAAGTTTAAATGTAATTTCAACTAACATCTTGTTAATCTTTCCTAGGCATGGTCCCAAATAGTAGCCCCTTACATCCAAGTGGCGATATGCCTTGTTAGGGGTGAACATGAGTAAAAAGAAAAACAGAAAAACAAAAACAAAGTCTAAATCAATAGATTTACTGATCCTATGAAGTATTATAGTTAGTGCATGAGCAGTTATTTTTGTAGGACAAAATCCATATTGCTTGTTACTAAGTAGATTACTTTTGCTGAGGCGATTGACTTTATTTCTCATGGAGGCCTTTTTAGTGAGACTTGCAATTTTTCTTCATTCAACAGACCAGAAATGAATAAAATGAATATCTAGATGGTTCTGTTTAAGAAATTTTTCAGAAGAAATTTTCATTATTTATATTATAGGAATTATTTAGACTACTATCCTCACCTTTGTTGTCATATTCACAACATTTTTACTGATGTAACCTTCAATCTTCAGGTGCATGCTTTCCAACCTAGGAATAATATTTATGTCAGACTCAGGAATTTATACAGAATTTCGAACCGAACTTTCGATTTACAAAAATGAACAGTGTTTATCCTTGTAGAGTAAATAAAGATTCCAAAGTTTGAAAGGATGTATCTGAAGAAAGTCAGAGGTTACATCCGCCAAAATGTGACTCGTGATCAAGAACAGAATAGCAATACAAATTAAATGGTTTTGTATTATCACTCATTCCACAAAAATAAAATTGAAAACTAATAAAACTCAAATTAGACTCAAACAAACTAAAAAAAATAACCACTAAGTAACAAAATCTATGTCAAAGTTTTGCATCCAAAATAATTTGTCTATTTCATCATTAGGTCGTTTTCATCTTGGATATGTGTACATTCGTTGTTCCATACAGTCATAATCAATGAGAAGAATGCATGCACTTCTAAAAACTACTGTCAAATTTAAAAGAAAAAACGAGTCTCTTATCTATATGTGTAAAGGAAGTTATTCAAAATTTCTGATATATCTCTATTTGATTCAGGGTAGCCTATTTTCTATTAGTTTTCTCCCTTTATATTATTGACATTAATAGATTTTATTTCGGTTTAAGTTTTTTCTGAAAACACTTATTGCAACTAAGAAAGCTTTTTAGGTAAAGACAGACTTTTGAGGCGACAGTTCGGACAACCATTTGTCTTCAGGTAACAGCCATATCATAACTGTCAACCAATGAGAAAAGCGCATCCCTTCCTTCGAAATATTGTTGCCAAATTAAAAGAAAAAAAAAACACGAGTTTTTAGGAATAAAATCTGCACGTGATCGACCGAAAACTAATCGCAAATGTTAGCATTTCTCTCAATACTCCTCCTTGTAAATAAACTTTCTAAATATGTAGTTAACTTTTATTGGTATTGATTGAAGAGATTTGTAGTTATTGCAAAAAAAAAAGTGACTAGCATAATAAGTTGAAATAAAGTTGTTCAGAACCTGATCATTATTTTACCATGTTGATTCAAAGACATTACTTTTTTCTCAACACTCTGCAGTCTGAGCAATTAGAACAAGCATGCTATGACTATGTTTAAAGATAGAAGCAATCAATATAAAAACTACGCCCAACAAGAATAATAAAGAAAAAGAAGTATTTGCCATTCAGTATATTAGCATCTGCCGTTGTTATTTGAAGAATTGCTTTTACCACTCAACAAATAAATTTGTTAATGATCAATATTTGTGAATATGTGACTGTTTAATCGGAAAACAGCTTTCATTTAACATATAAAGTTATCTGGTCGTATTTTCAAACTCAGACCCAAATAACACTTAATCTAACAAATCAAACGTCGCTTCTGACTAGCAACTGACTGACGAGATCTTTTACATCTAGGGATCTCTACAGTGTGGGGGTGGGATTTTGTAGCTTGTCGGGTCTGTCGAGGGTGTTCACGTCGTGGGGGCACAAGTGCTTGCAGTTCTTCAGAGCATTCACCATTATAATACTTGTAGAACAGGCAGAGGGATGCAACGTTTCGACGATGGGACAGAGGCTGAAGTTTTGATGCCAGTTTAGGGCCTATCAGATTTGCGACTCTCTTTTGAACCCTGTCAAGGAGCGAGAGACTAGTAGCCGATGCACCGGCCCAAATATGACAGCAATACTCCATACATGGGTGAATAGTGGCCTTATAGAGGTACAGGATACTTTCGGGTGTTAGAAGTTTTCTAGCACGGTAGAGAGAGCCCACCTTCCTCGCAGCGGCCCTGGCAATGCCCTCGATGTAATTGTTCCAGCTCGTGTTTCCTGTGAACGTTAGGCCAAGGAGCTTGAAAGACGTACTCTCAGCTAAAGAGTTGTTGGCCATTGCTATAGATGGTAGAGAAGGTTTCTTGTAATTATTGAATGAAACCAGTTTTGTCTTTTGTGGCATTGAACGTTACCATCCATTTTTGTCCCCATTCCACTACTGATTTGAGGTCATCCTCTAGTGTTTCTGCCATTACTTTAGATATATGTTCATTTGTTTTCCTGTCGTGCCTGCTATAGAGTGTGGTGTCATCAGCATATATACCTATCTCAGAGGCAATTTTGTCGGGGAGGTCATTTATGAATATCAGGAACAGCAGAGGACCAAGGATAGATCCCTGGGGCACTCCCGCATTTATATTATATTGTTTAGATGTACGACCGTCGAGGACAACCTAGATTTTTCTCTTATCTAAGAAGGATTTAATTATGTTAAGTATTCTACCAGTGATACCGTAAGATCTAATCTTCCTGAGGAGACCCTCATGCCATACCCTGTCAAAAGCCTTAGATATATCTAGAGCTACCGCTCTGCCCTCTCCCGCTTTGTCCAGTGAATGGTATATGCGTTCAGAGATTACAGTGAGGATGTCTGCCGTGGAACGGGCTTGTCTAAATCCATATTGATGGTCGGTCAGAAGTTTAGCATCTGTAAGGTGCTGGACTAGAGCATGGTTAATTAAGGTCTCAAATATTTTGGCGAAAAGTGGGAGGAGGCTAATAGGGCGATAATTTAATGGGTCAGTTTTTTCGCCAGAATTCTTGAATACTGGTACCACAGAAGCAGTTTTCCAACAGCTCGGAAAGCAAGATTCATTAAGGCATTTGTTGTAGAGTTTGGAGAGAACTGGAGCTACTTCGGCTGAGCACTTTTTTAATAGCACAGCTGGGATGAGGTCGGGTCCACATGCTTTGGAAGTGTCAAGGTTTTTTATGATAGCATGCACCTGAGCAGGGGTGATTTCCAGATCGTCTAGCGTGGCGTCTGTCCGCATAGGAAAGTCAGGTAGGGGGTGGTTTAGAGGGTCCAGTGTAGAGTTGGAGGCAAACCGACTGGCAAGCATGTTAGCCTTCTCGGTTGCTGAGGTGACCAAAGGTAACACCTTATACAGCCTAACATCACAAGTGCATTTGAGAAGTTTTATTATCACACCAGCAGAAGAGTCAGGCATGAAAATCAACAGTAAGTTCTTAGATATGACAGGGGTGCATCCGAAATGAATGGATCTATACAAAGCACAACTGAACTATGATAGTTGACTTTTTTATTTTAAACTTAAATTCAAACCATTATCACTGCACAAGCAGAAAGGCCAGGCATATAAAATCAACGATAGATTCCTTGATATGACAGAGGCGCGTGCAAAATGAATGTTTCTTTTTAGAGTACAATTAAGCTATGATACTTGAATTTTTCATTTTAAATTTTAATTCAAGCCATTATATATAAATAAAAAAATTATAAAATCATCAGAAGGTTCTCTACAGTGCAATGTAGAATACAATGTATTGTGGACTAAGTCACTGCGTAGAAGCATGTGAAGCTTTCTCTCAGTGCACCGTGATGGGTCCCCAACTAGAGCAAGCAATTGATCGATTTAATTGAAAAGTAGGCGATTTTAGTGATATTGATGACAATAAAAATATAGACTTATGAAACATTCGTGATCATAATTCAATCCCGGGAAACGTTGGGTTTCCCTGCTAGTATAAAACATTTAAAAATAATCACTTCAAAAGTTAATAAAAAGCAGCAAGGGGGGCAACTCATGATTTTAATTTAAGAATATAATAGGAGTTGTCTATATCCACTGAATAAATAATGTTGTTAGTGGTAAATATTTGTGAACATGTGATTGCTTGATCATAAAACATATTTCATTTAAAATATAAAGTTATCTAATTAAATTTTCAAAGTCAGATCCAAATAACATTTCACCTGACAAATCAAACGTTGATTCTCACTGGCTAATTTTCATTTGTAATTGCTGTGCTGTGTTATTAACAATATAACGTACTTCACTACAATTTATTAAAAAAATGAACTTAGTTCTGCCCAGAAGACTAGTAAAGTAAAAACCATTTTTAAATAATCATTTAAAAGTAAAAGTATCAACTAGGGGGAATAACTCATACTTTTAATTGAAGAATATAATAGAAGTTATCCACTTTACAAAAAGTTATTTTCTGCATAAGTTTCAAAATGTGAAAAACAAATAAAAATGAAAAAAAAAAAAAAAAAAATGAAAACGACTTCGCTGAATCCCGGGCAATATCGGGTGGGTAAAACTAATGCATGATTTAACATTATATTTAGTGATAGAAAAATGCAAGTTGACAGAAAAAATTAATTTTAAATCAGCATTTTATTAAGTAAAATGACTCTAGGAAAGTTGCATGTGAGTTGAAAAGCAACAAAAAAAGTACAGCATCAATTTTGATGGCGCTTGCACATCATCATCATCATCATCATCATCATCATCATCATCATCATCATCCATTTCAATGTCTTATTTCATTTGGTCAGGGATCTGACAGGTTGTAATCTCAGTCTCCAAGCTTGAAGATTGGTTTGCATTCAAGTTATCCAGCATTCATCCTAACTTTCACTTTAAAATCTTTGCATTTTTTCATCCAGAAGTTGCCCTTGTCAAGGTGGTCAAAACCAACATGGCCGAAAGATCGTTAGGAGTTTATCAAGCTTTGGTATATTCAGTCTATGCCAGATCTGATCTGACGTAACACTGGATATCCATCGGATTATTGTTCTATCATCATGCCGAAGATGGGCGAGTGAGGACTGTGTGGGGACCCAGCATACACCAGCATAGGATATTATGCTTTTAACACAGCTGTTATGTTATATAGGCTATTCCTGAGAAGGATAGTTTGCAATGTCAATACATGATTTTACCCTTATGGTAGAGCTGAACTCGTAATCACCTGCAGAAAAATAGTAACGACAATTATATATATATATATATATATATATATATATATATATATATATATATATATATATATATATATATACACACACACACACACACACATATATATATATATATATATATATATATATATATATATATATATATATATATATATAATGGATTACACCATATGCATGATTTTGATCTTCAAAGATTTTATCTTCCAGCCTGGAATATGCTTAAAAGCCCCCCCCCCTGGAATTTATTTTGGAATATACTAGTATTCATTGATATGGATTTTACAACTGTTCTTGTGTCCTGATTCATTCAACTATCGAGTATCCTTTTTACACTATCATTTCAAATTTAATTTTCAATTTATGTGCTAATAAGCAACATTTATAGTCACCCATATCTATTTTGCTAATAATATTTCCTCTGATGAAATGAGTCCTTCATTGAAGATCCCTGAATTAAGGAAAAAACTTATTTGTACTCCTTTGTTAAACAATAAATTTTGTTGTAATTCCACATAATTTAATTCAGAATTTCGATTTATATATAAATACTAGCTGTACCCGGCCACGTGTTGCTGTGGCTCAGTTTGTTAAAATGGAACACATGTGAAAGTAGAGAAAAGTTTGATTCTTTTTTTCAAGAGAATGTACAAATTATTATTTTTTTTTTAACAGATGTTAAGAAAATAAACAGAAAAATACTTCCATCATTAATTATGCAAAAAAATAAATAAAATGTTTATTTAGTGTTTCAATATGCTTATAAATTATGATAAAACTTGCTGAGTATGCACTGTTTTACGGTTGTTGTAAAAATGGAACGGAAACTTAAATTTCGCTTCATTTTAATCTTTCTTAATTTTTTAATTGTGCCCCCAGTAACATTCAACAATTGTACTTTATGTATATAAAACACAAAATATTTATTAAAAAAAAAATTAAAAAAAAAAAAGTTAATAACGAAAGGGAAATAATTCCATTTTTAAACGAAAAAGTCAGTTTACCTAACTTACTGTATTAATGCTATTGTTTTTAAGCAAGACAAAAAAAAAGGTAAATATCCAGATACGCTACTACAGAACACCGACCACTCTAATTTGCTTTTTGTATAGGTAATTGAGGTCGCTGACAACGAATCTGATAGTAAAACTTGGGGCAAATTTACCGTTTGCAGTGTATTTACTCCTGAACCCACGAACTTCTTTCCACCATTTTGAAGCTTCCGTTTATGCTACGCGCATGCACGCTGTAGCATAAACGACGGCTTCACCAAGCAAACTACGTTGGGGGGAGGGGGATTTTTTTTTTCCAGGACATAGAATTTTCTAATTTTCAAAAATACATTATAGCGCTTTTTGGGTGGAAAATTTAAAATTAGCTGAAAAAGAAATAAAATAAGAAAAGGAAAGCACACCAAGTTGGAGTAGGGGGGGTAATTTATCGTTTTTTTTTTACCTGGAACATCAAATTTTCAAATTTTCCGTAAGTAACGCACCGACATTTACCAATTAGAAAGAACACCATTTAACATTTTCCGAAGATTTTACTTTGTACATTGGGGGCGCGAGCGGGGGGGGGGGGTGATGATGTTGGGGCGCGCGCGCGCCCCAACATCACATCCCCCCCCAACAGATTAGAGTGGTCGGTGTTCTGTAGTAGCGTATCTGGATATTTACCAAAAAAAAATATTTAGGTTTGGCTATAAATTCCTAAACTCATTTCACCCTAAATAATTTAGGTGACTGAAATAGGAATCTAATTGAATCTTTAATTTCCTGAATAGTATACGATAATTCATTTTTCTTCGAGTTATATCGAATACATTAATACGGACTTTAGGGGCTTTTTTCGTAATGTTACTGTAAAAATTATTTTTTATTGTTACAAATTACGACGCTTTAAAAAAGCAAAAATAAATTCTTGCGTTTTTTATTTACTACTGAAAACCATAACTTTAGTAAAGGTATTTTTTGTTTAAACAAAATAAAACATTTTCACTAAGAGTTAATTAAAAATAATTAGTTCATTATATTCTGCGATCATTATTTGAAAAATACTGCAATTTTCATTAAAATTCGTTAATTTCCTGATTTTTGGTGAATTTTTAAGTAAAGGGAGGAGTCAAAATGTGTATACACTTTGAGCGTCGGCATTCATTTTGCGACCACGTGTGGTTAATTTAAATTAAAGTTCAATCACATGGTTACATTATCAATAATCATGTAATTAAACCCATTGAAAATTTACCGATATTGTAAACACATTCTGTTTACATTAAGCCTGTGGTGTTTTTTAGTGATGCAATGTTGTCAACTGAGATTTAAAAAAAAACCCGCGAGATCAGGAGAAAGAAATGTCCAGAAAATCGCTTTTACTGTACACATAGATTCGAAAAAGTTGTCACAAACAAATATATAACAAATAAATGTTATCAAAGGCAAGATAAGTTACTTTTCTGCCAAACTGGATATATTTTTCGTGTTTTTATTCAATGTAACATGTTTATTCAGCTCGAAAACCATACAGTGTTTACCGATGTATTGGAACATTCAAGATGGAGTCTGATTCTCTCTTTAACACGGTAAGTTTGGGAAAAGATGTTATAAATAAAAAACCGGATAAAATACTGTTAAAAACTCGCTCAATACATGTTACTGTGACATAGGTTGACATATATTCGGCGGGTTTTTAATAGTATTTTGCATAGTTTTTTTATTTATAACACCTTTTTCCAAACTTACGGTGTTAAAGAGGGTGTGAGACGCCATCTTGAATTTTCGAATACATCGGTAAACACTGTATGTTTTTCGAGCTGAATAAATATGTTACATTGAATAAAAACACGAAAAATATATCCAGTTTGGCAGAAAAGTAACTTATCTTGCCTTTGATAACATTTATTTGTTATATATTTGTTTTTTGACAACCTTTTCGAATCTATGTGTACAGTAATACAAACCCAAACTTCGGAGGTTGGAATCCCCCTCTCACCTAAAATGTACTTGGAAAAATCGATTTTATAGTGAGATTTAAGAATGGTTAGTCGAAAAAAAAGGTGAAAAACAAAACAAATAATCAATAAATAATTGTTACCAAAGGCAATAAATACTACTTTTTTTTTTACTTACATTGAATATTTTCAAGCGCTTTTCTTTATTTTTTAATAATCTAATGCGGTGTGTGGGTGCCAAATACCTCCAGATTTTCTAGAATTTCCCGCTAGATTGTAAACAAAATCTCCAAATATAGCAGAAAAACCGCTAAATTGTAACACTGGTCACGTGACAGGAAGCGGTAATAAATAATTGTCCCTAAATAAAAAAAATGGCCTCTCGGTACAAAGAAATCCACCTATTTATCATAGAAAACTTAAGTATAATGTTATAATTAAAAAGAAATATATAAAAACACACATGGATATAGTAAACATATTATACCAAAACGTGAAAGCCATCCGTCCAGTGGTTTTTTAGACAATTAATTCCGAACGAACCAACATTTACATTTTTATATATATAGACTAGACTACCCGTGACCCGTTGGGTCAGTATGTTATATTAGCTATGGAATTAATGTATGAGCATGACACTTGTGACGTAAAGAAAATAGTTTTTGTGACATAACAGAAACATTTCTATGAAGGTATATTAAAACGAAAAAAGAATATAGATAGATTTCTATGAGTCATTCTGTTTATAATTGTTTATTTTTGAAAAAAGAAAACTTACAGCCATTGAATCATAAGTGGTTTGCCATACTTGTAGGTAAATGTGCACGAACAGATACAATAATACTTAAAGTTAAATTCAAATTTTGATATATCTTTTAATTTAAACGTGAAAAAACCTCCAAACAATTGGGATGCTGAAAACGTACACAGTAAAACAATAAAGTTTAATGTCACGTTGATTATTTATTTGTAATGCAAATTAAAAAAAAACATATTTTCGGGGTTATTTATTTATGTTGGTAGTGTAGAAGAAAATTTATGAATGTTTTTTAAAAAAGGTGTATTAAAAAAATGGAGAATAAATTAAAAAAAAGGAAGGCTGAGGGTAAATCGCGGTTGTAAAATGCTCTTATGGTTGTCAACGGGTTAAAGTAGATTTATTTGTAAGAAAATTGCGTTAAAATAACTTAAACGTAATACAGAAATGAACGATGTAAAAAAAAGTGCAGAAAGTATTAACAATTTTTTATTTGGATAATTTAAACACGGAAAAAAACAATTGGGATGCTGAAAACGTACACAGTAAAATAATACGTTTTATTGTCGCATTGATTATTTGTTTATGTACGCATGCACAACCGGAAGTCGTAAACCGGATGTTGGATTACAGCACCCGTTACAAGATCATTTGAGTTATATGTATATATATATATATATATATATATATGTATATATATTACAATTTTTTTATACAATAACTGTCGTTTGTACAAAACCTTCATCAGGCAAGGTTTCGTGGCTGAAACATCATTTACAATTAGCCCAGAGTGCTTCAGCAGTATCTCATAATATCATTAGACTTTGTTGGATTGTCATCATTCTGTGGGATTGCCATATCCACGATGATGCAGATAGAGTCTTATCTTGTATTTTCATTATGTATTTTTTCTTGTCTTATGGAGAAAGATCAAGATTATTCAAGAACATGGAGGTTGAGCTTGCAATAAAATCTCGGCATCATACTTCGATAGAAAATACAATGATTTTCCAGCCATTTCTGACACATTTTTCTTGTAAATCTTCATATCTTTCCAACTTATGCTGGTATGCAAAGTCAAACGTTTCTTCAAATGGAAATTGTTAATCCAGTGGCAAAAACGATATCTGGATTCTGATTTGCTGATGTTATTTCAGTTGGAAATACGACAAATCCACTTAGCAATAAGATCTCACCTTTTCACTGTTGATGTCTCTAAATACTAAAAACCTTTCTATTTCTAATAGTTTCTTCCCTCGAACAGCTAGACTTTGGAATTCCCTTCCTACTGCCTGCTTCCCTGGCTGTACTGATTAAATGCAATGCACCAGTCTATAAAGCCATCAAATAATGACGATCTCTGCCTATTTTTACAAAAAGATTTTGAACTATTTCCTTCTTTCATGAAATGAATCACTCTACATCTTTATTGGCAGTCTCACAACATATCTTCATTAGCCTTTACAACAGTCTTCAATACTTCATTGTGTCTCTAGATGAAGCTTCTTAGGAAATGCTCGCATCCAGTGAGAATATGTCTGAGGTTGGTAGTTTTCCTACATGCACTGCATCGATCAGATGTAGTTCACCCTCAGGCATGAAGGTTAATTGGTGTTGGTAAGATATTATAGGCTGCTTTTATAAGAAAACTTAATTTTTTAGACTGCATTTAGATTCTGCCATGCGATTTCTCTGTTTTTTTTTCACTCTCCCACTTAGTCCATGCTCCTTGTTTAGTTTTACCTACAGCAATGCACTTGGCTTCCTCAAAACCATTTTTCTCTGCTTCACAATAGATTCTGTGAACAGTCGTTGCTTTGGGTATAGACCTAGACCTATTCTCACGTATGCCACAGCACCAATTATTTCTTGCATCCTAAGGACCGATTCTGCATCTTCTACGGTTTTTTTTTGCTTTCTATTTTCGCCTAGTTATTACAACTGGTTGAGCATTCCTCACTATTGAGTCGGAGAAGTTATGCTTTTCCTAATTTATTTTCCTCAACAAGTGACGATGTTGAAAGTTTTAACTCTGTTGTGAACTGTATAGCGCCACGTTTGTCAAGGAATTAGGCATCCTTACCATTTTTTCATAAACTTTCTGATCATTCGTTCCATTGTTTCAACTCTTGTAAGTGAGATATCCTAAACCTGCATTGGCCATGATAACTTGGGAATTAATCCAAAGTAAATGCACCGAATCTTGTTTTTGTTTTGGAGGTCACACTTAACAATTGAGCGGAATCCATCTTTTAGGAGTTTTGTTTAGTTTCTGCCAAAAGTGCCGATCAGTCAGAGGTAGAGCATAACAGCGACCAAGGCTCTTATGCTTTTTTCACAGATTGTGAGGGATTTTGTTCCCATCGACAAAGAACCTCGTTTCTCTGCAGGTTCCTTTAATTATAAATAAACTGCTACATTTTGATGGCTTTATTTTCATCGCACTCCATTTGAACAACTTCTGTGAATAATCATTATATATATATATATATATATATATATATATATATATATATATATATATATATATATTCACATATGAGTAGCGAGCAAGTCAGAATATTAAAGGCCGTTTTAAGGCCTTTCCCTCCAGAAGGACTATTTCATCAATTCTATTTTTTAGATTACAGCATGTGAGAGAGAGAGAGATTTCATCAGATCTATTTTTGTCGGATAGTGTATTAAAAGACTTTGTGTAGCAGATGAAATACACATTGCTGCTTGCCAACGGTCTCCTCTCCCCTCTCGGACCATTGATTAAGCGATTGATTAAGGTCTCAAAGATTTTAGCAAAGATGGTTAAGAGACTGATAGGGTGATAATTATCCTTTCATCAGAATTCTTCTACACTAGTTCTACAGAGGCTTTCTTCCAGCTATTAGGGAAACAAGATTCAGCAAGGCATTTGTTGTAGAGTTTGGAAAGTATGGGGGCTAGCTCAGCTGAGTATTTCTTAATTAGTAAAGCAGGGATGAGATCAGACCACACGCTTTGAAGGTGTCTAAGCTTTTATGAGATTGTGGACATGAGAAGGGGTGATTTTCAGATTTTCAGTCTGCAGAAGGAAATTTTGGAGGGAGTTGTTATTGGCTGTAAGGTGGAGTTGGAAGCGAATTGTTGGGCAAGTAGATCTGCCTTCTCAATTGCTATGCATGCGATCTTCTGGTTGTTGGATGGTTGGGAAATTACTGATTGCCCTTTATTTACTATATTACTATAAATTTTCAAGCAAGCAGTTCCACCTTTTCAATTGCCGTGCATGCAACCTTTCAGTACACTATTATAAATTTTCCAGAAATCACGAATTCCTATCTTCTACGATTCTGGTTATTTCAGCATGCATTGTTTTCGCTGTGGGTATTTCTCTCTTACAATGATTTCTAGCATCTATAAATTTTTGCCTATTTTGTAGTTAACTTATAACGTACAAGCCAATAGAATGCATGCTGTCTTTGTGCAATGTCAACTGCACAATCTGCAGTGAACCATGGGAGTGAGTGAGGTTTGCTATAATACTTCCGTGTAGGAACGTGTGCTTCAATGCCCGCTTTGCACCATTCAGTTGTCTCATTGACACACTGTTCAACATGAAGAGAGAAGATATTGGTCCATGGGCATCTCTGATGTGTTATCTGATCGTTTCCCAGCCAGCCCTTTTATAGTACCTTGTCGTTTTAAGCAATGGCTCCTCACCTTGAGGTTGGGATTTAACTTTAATATATACTGGTACCACTAGGTAATCTGCATTTCCAAGTGCACTGCTGTGGGCATTAGTCACACAATCCTTAAGTACTATGGTAAGAAATAGGCCAAGAAGTGAAGCTTGCTGTTGTTCACAATTTGAGAGGCAGGCTGGGAAGATGACTGTCTGTGTGAGGGAATGAGGTATAGAGAAGCTATAAGTAAACCAAACCATTGTTTATGGTGGACATTGGAGCCACCAAACACATATATTTGGGCGTTACTATCTAAGGAGATTGCTGTATCTATACTATCAGAGACATGCTCGATTAGGGTACAGTCCTTACTTGAGAGTGAACAGTAGAGAAAATATTAGTGATTAACACAGTCAAAAACACCTAAAGGCCTGACCATCCGTTTCCAGATGCTGCTCTCTAGTTAAGGAAGGATGCTTGAAATATAGACTCCAAACCCATGCATATATCTATCTGAATTCTTACGGCAGAGAGCGAGGTTTGCTGTCATGTGAAAGTAGTGACAAGGAATTGAAGAGTGTAGGTTTGTTTTATTTAATGCTAAGATATCCGGGGAATTTACTAAGAGGTAAAACTCTATATCATCATCTGATGATACAGCAGCCGTTCTAAGCACTACAAAAGAGTTAAGGCGCCTGTACTGTCAGACGGAAACAGCTACCAGACAAACTGTCAATCAGGTACCCTCAACCTCTCAGATCAAATGAGTGAGTACAAGTGGCATGCAAGCAAACCCACTTTGCTCAGTTTGTGAGAGAAAGAAAGAAAAAAGTTAGGGATAAGGGAACAGCGTTCTATGTCCTTGTCAAGAAACAACGTCAAGCACAGGGCGACTCCGGCGGATCCCTTGTATTGTATCTCTGTACTTGGCTAATAGACAAAGAAGGAGTGTGAAAGCCAGCAATAGGCAAAGCCTATCTACTCCTTAAACAATTTAAGTTTGCAAACCAGAGAATTTGTTCGTCACTTACATTATGAAGGTTGTCGACTATGACTGAGGAGGCCTTCCTCCCCCAGTTTTAATATCAGAGTTTTCCTTCTCCTAGACGGATGACGTGACAAGATCTACGGGTCCACCACTTCGATAAGGGTAACCATGTGCCTGGTTTCTACACCAGGTATTTCTGCGCCCCCGCAAGGACGAGAATATTAAGTACTCTACTTAAATAAAGTTTTGCTCTATTCTAAATAAATAAGAGTAGAATTAGAGATAGCTACAATTAAATGTACTTAGCTTGGTGTCTTTCGAGCGACCAAAGATGGGGGTTGCTAACAGAGTAGTGTCTCCACGTGAAATGAATTTGACGTGCCAAGATTACTATCTATTTCAGAGTAGTAATAAGAGGAGGGGATAAGAGTGCCTTAAGGGCCAAGTTTGTTCTTTTGAACAGTCGACTGGTAATTTTTTCCATTCTTGTATTTGATTAGAAGGATAATTTTCGATTTCTTTACTCAAATCAGTTTAAAAGCCTAAAAAGTCATTTTCAAAGAGTAATGCATGCTAGATGCATTTTTTTTTCCAATTTCTTCATTGTATATATATATATATTGTTACACGTTGTGTTTTCAATATCTTCAAAAATGCAAATTATTGTTTTCCGATAAAAAAACGCCCCGTGTCTATTTTTGTTGTCATTTAACGAGGATCAATAAGACAATGTTTGCACTATGGAATCGCACAATTACGTAATAAACAAGTTGATCGATTATGATTTACGTAATTCCGGATCGATTTTATAGTGAATATCAGATTGGTGCAAACGCTTTGCTGTTTTGTAGAAAGGCCATTTTAAACAACTGTAATTAATTTTATGGACATTGTTATTACTTAAATATATCATCATGATTGATCTATAACTTTTATTTTCAAATTATTAAGGCATCATTTATAATTTTCTGCAATATTCTTACCCACGTTGACCTGAAAACGACACTCTTTAGTCAAAAGAAAGAGGGGCATCTTTTATAAAGATAATGCACGTTCTCACGCAACACTATTGACCAAAGATCTTTGATTGGAAAATCTTGTCCCATCCTGCATAGCTGACCTAGCTCCCTCGGATTATTTCTTATGTCGAGGATTATAAAATTATTTAGATGGCTTTAGGTTATAATCATCAGAAGAGATTGCACATGAATTAGATTCATATTCATACGAAAACCTAAAGAATTGTACAAGCGGGACATTTAAAAGCCTGTTGACTTTTTAGACTTGCCGAATACTGCGTCAAATACACGACGTCGCTCGGGATAAAATAGATTGCCTTTCATAGAATTTATAATTTTAAATATAAAGTAGAGTCAGTCGATTTACAGTTTTTTAAAGGGTTAATGACCATTTAAAATAAAGAGTGGATATTTAATTCTGTTTCGCAAGGCAACTGCGGAAAATACTGGTTCGTGTTCTTAAGAAATATATTTCTCATCGGTTTTAATATCTTAATATTTTTATGTTTTAATATATCAATATATATCCCGTTTATATTTTTGTTTGATTTGCCATAAATAAAGACAAGATAATAGTTACTCATCTCGAAAACGAAGTTCTCCTGCCATTTATGACATGCATTTAGTACGAGACATATTTTTGGATTCCCCATTAAATTCGCAATTAAGCAATAGCAAAATACATATGTTATTTTTTAACGGTAATAAAATAATATATTATTTAATTTCATTTTAATAAATAACATAACAATAAGTTGCAATAATCGTTTTTATTGCTTGTATTCAAATAAACGTTTTACCACTAAAAAGTAAAAGTATTTCTTATCGCAAAGACCGGTTTATTTTTCATCTTTTTGATTTTCATCTTACTATTGTCGTTTCTCCTAAAACACATTAATATTTTAATATTTAGACTTTAGTATTTATTAATCACCGTTTTGTAAGTTTTCGATAAATTGGTAAAAATTGGTAAAAATTTACTAATTAGAGTTATCTTCTTTTGAGCGTAAAGATTTTACGACGATAAGAAATTGGAAAGATAATAAATCAAAATAAAATACTTAGATAATGATAAGAATTGAAAAGACCAATTTAAAATTTAAATTATTGGCATAAACAGTATGGGATGAAGATAACTTTTAATTAATAATATTTAAATTAATCTTTTAATCACAGTTCCTGCTTAAGAAGCAAAATGTTAAGCATAAATTAACTAATAGATCGTAGAATGTGAAGAAAGTTTTACGAAACCATCGTATTGTAAAAGAAATAATGGAGCATAAGTAGAAACTTGAAGGTGTGGATTATTATTTGGAAATAAATAAATTGGGGAAGAAAAATAAAACATACAAAATATTAAAATAGGTAATTGGTTTATTGAGATTGTCGGACTGACTTCCTCATCTTGGTTGTTTTGGCCGTTTTGCCCCCCGTTTTGCTTCATCAGGTGTTTTGTATCGAACTGGAGAACCGTTTGTTAGAAGTCTCGAACCCAACTCTTTATTATTATTACGGGGTTCCGTGTTCGGACTCCAGCTAGGCTCTGGGACATAGTTGCTGATTCTCTGTTTTGAATGTTACTTTTTTCACTGCCTTCGTTCAGGATTGAACTCAGCACCTTTGGGTAACTGCAAACTTTGATACAACGTCTAGGACCACTCGGCCATATGTCACTAGGACAATTCTTAGTTGATTTTTGTTAATGTTAAACCTATGTTGTTATTCAAGGTTTTCTCTCTCTATTAGAGGTGTCCAAATTGCATTCAGCTCTATGCTTGGTTGGCTCAGTAGGTTGTTATGTCCGAGCATGTGAACCTGTCTCTTTAAGTTTTCTCACTTTCCAGTGGGTCTGTCTGTTTATTATTTTTACTTCATCTCATAGGGGGCGATGGTCCCCCCTCTCCATCCAGACATGGTTGGCTAATCCCGATTTTTCCGTCTCCCCTTTAGTTACCGCTTTTCGGTGTTCTTCCACCCTTACTTTGAGGTAATTGGTGAAGTATCATTTAAAAAGTAGAAATACCAAAATAGGGGCGATTACTAAATGCAAATGCTATAAAAAATATAAACAAAAAGAAAACATAAGGATGTATAAGGATGGTGCGTAGGTAGGCGCAACTGCTTGTTCTCTAAAAATAGAGATTGTAAATGTATTCATATATATATATATATATATATATATATATATATATATATATATATATATATATATATTAGTGTATTAGGCTGTCTGAAAAAGAAACTGTTTTGGAATATTTTTAAATGATATAATATTTAAAATTGTCCAAACAGTTTTGAAACAATTGTAATGCATAAGAAAATACACAATGGGATGTTTTCATTTTTATATTTTGTTGTCTTGGTTTTTGCGAAAATATACACTAGCTGGACGCCCGGCATTGCCCGATCGTACAATACGCTTAAACATGATATTTTTATTTATACAGATTGCGTATGTATTATTACAGAATCAATCCTCTCCCGTGTACAATTTCCAAAATATTACGAGGAATAATTTGCCCGGTGGACTAATTTGTAAAAAAAACTAAACTAAAATAATAATGATTATGTCGCTCATCAAATTTCGTCTGTTTTTGTTTACAATATCACGTCAGCTGATATTTGGGCTTGACGATCTTAAACATAGTCTTTCTACTCTTATAGACAAAAAGAATTTTTACAGGGAATACTATACGTTACACCGGTAAACGTAAAATATTCCGATGTAAAAAGTCTTTTTATTCATAAGAGAAGAAAGACTATTTTTAAGATAAGACTATCTCGATTTTCGATACTTATCGGATGAATTTCTGTACAAAACATATCTAAGAACCCTGCCAGACATATAAATTACCTTCGTGTGAAATTCGCAAAAGATCGGCTCAGCCGTTTCGGAACCTATGAGGAAGGAACTCACAGACACACACACAAAGTGACTTGTATGTAATAGTACACACACACACACACACACACACACACACACACACACACACACACACACACACACACACACATATATATATACTTTTGCTGATGAGGTGACTTTGTTTAAAAAAAAACTATGTGTCAAAATTATTGTCCGTGGCTTAATGTCTATCACAATAAAAACATCGTTTCCAAAACGATCGTACAAATTATTGACTTTGTTGTTGTTTCTTCTTATGAAACAGATTTTTAATTTTTAATTCTAATTTGAATTTTAAATTATCAATCACATTACTATATATATATATATATATATATATATATATATATATATATATATATATATATAAGTAATTAAAAATTGGGCAATCCGTTAATATATTTTTAATAATCACAAACCCGAATTTAATTTATAATTTTATGGCGTGGCTCGAACACGTGACTACGGTTCACAGTGAAGGGAAGCAAAACTAGTAGGAGTCAGTTGAAGCTGCGAGTTAGAATACAAACAGTTAGCGGTTTACTTCTCCGCTCATTTACCAGTTGTTTCTACCCAACACGGACTTCTATTATTGTACCTAACGAAATAAATCTATTCTATATCTTATATTCGTGTATTGTTTTCAATCCGACGATACAAGAATAATTCTCCTAATTTAAGTGAACGAATTAAATATTTAACTTAACTAAAAATTCACACTGTATGGTCGATGGTACTCTAAAGCAATAAAAGAATGTAATAATTGTGACAAACCACATTTTATTAAAACTAAGAAAGAAGCAGGATAACTAATCTTACTCACTCGCGGCCGCCAGGTAATCCCTGGATCGATTAATAGACTCAGTCAGGTAAACGAGAATAATTTAATTCAACTTTTATCCGCCGTATCTTTTGGAATGAAAGGGTACAATTCTCGAAAAGGCAATTTATGAAATTTATGAAATATAGTTCGAATCAGCAATAAAATTAAGAAAATTTAGATAAAAGAGGCAAATTTATCGTTAAAGAGTTATTCAATTCAGAAACAGCATTCACTTTCGGAAGTTCTCTTGTTTTACATTGATCCTATTAAAAAGGAATCCGCACTTGATTTTTAATTCAGTTTTCTTTTATATTACGACAATGATACTCTGAGCAATGTGTTGGAAGTTCTCTAATCTCAATATAACACCTTACCCCCTTTTCCTTGTTGACTCTGTACTTAACAACTAATTTAAATTTTCCCTATATAAAAATAAAAACCGTTTATATCTCATGCTAATTTCTTCTTGTTATATATATTTTTGGGGTTTGGTATGTTTCAGCCTGGCCGATTCGACGTCGCCATTTCAGCCTGGCCAATTCAGCATCGCCATTTTAGCCTGGCCGATTCGGCGGGGGGACGATTCATCGTTATATTAGCATTTCGTCATTATAGTCAAAGTTTTTTTTTTTTTTTTTTTTAAATATTTTTAATATTAATTCAGTAAATTAAGATATTTTTTTCTTTGTATAAAATTGAAATAAATGTTATTAAAAGTAAAAAATATTAATTTTATATAAAAAAAGAACTTAAAATGACTGTGTTAATTTAAAACAGAACACAAAACCAGACAACAACACTCGGTCGTCAACAACGAGATTATATTTTCATATTGTTTTTCTTAATTTAAAATCTTAAAAAAGTTAAAGTGATATAAACATTTAAAATATCGAACCGTGTTTATTTAAAACACGGTAATCGTGAAGGAAGAGAGAGCCTGTTTCCTCCGTTCGACTATAGGTGGCGTTACTGTCTGTCCACCCAGTTACGGAAGTACAAAATGTATATAATGCCACCTTTGAAATAAAAATAAATGTTTTTGTTATATTTTAATTTTATACATGTTTCTTTTTTTTTTTTTGTGCAAACATATTTAAGTTTTATTTTTTTGCAAACATATTTAAGTTTTATTTTTCCAAACATTTACGTTTTGATGCTTGTTTATTTTTAAACATTTACGTTTTTTTTTTTTGCAAGCATAAACTAAATGTTTTTGCTATATTTTTCTTTTAAACATATTTATGGGTACAACCGTTTTTCCGCGAGTATTTTTTACGCTCTTATGATAATAATAAAAAAATCAACGTTTTTTCTTTTATCTTTTTTATGGACCCCCCTTTTTTTTTCTTAATTTTTCTGCACTTATTTTACCTTTTCCGCAAGTATATATATATATATATATATATATATATATATATATATATATATATATATATATTTGAAAAAGGATATTGTAAAACCTGAATCTTACTTGAAACTACTATTAAAAAATAGCGCGGTACCAATAAGTGCATAAGCAAACTTTTCAAAAAGAAAAATATTTCAAAAATATTTAGTTTATGCTTGCAAAAAAAAAAAAACGTAAATGTTTTAAAATAAACAAGCAACAACACGTAAATGTCTGGAAAAATAAAACTTAAATATGCTTGCAAAAACAAACAACAAAAAAACGTAAATATGTTTGAAAAAACAAAAAACAAAACTTAAATATGTTTGCACCCCCCACCCCAAAAAAATCAAACCATGTTTAAAATTAAAATATAACAAAAACATTTATTTTTATTTCAAGGGTGGCATTATATACATTTTGTGCTTCCGTAACTGGGTGGACAGACAGTAACGCCACCTATAGTCAAACGGAGGAAACAGGCTCTCTCTTTCTTCACGATTACCTAAAACACAATACAAAAACAGATAACATTCAGTCGTCAACAAGGCGATTATATTTTAATTTTTATTTTCGTTGATTTCCTGAATTTTGGTGAATTTTTAAATGAAAAGAGGGGTCAAAATGTTTATACATTTTAGAGATCGGTCATTAAAAAAGAACTTAAAAAATAATCGTGTTTATTTAAAACACAACACAAAAACAGACAACACTCAGTCGTCAACAACGAGATTACATTTTCATATTGTTTTTCTTAATTAAAATTTAAAAAAATATTATTTTATGTTTTTAATCGTTAAAAAAATCAATTAGAAAATAATTAACCAGAAAGAGTTTTGCCAAAAAAATTGATTTTTCTTAAAAACAGTTGAACTGATATATTTTCATGTTTAACAATTTCTTTTTTAAGTTATAAAATTGTTATAAAAATGCTGACTGGCATGATCGACGTCAAATCGGATCAGCTGAATAGACCACATCGAAACGGCGACGCTGAATCGGCCACGCCGAAGCGTCCTGTTGTAGATTCGTGCTAGGAGTCACAAATGAAAGAAACCACAAGTAGTGTAAAGTGTATAAATATAATATGTATTTATCATAAAGAATACAGGAGCCACTAAAGTGATATGAGAGGAACGTATTCGTAGCATGCGGTTAAACATGGTATGAATGTCTCCATTTAGTCTCTGAAACCAGTGGTATGCATAGGACTGGTTGATCCCACTTAGTTCTCAAATAGGGGTGATTTGTACCCCCACAACACCCCCCTCCCGAGCTTTTCATTCCTCTGGAATGATCGTATAGTTCTTGTTCCTGGGGTTGATATCTATCGGCTCGGTCATTTTCCTTTTTCTGGAGGATTGGCGTTGTCTGGCTGCTTGTGGTGTTACCAGGTCGAACGTGTCATATATTTGGTGCATAACTCCTTCTTGTTCAGTGGAAGATTGTCTTTCGTCATGTGTTATACGTTTCCGAATTTGATTTAAATGCTTCTTGTGAGTAAATCTCGGACCTTCGATAATGCAGACCATCCGTCCGATCCTTTTCTGGACCTTTCCTACTTCTCACATCGTACTATTATTTTTTGTGTACCTGGAAAAATAACTTTTCATCAGGTAAGTACCTCTTTTTAGGAATTATAGTATTTGGCGGTTTCACCGGTTTTAGCAAAAGTTTCTCGAAGACCAGCCAAATTTTTCTCACGAACATTAACTCTGCAGGCGACATTTTCGATGGAGCGCTTTCATTTGGCGTAATTCGGTAAACTTGTAAAAACTGATGTAGCGCCTTTTCTGAGCGTGTTTACAAACATCTCTGCCTGACCGTTTGATCGGGGATGATAGGCTGGCGTCGTTATGTGGTTAACATAGAAATCCTCGCAGAAGCTTTTAAAATCTGTTGAAATGAATTGTGTGCTATTGTTCGACACTAGACAATCGACCACACCAAACATAGCGTACAATTCATGAAGAGCACTGATTGTAAAATTCGTCGTTGAACTTTTACATCGAAATACCTCAGGCCATTTTGAAAAACTGTCTACCACTATTAAATAATAGTTTCCATCCAGTGGGCCCGCGTAATCCACGTGTATTCTTTGTCATAGGTGGTCCGCTTTAGGCCACGGGCTTAATTGTAGGAAAAATGCTTCAACATCATTTCCTTTGGTACTGACATGCATTGTTCCCATGATTCCAGTATTTGTTCGTTCATTTCTTTCTTTTCTATTTCCTGTTTTACCTTGAAGTATTTCATTAAATCTAACTGCTTTTCCAATATTTATTCGTTCATTTCTTTCTTTTCTCTTCCCTGTTTTTCCTCGAAGTATTTCATTAAATTTAACTGCTTCTCTTCCATCTGTTTTTATTGTCAGTTGCATTTCGTCGTTTTGTTTCTGTATTGTCAATTCCTCTTCTCGGAACCTTTTTTTCAATTTTCACCTCAAACAAGTCACAGTGCCACTTTGAAGTAGGAGGCTACTATCGGGGACATACGTTGCAGGAGTATTATGCAGGGAGATGAGTAGCAAGATGTCTGTTCACATTACACTTGAACTTCTGCATGTCAGTACAGTTGGGAAAGCAAACTCCCGGAAGTGAATTCCAAAGTTTAGCAGTTCTGGGGAAGAAATTATTGGTGTAGAAGGTTTTCTTATACCTAGGGATCTCTACTGTGAAGGTGTGTGATTTGGCTGCTATTCAAGTTTGTCGGGGGTAATCACGTCGAGGAGGTTCAAGTGCTTGTAGTTCATCAGAGCATTCACCATTAAAATACTTGTAGAACAGGCAGAGAGATGCAACATTTCATCGATAGGACAGAGTCTGAAGTCTAGATGACAGTTCGGGACCTATCAGCCTGGCGAATCCCTTTTGAGCCCTGTCAAGAAGTGAGACAAGTAGCAGATGCGCCAGCCCAAATGTGACAACAATCCTCCATACATGGGCTAATAGTGGCCTTATACTTTTAGGAGTAAGTAGTTTTCTAGCACGGTAGAGAGAACTCACCCTCTTCACAGCAGTCTTGGCAATGCTCTCAATGTATCTATTCCAGTTCATGTTCCCTGTAAACGTTAGGCTGAGGAGTTTAAAGGGAGTACTTTCGGGTAATGTGTTCTTGGCCATTGATATTGGTGATAGAGAAGGTTTATTGTAATTATGGAAGGAAACGATCTTAGTTTTGGCAGCATTGAATGTGACCATCCATTTTTGTCCCCATTCCACTACAGATTGGAGGTCATTCTCTAGAGTTTCTGCCATTTCTTTGGATATGTGTTCATTTGTTTTCTCCTCGTGTCTGTTATAGATCGTGGTGTCATCAGCAAATATACCTATCTCAGAGACAATTTTATCAGGGCAGTCATTTATGAATATGAAGAATAATAAATGTCCGAGGATAGACCTCTGAGGTATTCCCGCATTTATATCATATTGTTTAGATGTACGACCGTCGAGGACAACCTGGATTTTTCTCTTACGTAAGAAGGATTTAATTACATTATGTATTCTTCCAGTGATACCATATGGTCTCATTTTCCTTAGAAGATTATCATACCATACCCTGTCAAAAGCCTTAGATATATTGAGGACTACCGCTCTGCCCTCCGCTGTTTTTTCAGTAAACGGTATTAACGTTCATAGATTACAGTTAGGATATCTGCTGTAGAACGGGCATGCCTAAATCCATATTGATTGTCGGTCAGGAGTTTAGCAGCTTTAAGGTGATAGACTAGATCTTGATTAATTAAGGACTCAAATATTTTGGCAAAAAGCGGGAGAAGATAATTTAATTGGCCTGTTCTTTCGCCAGAACTCTTGAAAACTGGTACCACAGAAGTTAGGAAAGCAAGATTCGTTGAGGCATTTGTTGTAAAGTTTGGAAAAAACTGAAGCAACCTCAGCGGAGCAGTTTTTAATAGCACAGCCGGGATGAGATCGAGTCCACATGCTTTTGAGGTTTCTAGGTTTTTTTTTATGATACCATGTACCTGAGGAGGGATGATTTTTAAATCATCTAGTGTGGCGTCTGTCCGCAAAGGAAAGTCAGGGAGGGAATGGTGTGTCGGTTCCAATATGGAGTTAGAGGCAAACTGACTGGCAAGCAGGTTAACCTTCTCGGTTGCCGTACAAACAACCACCTGATTGTTTGATAGTGGGGGAATCGTTGACTGCCCATTATTTACTACACTGTTGTAGATTTTCGAAAAGTCACGGGTTCCTAATTTCTGTGCTTCAATGCGTTTTCTGGTGGCTTCAGTGGATTCTCTCTTAGCTGTCGCTATTTCTCTCTTACAATTACTTCTACATTCTATATACTTCTATCTGTTTGAACTGGACTTATGTCAGTTGGATCTGCGGTACGTATGCTGCCTTTAAGCATTGCCAGCTGCACAAGTAGAAGTAGAGTGAGGCTTGCTAAAGAATTTTTTCAAGTTCTAATTGTTGACCTTGTTGGAACTTCACCATTTCCAAAATCTATTTTGCAAAATCGTCCATTTTGTTAGAAGGTTTAAAATTACTTAATAGGACAAAATGAGTCTTTTTAGAAACAACACAATTCGTTGATTTACTTTTCCTATAGTCCCAAACTCTATATAAAAAAACCTTTACAAATTTCGTACCTGGTTATTTAACGAACATTTCTTTCATATATTTATTTCCTCGTGTGGCAATTTTCCTGAGAAAATAATTCGGCGTTTGCATTTATACAGAATTTTCAATTTTCGTAATGTGGGTTTAATTCCTTGTTGACCCTACATATTTTTCTTTCATTAAAAAAAATTAGTTATTTATCTGTGAAAGAGAGTTTATAGCATTTATTTAATATTAGCTATTCTTTTCGATTTCTGTGCGAAAAAGAATATCCTTTTCTCGTTTACACTTTATTTGTGCTTCGACGTGCAACCCCGTCGATCAGTAAAAAGTTTATCTTAATCGGATTAAAATCCGACGTCTTTTTTGATTTGTGCGAATACTCGCTTTCACCAATAAAATAAAATATACTATCATTTACTTTTGCATGAATTTTTGTTTTCTTTTCCCAACGCTAATACCATTTTAACCATAAGACGTATTAGCGGGACATGTCTTATAGAACGACAAAGGGTTTTTTCAATATTAATTGTATTCATAGCGATGGAAAAGAAGTTTCTTTTTGTACATACTGAAAACTGGGTCTCGTTAATTCAGTAGTGATAATTCTCCACGCAATTTTCTTATGAGTTCTGTTTCACTCATTATTACGCTTTTAGTAACTTTTTTAACAGCAAGATAAGGCTCTTGACGACGTCGTTGTAAAATCCTTTTTTCGGCAAGAATTTTTGTCCTTTTTCGAAGTCTTCTTTATCCCGTGATTGTGGATTTTTACGCTTGAATGTTGCTTTCTTTTTCTGACGTAGACAACAAGTTTTTCCGGTTCTTCACCGAACTTTTGAAAAATAAATACTTTTAACGTTTCAAATTTCCCCCGAGTGTAGGGAAAAATTATTTAGAATTTCCGCGTGTGTTCTTTTTTCTTGAATCCTTTTGGTCGTCAAATGTTGTTTTCCAATGGCTGTTTTTTTTTAGAGTGAGTCCTTGCCCGAATATTCATCATCCAGTTGTTGTAAGCAATTGTTGTAGATTGATTCGGGAAATTCTTGAACCGCCCTCGTCCGCCAGTTGTGTAGACCCGTGCTAGGGGTCACAAATGAAAGAAACCACAAGTAGTTTAAAGTGTATGAATATAATATGTATTTATCAAAAAGAATACAGGACCCACTAAAGTGGTATAAGAGGAACGTGTTCGTAGCATACGGTTAAACATGATATGAATGTCTCCATTTAGTCTCTGAAACCAGTGGAATTCATAGGACAAGTTGATCCCCCTTAGTTCTCAAATAGGGGTGATTTGTACCCCATAACACGTCCCAATCCCATATTTTTTAACCACATATAGTTTGCACTTGCATTCCTTACAAACAATCCTTGGTGTATGATTACTATTTTCTGTTAATTGCAATGTTATGTGACCAGTAGTTTAAGAGTTTATCGGTTAAATAGTTACAAACAGACAGACAGAAACACATACATACATATACAGTTTTATTTATATAGATTTATTTTAACTAAATAGATGAACTCTTTGAATCCCCTGTCACTGTCCTCTTGATTTTTTTTTTTACAATTTTGCTCATCCATATTTGTCTAAATTAATCGTTATAAAAATATTACCATTTTTTAAATTATGTTTTTTAGTAATCCTCAAGTTTTTCAATGGTTTTATTTTCAGGATTATAAAAACTTTCTTATGTTAATGTTCTTATGTTAATGATGCCTTCAAGAAAAATAGTTACATTTTTTGTAAGAATTGTTATTAAAATAACATGAAATATTTTTGCATTTTTGCAATTATATTATTTTTTTTGTGAAAATATTAAAACAATGCTTAATCTAATGATAATATCGATCATTCGAAAAATTATTTTTTCTTCAAATTATATTGATTTCATTAACACGGAGTTTAGGCTTTCTTTTCGTAATGTTCATGAAATATTATTTTTTTTGATTACTAACATGGTTACCCGGAGTTGCCCGGGTGTTTGGAGGCGTATGCTGAGCAAAAAAAAAAAAAAAAAGCAACAAAAAAAAACAACAACAAAAAAGGTCAATTTTTTAAAACTTTGACCCCTATTATGACCCCTTAACATTTATTGTTTTGGACTCACATCAAATTATAAAGTTAGATCCATGACAAAGTTCTCTCTGATTCTCTCTCCTCTGATCTCGAGCGCGTGGTTCAGTGGGGGAAGATGTGGCTGGTTACCTTTAATGCATCCAAAACCAAACTCCTATCCTTACATCATCAACGCTCTGATCCCCATCTGGCATCAATTGTGATGGATGGCTCTCGTCTGGGTGAGGCACCGTGTTTTGACAAGCTTCTGGGTTTGACCTTTACTCCTGATCTGAAATGGAACACGTACATCAAGTCTGTTGCCAAGGTCGCTGGAAAGATGGTGGGATCCTTCTACCGCTCCAGAAGATATCTCACTACGGATGCAATTCTCTATCTATATAAAAGCCAAGTACGTCCAAGGATGGAATACTGTTGCCATATCTGGGCAGGGGCTGCTAAAAACAGCCTATCCTGCCTTGACAGAGTACAAAATAGACTTCGTGGCTTAGTGGGGGATGCCCTTTTCTCTACCCTGCAACCTCTCTCCCACAGAAGAGACGTTGCGAGCCTGTCCTTGATTTATCGTTATTTCCATGGCAGATGCTCATCTGAACTCCAATCTCTGGTCCCCCCTCGCCAATCTTTCACGAAAAACACCCGTCTAGCTGAATCCACTGTGAAAAATTTCCCCCACTCTATATCTGTGCCTAAATCAAAACGCAGATTCCATGAACAAAGCTTCTTTCTTAGAACTGCACGCCTGTGGAACTCTGTTCCGTCTGCCTGCTTCCCTCCGGACTACAACTTGGT
>NC_136493.1:135864302-135899302 GCF_053919585.1 Euprymna scolopes
CAGCCTCGATACGCTACTTCGAATCTGGAATATACCAAACATTGCTAAAACTTTTCTTGTTTTGATATCCATGGCACGCAACTCCTTGTCAGACTATTCTAAAATTTCCGCACTGTATCGCAAAACACTGACTACCCATGCATTCATCGCTTTCATTAGGTTTCCGCCATACAATTTCGACTTCGCAATTAGTTTCACCATTCTAAGATACTCCTGACTTTCTCCTTCATTTCCCTGTTCATGATGCCTATACCCTTCAACACTCCCAAATACTTATATCCCCATCTTCTATTTCTTTCATAATTTCTCCATTTGACAGCACTATTCCATTTGAATGAACCATTACTCCCCTTTTCATCACCAGCACCGCACATTTACTAATCCCAAACTCCATCACAATGTCTTTTGAGTATGTCCCCTCAAGTTCTTCCAGTCTCTCCATTTCCTTTTCATTTCTACCAAATATTTAAAATCATCCATGAACAGTAGATGGTTGAGGCGTCTTCCACCAGATCCAAAGTTATACCCTAGTTTCTCTCTCTTCAAAAGGATGCTCAGTGGCATCATTATCATTGCAAAAAGAAGTGGAGATAAGGAATCTTCTTGGAATAAATAATTTTACCAAGAATTCTTTATAATAATAATAATAATAATAATAATAATAATAATAATAATAATAATAATAATAATAATAATAACAACGGGGACGCTCGGCATAGCCCGGTCGTAAAATACGCTTAAATATGATATTTTGATTCTTGCAGATTTCATACATATTATTATAGAATTAATGTTCTATCGATTTTTATATATTATAAAGTTACAATTTCAAAAATAAAAAAATATATCTATATGACTTGGGTGCATCAACTTGAATCGAAACCGAAATGATATAAGAAATAGATTACTGGAGTGCCATCAACTATAATCGAAACCGAAACCAAAACTGATGAAAAATTCTTAGTAAAATTATTTATTAAAAAATAGATGACTTAAGTACCATCAGCTATATCGAAACCGGAACCAAAACTTATGAACCATTCTGGATAAAATTATTTATTACAAGAAATGGAAGTCCATAACAAATTAACGACAGTCACTCGGATGTAAACGTGACACACAAAATAAATAACACACATGCTATCCTATTAATATATAGATGATAATAACTTTTTTTTATTTTGAGATGCCAAAAATCCTTAATTTCATGACGTTTACAAAGAATAAGAAAAACAATAAGAAAAACTTGCTTATTTGATGTTTAGAGAAAAACAAACAAAAAATTAACAAAAACAAAACAAAATAAAAGGAGCAATTTGTCTTGCTTAAATTTGTTGTGTTCTACTATGTCGTTCCTAAATATCACACGAATAGAAAATCATTGAAAAATCATAGAAAATGACGTGCTTTGTTGTACATTTGTCGTATCTTAATTTGTTGTACATAAACAGTGGAACCGCCCACGCTTTCAATTTACTGAGAGTAAACTAACCAAACAATCGTACGCTTCAATAAACTTCAGGATGTACAGATGACTCAGAGAAGAAAAAGCAAAGGATGTACGTACACCGCATCCAGACACGCACGCACAGAACTTCAAATAAAAAGAAAAAACAAATCACATTTTCAAATCAATATATCCTACAAGACGGCAAACATGATGGAAACATATGTTGCACAATAAACTAAACTTTAAACACCAAATACGAGAAATGTTATTTTTCTTAAACGTTGAAAAATATTGAATAATTAAATCGTTAAAAAAATTATTTTGTTTTAACCTTTTTACGTTATATATAGTCGTTTAAATCGTTAGGCTCACTCTAGTCTCTATATAATTACAAAGCTACAAAGAAAGAATGCGATTAACTTCTGGTGAGATTTAAACCCCATCAATTATTCTAAACTACAACGGCTACATAGTTTCAATTTGCTTGGGGGTTTGATAGATTAAGAAATATCAGATCTGTAAAAAAATCTATGCACACTGGAAAATATATTTTCTGTTTCTGTTTTGTTTTACGGTATATCAACCCTTTCCGAATCATTAAATGTTGAATCGGTGACTTAAAAAAAACACATTTATGCTTCAAGTTCTTTATATCTTTTTATATTTATCAATGATGTTTAGTTTGATTGTTTTATTTACGGTATATCAAATCTTTTCGAGTTCAATTATTTTAAACCAAGTCTTTTTACTTTAAGTTATTTATATCTTCAAATATTTATTCATTATGTTTAATTTTGTTGTTTTATGTTACGGTATATCTATATATACTTTAGTTCGTTTTTGGGTTAGTTAGTTTAGTTCGTTTTTTGAGTTAGTTAGTTTAGTTCGTTTTTTGGGTTAGTTAGTTTAGTTCGTTTGTGGATTAGTTAGTCTAGTTCGTTTGTGGGTTAGTTAGTTTAGTTCGTCGTTCGTTCTTTTATTGACGGTTCTTTTTTTTACTGTGGCCTTTAACTGTCAGTTTGTGTTTAGGCAGTTTGTTAGTAATCTTTTATACTGAAGCGATCGCCCGTGTTACCGAAGATAAACAGAAACTACCTTTTTGTTACGATTACAAGGACCAGTTCTCGTTGTAACATCGAAGCAATTCATTGCAACTCACAGATAATTTTACGCAGATAGTCGTGAAGGAGCCACTACACAAGGTAAGGATTTCATTATGTTTCCCCTCACGTCGAGTTCTCGTTTTAATACTTCAAGTTGGCTAAACCGTCCAACTCCACAACCATTTTCGTCGGCTATAAATCAGAAACTTTACAACGAATTGTAAAAATATGACCAAATGGACAACCCTGTTACTCGAAGAGAATTAGAGAGAAGGCTAGTCCTTCTTCAACGAAAAATAAGGTTGACTGCAGAGGGTTTGGAAGAGGAACATTTGCCCATGAATGTGTTTTTTTTTTGCAAAGGATATAGAAGGATAGCTAGAAGAGCTAGAGGGTGTGTCATGGAGTATGGAAAAACAATTGGCTACCGAGGAAGAATCTGAATCGTTAGTCGAATTATTTCGAGCTTCTTTCAGATTTAAGAGAGAAGTACGACGTTGACTGGGGTTTTACGTAGAGTCAGTGATGAAAATATTTAGTGAGGTCTCTATGGAAGAGCAGATGTTTCCTAACGTTGAGCAAACTATCAATCATCAGAGTCAGGAAGCAGCTAGTATCCCAGGTCCTTCCCCTTCGACCCGACAGTTCATTCCTCCTGTTCATTAGAACCTTTTAAAATGCAGTTGGAAAGGCCACATTTGAGTGGAAAAGATTTTGAAAATAACAAGAGAACTTTTAAAGACTCTCACCAAGTTTGAAAATTGTGCTGCGTCAATACAATTTGTGGCAGGAAAGTTGTATTTTTTAGATGTTCCACTGCGGGTAGAGCCCTTCAATTTAATGACCACCTTTCAGTCTCCAAAGACAGTTATCCAGTAGCTCTAAAATTGTTGAATGACCAATACCTGGATGCAGAAGAGATACGGGGAGAAATCACTCAAGGAATGCTGAATTTTCCCCTGGGGGAATCCAAAAGATTTGGTGGGGTTGCAGGACTTCATGGTGAAAATCCAGACAGATGTATGGAAACTTCGAACCTCATATAATTGTGATTTATATGATGACATGTCGGCAGGTTCAATAATAATTTCTCAGGTGTTGTTAACGAAATTACTATCTGGCATAAAGGGCGAACTAATCAGGATTTCTGGAAAGACCTATCCATTAATTGTCAGTAATCCTGTTAAAAAGACCGGAAATTATCAAACAGGTTCTAATGATCAGAAAACTTGACAAAACTCTGTGACTAAGCTAGCCCCCCCCTCAAGACTTAGGAAAGAAAATGGGGATGAATTACATTCCTTCCTGAAGGCTTTCAATGCCAAGGTGGAATCAAAACTTCACAAATGTGAATTTTGTAAGAAGGATGAGCATGCTTCTTAAGATTGTCCGTATTTTGCTTTCCTTAAAGTCCGGATTATCAGATACAAGGAACTCTGGGTGTGTTTTAGATGCCTAAAAAATCTAATAAGGGAAATATGTGCCCTCTGAGAACAGTTAGAAATAGTAGCTGTAGCGACTGCAACGTTAAAGACCATCTGACAGCAATGCGCCCAGCCATTAGAAGCGAAATGTGTCTCAAGTAATCAGCATAATGGTAGGAAAGAGAAATAAGTTGGTAGAAATTAATTGCCCTCTGGACACCAGAAGCAAAAGAATCGGTTCTAAAAAGACTAAATTGCCTTTCGATAGCGAAAAAAAGTGTATTGGAAGTGAAAAACTTTTTACGCTCGTGAATAAGGTTTTTAAAAGAAACTTCTATGGAATTGGGTCTTAATCTTGGGAAAGTTCCCACTCTCCAAATTCTTTCCAGTGATTTAAACGTTTCTTATGAATTACAATGGCTTCCACATATAATAAGAAATCTGAGAAGACATCGATTGGCAACCAAATATAATTCTAGGAACAGTCTTATTAACATTAAGGGGATATTAGGAATTAACGTAATTCAATTCCTATAACTATTTCGAATAATCTCCTGCATGCATGGAGCCGCTTTTTCCACCCCGAAATAACTTATACGCTTTGTTAATAGCCGTTGTTTCATGCATGGAAATCAGCTGAAAACAAGAAACAAAGGTAAAACAACTTACGCAAAGAAAGTGGACCAGAAAGTGGATGAAAAGAAAGATGGGAACTTGAAGAGTTTCGCAGCTGTTCACAGAATGAAATCCTCGAAAAATACTTCCAAGTGGAAATCCAAACAGTTGCAACTTATGGATAAATAAATTGAGTAGCAACACAAAAGCAGCTAATCTGAAAGTCGTATTCACTAAATATGGTGCAAAAAAAAAAAAAAAAAAAAATAATTACAAATGCTCATAGTTCCGGTGCACGATGTTACGGTTTTCTCACAATGTCATCTTCAGAGGAAGCTGACAAGTGTATTCAGCATTTAAACCGAATAGATCTTCACGGCAGGATGATATCAATAGAACGGGTCAAGAAAAACATTTGATTACAGTCAATCAAGAAAGTAACCCCCCTTCCTCTGAAATCATCCGACAAATCAGAAGGCAAGAAATCCGTTCAAGAGAAGAAATTACCAAACAAGAAGTCAACCGCAGACCAGAAAAGCGAAGAAGGAAATTCGGCGACCAAAAAATCTGTGGACAAGAAAAATGTTGCCGGAAAATCTTTAGACAAAAAAAAAAAAAAAACGAAAAAAAAAAAAAAAACGAAAAAAAAAAACGGAAACCCCCCCGAACCCCCCTCCTAAAACCCAAAAAAACAAACAAAAAAACCCCGAAAACAACGAAAAACAAAACAAAAACAAAAACAAACTGAACCAAAAAAAAAAAAAAAAAACGAAAGAAAAAAAAAAAGAAAAAAACGAACAAGACTGAATCAAGGAGAGATGGAAAATCTCAATCTGAGAAAGGTGACAGCCTCTCCAGAAAGTCTCGAAGAACTTCAAGCAAAACTAAAACCCCACCCAAAACTTCATCCCGTTCACGAAAAAGACGTCGCAAATCCAGAAAAGGTTCTTTATACATATCATATCAGATAGAAATTATCGAATAACTTCTGAATTGAGAAAACAACGGTCCTATTTGGAGCGAATAATGGAGCGTCGGAAGAAACAGATTAACAACGGCCGAATGGCTGAACATTTCTTTATCTATTTGCGCTCCCCAGAAATGAATTACTTCCCTTGAGCATTATTCCAAATTTTCCCTCTTTTTAAATTATTGACAGCGCGCGTAAAGTCCCTGCGATGTTCTTCGTTAAATAAAGCTTCTCAACCTTATTCAGACTTCGCCTTTTCTTTACATGACGTGCATATAAAAGCTCGATCAATGGGAACAGAAATGACTAGGAATATTTTGTTATTTAAGTGAGAACATATTTTTTAAAAATAATAATTAAACATAAACTTGTGTCAAATAAGTAAAAACAAAAGTTGTGAATTTTTTTTTTTTATAGATTTTTCTATAATATTTTTCACTTATAATTAAGATATGTATTAAGTAATCGGTGCTAACTTTGTAAAAAAAAATGCAAACACGTTATTCCTAAAGTTTAGTTAAGAAAACAAAAAGCCTTAGATCTGAATTATCTTCCTTTTCATGATCGCAGCATGCTTCTTTATATCACGGCTCTTAGAGACGTGATATAAAGAGGTATGCACAAAAAATTCTCTTTACCTCTGCGTATGATCTTGTCAGATAAGTATTGCCAGATCCTCTTTCCTCTCTCTTTTTTCGTCTACCCTCGACAGACACAGCTCATAAACCAGTCAAACACCTTAACAATATGGTTGCGCTCACAAACGCAGTTTATACGGTATGTAAAACATCTCTCAACTTACAAACACATTATTTGCAGACGTTGTTATACACATTCTCGTGGACACAAATTCATAGCAAACTCAGTCGGGTTCGCAAACAATGCTGTTAAATGTTTTTGACCCCTAATGACACCAATGATTTCGACGATCGTTTTTATAACCTCAAGTTATAATAACTTACCAATGAAAAAGCTTACAAAGTTACTATAAAAATTGTCGAATTTTGGATTCAGTCAGTTCGCCGTTGTAAAAAATGCTATTAAAATCTTATAGTAATTTTCAACTTCGGGAGTTTCAACTGGGAGTTTCTTTCCTAAGAAACATTAAAAATTATAAAAACATGAACGACTTAAAAATATTGAAGAAAAGTTAAGATTGTGTCTCTCTCACGTATTGCAGCAGTAGTTAAAAAACACCAGGCACAACTATCCCACTGTCACTCATCATTTTATTCTAAACCAGATATTGAATACAAGATATGTTGAGTTATGTGAATAAAAACCATCATTATATAATCTATGTTTTTTCTTTTCATTTTATTGCAAAAAAGTTTTAGGAGTAGAAAATACTTAGTTTTTATATGTGTGCCATGAAAATTAAAAAAAAAACAAAAAGAAGCTCAATACAGGGTGGAACGATAAAATTGTCGCCCTAGAAAAGACGACATGGTTCCATTTCCGTTTGATGACAACTGTTTTTCATTTTTTTTGGTTGCAGACCATCTACTAGTTGGCCACTTGTGTACAAATCTCAAGAGTGACAGGAGCCTTCTATCATGTCTGAAAGTGACACAATGTTCAACGAGCAAGATTGGAGATGCGCCGCTGTACAACTCATGGTCTCTATAGATCCAAGTTCTGACCATTGCCAACATCCTCAAAATGCATCGCTGGATTGCCACGAATAAATAGGGACGTGGTCAGGGTGATGAAAACAAAGTTTCCGGCCACGGTTATGGTATTTGGTGTGGTTTCAAGAGAGGTACACCATACATCTTCAGAGTGGGCATGAAAATGAACACCAAAGTGTACCTGGATGTGCTGAAGAGTGTGGTGATCCCCTGGTGCAATCAAGTGGCCGCTGGCAGAGCCTGGTTGTGGCAGCAGGACTCGGCGCCGGCCTACAAATCCAAAGAGACCCAGGTTTGGCTTCAGAAGGAGTGCTACAACTTTATACTCTTATTTCACTACCCCCTTCTCCGCCAGCATGAACCCGCTGAATTACTTCGTTTGGTCATACGTCGAAAACATCACCAACATGACCTCTCACAACATCAAAGCTAGCCTGATCGCAGCCATTCGCTGAGTATTCGCCGAGTATTCACAGAGTATTTGCCGACTTACTGCCGGCGCTTGCTCCCAGTTCTGGGCCCGTATCGAGTCGATGATTGAGGCTAAAGTCGGCTACATTGAATATATGTCAACTCTACTACATAATCAAGTTATTTGAATTGATTTTTTCAATAAAAGTTTTAAAATAAAACTGTAGTGTTGTTTTCTTTAAGACAACATTTTATCGTTCCACCCCGTACTGTGCCACCATGTAAAAAAAGGGCAAAAAACAACTGCATTATTCTATAATTAACACTCACTAAGAAATGCATATATAACCAACTTCTCTTTTCTCTCCCCTTTTTCTTTTATTTTTTCTTCTTTCTTACTTTCTTTCTCACTCTCTCTCTTTCTTTTTCTCTACAAAACACCGAACATCCATGAACAACATTTCTTTCCTAGAACATCCCTATATGTGCAACAAAACATCACCAAGCTTCTTTCCAACAGACTACAATATCATTGTCGTTAAGTCTAATGTAAACAAATACTTTTCGCGTTGTCATCTTAGATAATTAATCAATCAATTCCTTTTAAGTAATCTCCTACACATTCCACACATTGTTTCCAATCCTCTTGTGGTAGCAGTCATCGTCCGAGTGACAAGCTTTTTAATCTTTATCCTCGAGTGGCTCTTGATTTTGATAAGCGGTGATTCATTTAGTAAAAGAAAATGTTCGCCTTTCTAGATATACAAGTAATCTCTTATAATGAATACATTTTTCTTTCTTGTTTTGCATAGCAAACTTCAACCCTAAGGAATCGTTGTCGATTGTAATGAATGCGATGAGTTTCTTGTACGTGTATGCCTTATAATATTTATAGTAATGCATGCCTTATAATATAATAATATATTTAACTACGGAAAATTGTACGTACTGTAGTGTTATCATAGAATGAAATAAAAAAGGAAACAAAGGCTGATCCAATAATCAACCAATTACACGAAACCATAACAACAGGATTGCCAGACTCAATTAAGGAAGTACCACCGACAATTCGGTCATACTGGTCATACAGAGATGAATTATCTGTCAGTGATGGCATAATCATGAAAGGCTCAAGGATTATTATCCCTGAAAACCAGCAGAAAACTATCCTGGACCAACTACATTACAGCCATCAAGGTATCGAAAAGACACGTCTGCAAGCTAGAGATACTGTATACTGGGAGCGAATTAACACTGATATTGAGAACATGATCAAAAAGTGTTCAATATGCCAGGAAAACCTCCCAGCACAACCAAAGGAAACTTTACAACCTCATGACATCCTTAGCAGAGCATGGGAAGTTGTTGGCACTGACTTGTTCCACTGTAATGACCAGGAATACCTCATAATCGCCGATTATTATAGTAAATTCCCAATCATACGGAAAATGAATGGAATGGCCACAAGCAACATGGTCATATCAACAATGAAGCAGATATTTTCAGAACATGGTATTCCCACCAGAGTTATTAGTGATAACGGACCACAGCACTCCAGTGAAGCATTTAAAGAATTTGCTCAACAATGGCAATTCGATCATATCACATCATCTCCAAGGTTTCCTAAATCAAATGGTTTTATTGAACGACAGATTCAAACCATTAAAAGAACAATAGTCAAAGCAAAGCAAGCAAGAAGAGATGTTAACCTTGCAATGCTGTGCTTAAGAACAACGCCTATCAGCCACAAACTTCCAAGCCCAGTTGAACTTCTAAACAGTCGCATCATGAAATCGAATCTGATTGGAAAAAAATCGAATCACAGATTTCCGAACCGCGACCATATCCACGAAGAACTAAAGCACAGACAGGATATACAAAAAACCTATCACGACAAAACAGCCCATGACTTACCAGCACTTGTCCCTGGACAACACGTACGTATGTGGGATAACCAAACTGGAAAATGGAAACCAGCAACAATTCTCAGCAAATGTACAGAACCTAGATCGTACATCCTCAAATTGCCAGATGGATCGTCAAAAAGACGTAACAGAGTTCATATCAGAACAGATGGAAAAGCAACCTATAAACATGTTCACTTTAGTGACCAAACCC
Source organism: Euprymna scolopes (assembly GCF_053919585.1). Lineage (NCBI taxonomy): Eukaryota > Metazoa > Mollusca > Cephalopoda > Sepiida > Sepiolidae > Euprymna > Euprymna scolopes. Next base: position 135,874,025 of record NC_136493.1, read on the forward strand.
AATCTCAATCTGGACACCCTAACACAAGCATCTCAAACCAAATAAACACTAAGAAACACGCACCAAATATAATAAGACATGGCCGTGACATCCATAGGCCAAACAGATTTAAACAATAAATATCTGAACAATGTGTACTACTTTTCTTCCTTCTGGTAAGGGGGGTGTAGTGTTATCATAGAACTACTTTCATACGCGTAACAAGTAAATCATGGCGTATGAATATTGATGTCAACCGCCTAATACAGACGTATTCGACAACATGGCGTAGACCTCTACACACGTACATTCAATCTCTCTTCTAATGTAAATATGTCAATAAAGTTCTATATTAAATAAAACCACAACTTGGTTATCAATTACTTAAACATAAACTAACGACAGGTACGTTGTTATGTGGGCAGGTAGAGTTACTATTTTCTATTAGTTACTATTTTATTCTTCTCTGTTCGTTTAGCTTACTTTTTTTTTAATTTTTCAATTTTCTGCATTGAGTGGAAATTGAATTTAGTCAAATCAAAAGTTTTGTTGTGTTTGTTTTCAATTCTTTTTCTGGAAAGAAAAGAAAACATATATATGGAATTCAAGGCTATGGCGGACATTGAATAAGGAGAAAATTAATACATTGAAAATGTAACACAGACAAGTAACATAACAAAGCTAAACATACAATGAAAAGGTTTTACTCTCGTGGTGGTCTCTACCATACGTGGTACGACTAAGGTCTAGGTCAGTATTTTATATTCACCTATGTGGAATTCAGTCCACCATCATGAAAAACATACTTTCGCGTCCCGCTGTCTGGGTCTTTCCATCTAAATAAAAATAACCTATTGAGTTCTTGGAAACCAGTGTTCCCCTTCGTTATTCCATTACAGTTTCGTGTTATACTCGATTCCAAAATTATAAAAAGATAATTTAATATATGTGTTAACAAACTTTTCTTTTCTATCCCTTTTTCTTTTCTTATTTATTATTTTATTATTATTTTCTTTTAACAAAATATCAGATTTCATGGCAAGTGCTCGACTGAGCTTCAATCTATGCTCCCCCCCCTCGCCAAACTTTCACAAGACACACTCGTCTAGCTGAAAACACCATCAATAATTCCCCCAACTCTTTTATCTGTGCCTAAACCTAAACGTAGATTCCATGAATAAAGCTTCTTTCTTAGAACTGCACGCCTGTGGAATTGACTTCTGTTTTCCTGCTTTCCAGCTTACTACAATATGGTTGTCTTCAAGTCAAATGTAAACAAGTTCTTGATGAGCCGTTCGACTTAACAAATTTACCGAATTTCCATTACTAACGATTACTATATTGTCTAATTGACTACTGTACACTCTTAACCTTTATCCTCGAGTGGTCTATGGGCCTTGATAAGTGGTTATACCTATGTAAAAAACAAAAAAAAAATCCCCAAAACTTTAACCCAACAAAAATGGTGGTGAATAAAAGGGTCACCATTTAGTAAATGGTGACCCTTTTAATCACCACCATTTTTGTTCATTCCTTTTGATTTTATATTAGAAGATACGACATGATTCCATTTTCATTTGATGAAAACCGGTTTAATTTCTTTTGTTGCAGACCATCTACTAGTTGGCCAGTTGTGTACAAACCCCAAGAGCGATAGACGCCTTCTATTATGCGTCGGTGTACAACTCATGTTCTCTACCGATCCAAGTTATGCCAACAGGACCATTGCCAGCACCCTCAAAATGCAAATCTGAACGGTTCAACCCTTGAGGGCGTGATCAGGGTGATAAAAACAAAGTTTCCCGCCACGGTTATGCTGTTTGGTGGGGTTTCAAGTGAGGGCCACATCATGTCACTTCGCATCTTCGGAATCGGCTTGAAAGTGAACACAAAAGTGTACCTAGATGTGCTGACGAGTGTGGTGATCCTCTGGTGCAATCAATTGGCCGCTGGCAAAGCCTGGGTGTGGCAGCAGAACTTGTCACCGGTCCACAAGTCCAAAGAGACCCAAGCATGGCGTCTGAAAGAGTGCTACGACTTTGTACCTTCTCTCACTGCCCACTTCCTTTACCCACCTGAATCCGCTGGGCTACTTCGTTTGGTCATACGTCGAGAACATCACCAACATGACCTCCCACAACACACAAGCCAGTCTGATCACCACCATCAGCCGAGTATTCGCTGAGCTCCCGCCGGCGCTTGTGGAAAAGGCATGCTCCCAATTCCGGACTAGAATTGAGGCGGTGATTGAGTCTAAAGGCGGTTATATAGAATAAACTAGACTGCTCGTGAACCGTTGGGTCAGTATCTTATATTAGCTATGGAATTCATGTATGAGCGTGACACTTGTGACGTAAAGAAAATATTTTTTTTTGACATAACAAGAAACATTTCTATGAAAGTATATTAAAATGAAAAATCACGGACGGATCACTCAAACATGAAAAAACAATCCTCCCTATTCGTGTAAACTTACCTATTTTTCCGAATAATCGCTCAAACATCGAACATTAAACATGATTTTCCTACGAATCAAACGCCGACGAAAGTCATTTAGCAGCAAAAACGCACATGAACCTACCGATGAGAAATATAAGAATGAAAAACACATATTAGAATCCTTCAACCAAGTTATAGAAAGTTAAAATCTAAAAAAAAAAAAAAATTAATAAAACCTGAAGCAAAAAAAAAAAATAAATAAAACCTAAATAAATAAAATAAAATAAAACTAATATCGAAACAGATTAGTAAATGTGTCAATAAATTCACCGTTCTCGCACAACTATTTTGTATCTAGAAATGTAAACAAAAATAAAAAAGAAGGAAGGAATGAAGGAAGTAGACGGATAGAGAGTAGTAGTAGTAGTAGTAGTCTTGGCTTTACTAAAATTGTTCTTATGTTTGTCAACGGGTTAAAGTTGTTTGGTTGTAAGAAAATAGCGACAGTATAGTTGTAATAAAGAATAGTTGCAAAACACACCCACTCTTCCAATGTTAAATAATAATTTCGAAATAATAACGTTAATATTAAAGTGCGCAGGTCAAAATCTGCAAAAGAAGCGATTTGTGTTTATTTGTGTTATGGGTTAATGTTTATGCGCGCATGCGCAACCGGATGTCGTAAACCGGAAAGTGGGTTACATCACTCGTTACAAGGTCATTTGAGTTTTATAATTATATAGATGTTAGCTCTACTGTATAATAAACCTACCTGAATTGATTTTTCATTAAAAGTTTTAAAATAAAAGTAAAATTAAAATAGTTCTGTTTCCTTTAGGGTGGCAAATTTATCGTCCCACCCCGTATAACATCTTAATTGTCAGCGTGTATCTTGGCATATTACGAAGACGCGACCGTCGGCAATATCATATCCAAGGCAAGATTCACACTGCAGTTACATATCGTTGTTATGTAATTGGTGTTATTTTTTAGAAGGTATGAGGGTATGTAATGTTGTTCTTATTTAGATGACGACTTATATATTTGTTGTTGTTCATGTTGGTAAGAGTCTTAGTGTGTTAGGGACAGTTTTAGAAGTGTTCATGTGTTGAGTCTTCATATGTCTTAGGATGTTCATGTTTGTAGAGATAACATATTGGAGACATGCTATTATAAATACATATAAATATAGTACATGCTATTATAAAAAACCTAGACACCTCAAAAGCATGTGGACCAGATCTCATCCCGGCTGTGCTATTAAAAAAATGCTCTGCCGAGGTTGCTCCAGTTCTGTCCAAACTTTACAATAAATGCCTTAACGAATCTTGTTTTCCCGACTGCTGGAAAACCGTCTCTGTGGTACCAGTCTTCAAGAATACTGGTGAAAGAACTGACCCACTAAATTATCGCCCCATTAGCCTCCTCCCGCTTTTCGCCAAAATATTTGAGTCCTTAGTTAATCAAGCCCTAGTCCAGCACCTAACAGCTGCTAAACTCCTGACTGACAAACAATATGGATTCAGGCAAGCCCGTTCAACAGCAGATATCTTAATTGTAGTTTCTGAACGTATATACCGTTCATTGGATAAAACAGGGGAGCGTAGAGCGGTGGCCCTTGATATATCTAAGGCTTTTGACAGGGTATGGCACGATGGTCTTCTAAGGAAAATTAGATCATATGGAATCACTGGAAGAATTCACAATGTAATTAAATCCTTCTTAAGTAATAGAAAAATCAAAGTTGTCCTCGACGGTCGTACATCCAAACAATATGACATAAATGCGGGAGTACCTCAGGGGTCTATCCTTGGACCTCTATTATTCCTGATATTCATAAATGACCTCCCTGATAAAATTGTTTCGGAGATGGGTATATTTGCCGATGACCACTCTCTATAACAGATATGAGGGGAAAACAAATGAACACATATCCAAGGAAATGACAGAAACACTAGAGGATGACCTCCAATCCGTAGTGGAATGGGGACAAAAATGGTTGGTCACATTCAATGCTGCTAAGACTAAGCTTGTTTCCTTCAATAACTACAAGAAACCTTCTCTACCTCCAATAGCAATGGCCAAGAACACATTGCCTGAAAGTACTTCTTTTAAACTCCTCGGCCTAACGTTTACAGGGAATATGAACTGGAATAGATGCATTGCCAAGGCTGCTGCAAGGAAGGTTGGCTCCCTCTACCGTGCTAGAAAACTACTTACGCCTGACAGTATCCTATACCTCTATAAGGCAACCATTCGCCCATCTATAGAGTACTGTTGTCACATCTGGGCTGGTGCATCTTCTGCTTGTCTCTCGCTTCTGGACAGGGTTCAAAAGAGAGTCGCCAACCTGATAGGTCCTGAACTGTCATCTAGGCTTCAGCCTCTGTCCCATCGACGAGATGTTGCATCCCTCTGCCTATTCTACAAATACTTTAATGGTGAATGCTCTGACGAACTGCAAACACTTGTAGCTCCCCGACGTAACTACCCCCGACAAACCCGACAAGCTAGTAAGTCTCATCCCTTTACAGTAGAGATCCCTAGGTGCAAGAAAGCCTTTTACTCCAATATTTTCTTCCCCAGAACTGCGGGTCTTTGGAACTCCCTTCCGGGATTCTGCTTTCCCAACTGCAATGATATGCAGAAGTTCAAGTGTAATGTTAACAAACATCTTTCTACTCTTCTCCCCTCATAATGACCCCGCAAATTAAGTCCCTAATAGTAGCCCCCCTGCTTCAAAGCGGCACTGTGCCTTGTTTGGGGTGAAAATTGAATAATAAAAAACAAACAAAAAAAAACATAAACAGGGTATATATAAAGAGACAGACAGTTCTGTATATATGAGAGACAGGATACATATATAAAGAGAGAGAGAGAGAGAGAGAGAGAGAGAGAGAGAGAGTTCTTATATATATATAATAGACAGTGTACATGTTACTACAATAGCCAACGTCATGTAATACACAATGAGAGGAGATTTGATATATAGATAGATAGAGCGAGAATGCGTTTGACATTTACGTTGACAGTTGTACATTTTTATAAACACAAAGTTCATATTAATACAATTTCACTTTACCTTTGTTTTGGTAGAATGACACAACACAAGACGGCAGTTATAAAAACACATGATGATACGTTCATTTCTTCTTCGACCGGTCGGACATGATTCTGCATTTCAGGGATTCAAAGTTGTTACATGGTTATGTCTAAAACCTCTCGCTTCCTAGAGGGTGCCTTGACTCTAACGGAGCATCGGTCTGATCTCCTCTGCTTCTCTGACCTGACTCCCCTGATTCTCTGCTCTAATCTTCCCCTAACTAACTTTGAACCCTCCTATATTGAGAAATCATTTCTGCCCTGACGTCACACGTATGTCTGGTCAACGTGACCACAACTCGCGTGTATATTTTAACAGAATCAACAATTTAACTAGACATTCCATTTAAACCTATTGTTCTTTAAAACCTATCTACAGGGTTCAATCCCCGCTTATTCGTATATCATTTTCATTTAACTAATTTCCTATTCTTTACTTACATAAAAAGGGGACAGCCCTTATCATGTACCATCGTTGTATAAATAAATTCAATAATCAGTATTTAAAATTCAGTAATTTAATCTTTTATGCATTTCACCATGAACCTGCATGATAAAAGTATCAATTGTGAATGTATTTATGTAACCCGATATGCTGACTATGTATTAATTCCTGCAGGAATATGAGATAAACAATGTAAAATTAAGATAAACTATATGAAATTCAGGCATCTTGATTATTTAGTAGAGCTTACATATATTGAATATAGCCGCCTTCAGCCTCAATCACCGCTTCAATATGGGTCCGAAACTGGGGCATGCCTTTTCCACAAGCGCTGGCAGAAGCTCGACGATCAGGCGGGAGGCCATGGTGGTGACGTTCACGACGTATGACCAAACGAAATAGTCCAGCGGATGCAGGTCAGTTGGGCAGGGGGTCAGTGAGATAAGCATAAAAATTAGTAGCACTCCTTTTGAAGGCAAGCCTGGGTCTCTTTGGACTTGTGGGCAGACGCCGAGTCCTGCTGCCACACTCAGGGTCTGCCAGCGGCAAACTGATTGGACCAAGGGATTACCATACTTTTCAGCACATTAAGGTAGTCTTTAGTATTCATTTTCAAGCCGACTTCGATGATATGAGGTGGCATGATGTGACCTTCACTTGAAACCACATCAAGCACCGTAATCATGGCCAGAAACTTTGCTTTCGTCACCCCAGGCACGTGCCTATTTATTCATGGCAATCCAGCGATGCATTTTGAAGGTGCTGACAATGATCCTATTTTCATAACTTGGATCAGTAGAGAGCATGAGTCGTACAGCGGCGCATCTCTGATCCTGCTCGTTGAACATTGTGCAACTTTCAGACAGAAGGCTCCCATCGTTCTTGGGATTTGTACACAACTGGCTAAAAAGTAGATGGTCCGACACCACCACCACCACCACCACCACCACCACCACCACCACCACCACCACCACCACCACCACAACAACAACAACAACAACAACAACAACAAAAAGAAAACCGGTTTTCATCAAACCGAAATGGAATCATGTCGTCTTTTTTAGTGTGACAATTTTATTCTTCCACCTTGTATTTCTTTTGCCTGAATAGGAAAACAGTCTAACATTCACTTAACTACATGACCATACGAATGTGCATTATCACACACATAGCACGTGTTGGAATAAAAAGTGGACATTGGGTTTACTTTCAGCAACCTCGTATCTCTTGCTTCTTTTATTTTGTCCTTCAATCCTCACATTTCATGAATGATGATGTAACAAAGAGGAAAGAATTACTGTTTTCTGGGTCGGAATCTGGTTATTGCTTACTAGTTTAGTATCTTGAAGTGGTATTTTAAGCTCCTTACATCAAGTGACTTCATGCTTTGTCTGGAGCGATTTCCACATGAAAAAGAAACACGGAAACTGTTTTTCATACCTATATACAGGTATAAAAAACTAGCAGATGTACCCAGCGTTGCCCGGTATTTAGACATGTGCATGTGAGTATTATGTTTTTTTTTTTTTTTTTTTTTTTTTTTTTTTAAACAGTTTGACTTCTTGTAAGTAAAAAAGAAAGATACCCGAGCTGAAGTCGAAACCAAAACTTAACTGGTGCTACCAGATCAGGCTGTCTGAAGATATTGGCTTCCTGAGACGAAATGCACCTCACATTGATGCTTTTTGTTTTTTTTTAATTCCTTTTGCAAAACTTAATTATGTTCTGCAAAATCAAAACCAAAAACAACAACCCACCTTTTCCCCCTTTTCCTTCCTCCCATTTTCCCTTTCTCTTGCTATCTCCCCCACTTCCTGACTGGTTTCATAACTTAAATTGTACGAAACATTAACACTATAACCCTTTTCCTTCTCCCATTGCAAAACTCATCCATGTTCAGCAGCGCAGGGAACAAAAACGATAAAATCCACTATTAAACAACCAAACCAAACACTAAAACTAGTGATCGGAGATACAAAATTGCTTGAAGAATAAAAACATTCTACAAAATAATAACTGGATTCGGCAAATATCGAAAAATTCGACGACAAATATCGAAAAATTGGCTAAAAACATTAATATCTTCACCTTCAACTGGCCACTTTTCAACAGGGGGGGGTCGTTTTTTCGCCGATATTTTTGAAAGTCATCTAGCCTTAATTTAAACCTACGTCACTTTCGGTTTGGCGGTGGTCGTAACAGCAAAGACGTCAGGTTTTTTTCCCCATTCTTTTCCCCCTTCGCGGTATGGGTTCGAGCCTGCCTTCCTACTACCACTTTTTTTTTTTGCTCAACATACACATCCAAAAACCCGGGAAACGTCGGGCTGAAATGCTAGTCTATCTCTATATCTATAAAAGTGAACGTGTCTGTGTATCTGTGTTTGTGTGTGTCTGTACATTTCCCTACGCAATAACTCTGTCAATTTTTAGTCACAATAGGTCATAATGGGTCATAATAGGAGTCAAAGTTAAAAAAATGACCATTTTTTTTTGCTCAACATACATCTTCAACTACCCGGGCAACGCCGGGCACCCATGCTAGTATATCTATAAAAGTGAACGTGCCTGTGTATCTGCCTGTCTGCGTATCTGTCTGTCTGTGTGTCTCTGTGTGTACATTTCCCTACGCAATAACTCTGTCAATTTTTAGTCTATAGACTCGAAATTTGATATACAGGGTACTGAGATTTGGGAAAATCGTTGTGATCCGTTTTCGGCCAGAAATTTGGCGATTAAGGGGTCAAAGTTTAACGATTTGACCTTTGAGAACTCTACCAAACTCCTCCGACAAGTTAGGGTCTAAACACTTGAAATTTTAGATATAGGTTCCTTTGACATGGATCTAACTTAACTTTATTTGTGCCCAAAACAATAAATATTAAGGGGTCATAATAGGAGTCAAAGTTAAAAAAAATTGGCCGCTTTTTTTGGTGAACATACACCTCCAAACACCCGGGCAACGCCGGGCTGAAATGCTAGTATATCTATAAATGTAAGAATGTGTGTGAGAACACTTTTCACCCAACATAGTCAACGAATTTTTGATTTACACACTTTAAATTTGGTATATAGGATATTCTAACAGATGGAAAATTTTTTAATAGGTTTTCATCAGAAAAAAAGGGCTGTTCTAGAGGTCAAAATTGAAAAATTGGTGCGTGGAAGTCATCGGATTTTTGTCTGCTTGCTAACTGTTTCACGAATGCGCATGCATGAATAGTTCCTTATGTTAAGAATAAGTAGCTTGAAAACACTTTTTAATGATCGTATCAGACTGGTCTAATGGTTATCGTACTTGACTCACTGTCTTTAGGTTTTGGTTTAGTTGTTTGGTTGTTGTGTGTTACGGCATATCAACTCTATTCGGGTTATTTAATGCCGAACCCAGTTATTATTTTGTAGAATGTTTTTATTCTTCAGGCATTTTGTATCTTAAATCACTAGTTTTAGTGTTTGGTTTGGTTTGGTTCGAACTTCAAAACGATACTGATCTTGGTAAAATCCGTCGCGTCTGTCGAAAGTTTTAGGCAGACATGCAAACATACATACATACATACATACATTTATATATTGGTAAATAAAAATTTTCGACCCAAACCGATTAAAAAGCTTGCCCTATCTCTGAATACCTTTTATGTAAAATTTCAAATGTTTAGACAAAAATCGTCTGAGTAATTTGGTAGAGACCACAGAGGTCAAATTTTTTAAACTTTGACCCCTATTATGACTACTTAACATTTATTGTTTGGGGCTCACATCAAATTATTAAGTTAGATCCATGTCCAAGGAACCTATATCTAAAATTTCAAGTGTTTAAACCCAAAATTGGCGGAGGAGTTTGGTAGAGATTTCAAAGGTCAAATCGTTGAATATTAACCCCTTGACAGCCAAATTTCTGACCGAAAACCAATCACATCGATTTTCCCAAATTTCAGTACTCTGTATATCAAATTTTGAGTCTGTAGACTTTAAATTGACAGAGCTATTGTGCAGGGAAATGTACACACACGCACAAACACACACACAAACACGTCCACTTTCACACACATATATATATATATATATATATATATATATATATATATATATATATATATTTACAAAGTTAATATTTTGAATAATCGAATATTGTTTAGATAGACAAATAAACCGTAACCGTGAGAGAAAAGAGAACCAGAATAAAAAGTGGCATCATAATGTAACTGAACGACTTGACTAAATTTTCCGCCGATTAACTAACAGCAACAGTTAAATTATTATACAGCATTGTTATTCCTTTCCTCCAAAGGCTGTCGCTCATAATTAAACTCTCAGTGCTTAGCTTGTAATTCTTATTTTCTCAAGTGCGAAAATGTAAATTTCATTAGGGTATAAATTCCCCCAACATCGGGGGTATCATATTTTCACTCGAATTCCAGTGAAGGTAAAACGATCAGTGCCGGCGAAGAAATCAATGGTAAACATCTGTTGCGGTAAGGTAAAAATAATTCGTAAAGGTTATCGAAAAAGATTCCAAGGAAAATTATTAGTTATTGCCAGGTCGCAATCATTGATAATAGCTCGTGTGAAAACACGTAGTGATTAAATAGATTTTTTGGAGATTGATGTTATTGTATTCAGGTAAACGTGTTATGTCTGAACAGCCATGTCCTTGCATTCAGTAATACAATGAAATCTTAATCGCAAGTGGGACAGGCAGCTTTAAGAAAACCATTAAAAAGATCCTAATCTGTGAGTATACCCACGTCAGGCACAACTGCTGGTTACACAAGAAAATGGAGCAATTTCCATAAAAACATAACACGTATGGAATTCAGTTTAAAATTTATCTTGTTAACTAAAAAAACAAAACAAGACAAAACAAAAACGTAACCCAAAAACCACCTAGATTACAATAATGATTTTGTCAAAAGAACACGATTTATTAAGATGCGTCCGAGAACTAGCATCATTGAGATGCGTCTAAAATTTAGTTTTATTGAGACGTTTCCAAAAACTAATATTATTGAGATAATTCTAAAAACTAGAACTATTCAGAAATGTTCTAAAACTAATATTATTTTGATGCGTCTAAAGACTAGCATATCTGAGATGCCTTATTGATATACGTTATTGATATACATTAATGATATACATAAAAAAACTATTATTATGGACATGCTTCTAATAGCTACAATAATTGAAATACGTACAAGAACATGCATTATTGAGATAAGTTCAAGAACTAGTCTTATGGAGATCAGTTCAAGAATTAGCATTATTGTTGGTTAGTTGGTTTTGCTTTACGGCATATCAGCCCTTTTCGGGTTATTTAATGCCGAATCCAAAGATTTTGAAGAAAAAATTTTTAATAGAATATATTTGTTGTTTTAAAGTCGGTTTCTATTTAACCCATAGTTGGGACCCTAACAGGTACTACCACTCCGGGTCAGAGTGGACCTGGGAGCAATGGTAATTAAAGGGTGGCTCCACACTCCCCAAAGCCTGCAAGCTGGGGCCTCATCACTGGATATAGTTTAAGGTCATATCCAGGACCGAATTAGCATTATTGAAATTAGCTCAAGAATTAGAATTATTGAGATGAGGTAAAGAACTGTTATTATTTGAATTAGTTCAACAAATTGGTATTATTGAGATGAATTCATTTTCATGTTTAAGGTGTGTCTAGCGTGGTTATACTCACAGATAAGGAACTTTTAAATGGGTCTCTTAAAGCTACCCCCACTTTCGATTTAGATCAGATGAGGTCAAGAACTTGTATTAGTAAGATAAGTTAAAATCTGGTATTATTGAGATAATTTCAAGAACTAGTAATGATAAAATGAGTTCAAGAACTGGTATTATTGCGATGTGTTCAACAACTGGTATTATTGAGGTGATTTCAAGAACTGGTGTTATTAGAATGAGTTTAAGAACTCGTATTATTGCGATGAGTTTAAAAACAGGAATTATGGAGATGATTTCAAAAACTAGTATTATTAGGTTGAGTTTATAAACTGGTATTATTGAGATAAGTTAAAGAACTGGTATTATTGAGATGAGTTCAAAACTGGAGACGAGTTTGAGAATTCATATTACTGAGTTGATTTCAAGAACTGGCATTACTGAGTTTACTTCGAGAACTAGTATTAATAAGTTAAGTTTAAAAACTTGTATTATTAAAAAAGTTCAAGAACTAGCTTTTTTAGGTGAGTTAATGAATAAGTATTATTAAGAATAGTTCAAGAACCAGCATTTTTTTGATGTTCTAGGACTAGCATTAATGAGATGAGTTCAAGAACTGTTTTTTTAAATAAGTTTTACATTTTGACCCATTAGCAGCCTTTTTTTTCGGATGAGAATTAATTAAAAAGTTTTCCACCTGTCAAATTGTCCTCTAGACCAAATTTCAAGTGTATAGATAAAAATCCCTTGACTATATTGGGTAAAAGTGTCCTAACATACATCCTCACTTTCATAGATATGCAAATAATGACAAAGTTTATTCTCTGAATAATCGAATATTGTTTAGATACACGAATAAACCGTAACCGGGAGAGAAAAGAGAACCAGAATAAAAAGTGGGCATCATAACGTAACAGAATGACTTGACTAAATTTTCCGCCGATTAAGTAATAGCGACCGTTGTAAACACATCATCGTTAAACTACAGCGTTGTTATTCCTTTTCTCCAAAAGCTTACGCCTATAATTGAACTCTCAGCGCTTAGCTTGTAATTCGTATTTTCTCACGTGCGAGAATGTAATTTTATTTGGGTATAAATTTCCCCAATATTGGGGGAATCTTTTTTTCATTTGAATTCCAGTGAAGGTAAAACGACCACTGTCGGCAAAGAAATTAATGATAAAAAACTGTTGCGATAAGTTAAAAATAATTCGCACAGATGATCGAAAAAGATTCCAGTGAAAATTATTTGTTATTGCGACATAGTAATCATTGATAATAGCTCGTGTGAAAACAGTTTTTTTTTGGTTTGATTTTATTGTATTCAGGTAAGCGTGCTATTCTTACACAGCCATGTCCTTGCATTCAGTAATACAATGAAATCTTAATCACAAGTGGGGCAGGCAGCTTTAAGAGGGACATTAAAAAGATCCTAATCTGTGAGTATACCCACGCCAGGCACACCTGCTGTTTACATAAGTAAATGACGCAATTTTCATAAAAACATAAGTTAATTTGTATAGAATTTAACCTTAATTTTATCTTGTTAACTAAAACCTAAAAAAAAAAAACTAACAAAAACAAAAACAAATACACCCCCCCGAAAAACACCTAGATTTCAATAATTATCTTTTCAAAAGAACACGATTTATTAAGATGCGTCCGAGAACTAGCATTATTGAGGTACGTTTAAAAAACTAGTATTATTGAGACGTGACCAAAAACTAATACTATTGAGATATGTCAAAGAACTAGTACTATTAAGAAACGTTCAAAAACTAGTATGATTTTCATGCGTCTTATGACTAGTATATGTTAGATGCGTTATTAATATATGTAAAAATACTAGCATTATAGACATGCCTCTAATAACTAGAATATATGAAATACATAAAAGAAATAGTATTATATAAATGCATTCAAGAATTAGTATTATTGAGATGCGTTAAGAGTTGGCAATATTGAGATAAGTTTAAGAATTAAAATGATTGAAATTAGTTCAAGAATTAGAATTTTTGAGATCAGTTAAAGAACTGGTATTATTTATATGAGTTAAATGACTGGTATTATTGAGATGGTTTCAAGAACTGATATTATGGAGATGAGTTCATTTTCTTGTGTAAGCAGCTGGTGTGCCTGGCGTGAGTAGACTCACAGATCAAAATCTTTTAAATGGTCTTCTTAAAGCTGACTGGTTAACTTACGACTAAGATGAGATTAGGCCAAGAACTTGTATGAGTAAGATGTTTAAGAACAAGTATTATTGAGATAATTTCAAGAACTGGTAATATAAAAATGAGTTCAAGAACTGATATTATTGCGATTAGTTAAAAGACTGGTCTTATTGAAATGAGTTAAAAACTGATATCATTGAGATGATTTCAAGAACTGATATTATTGAGATGAGTTTAAGAACTGGTATTATTGAGACGATTTAAAGAGCTGGTATTATTAGAATGAGTTCAAGAAGTGAAATTATTGAGATGATTCTAAGAACTGGTATTATTGATTTGAGTTTAAAATCTGGTATTATTTAGATTAGTTCAAGAACTGGTATTATTGAGATGAGTTTGAACACTTTTGTTATTGAATTGATTTCAAGAATTGGCATTATTGAGATGAGTTGAAGAACTCGTATTACAGCGATAAGCTCAAAAACTTGTATTATTGAGATGAGTTGAACAACTGGCATTATTGAGAAAAGTCCAAAGACTAGCATTTTTTTGAGAATGGTTCAAGAACTTGCATTTTTTTTTGATGTTCTAAGAATTAGCATTATTGATATGAATTTACAAACTGGTATTATTAAGATGTGTTCAAATAACTGGTAATATTTAGATTAGAATTAGCATTTTTGAGGTGAGTTAAAATATAAGAACTACTGAGATGTGTTCAAGAATTGGCATTATTGAGATGAGTTCAAGTACCAGTATCATTGAGATTAATTCACGACCTCTAATTATTGATATTAGTGTAAGAACTGGTATTATTAAGACAAGTTCAACAACTGGTATTATTGAGATAATTTCAAGGACTGATATTATTGAAATTAGATACAGGATTGATATTATTTGGATGAGTTCAAGAAGTGGTATTATTGCAATGAGTTCAAGAATTAGCATCATTGAGATGAGTTCAAGAACTGGTATGATTGAGTTACTTTCAAGAGATATCATTTTGAGATGAATTCAAGAACTGGTATTATTAAGATATGTTTAAGAACAAGCATTATTATGATAAGATTAAGGACTGATATTATTTAGATGATGTGAAGAACTGATACTATTGCGACAAGTTCAAGAAGTTGTAACGAGTACAAGAACTAAGGTTATAGGTAGGAGTTCATGAATGCTGTTTCTGACAAAGAGGAAAGAACTGCTGTTTGCTGGGTCAGAATCTATCCATCTAATACTCATCGTTTACGAGTTTTGTACCTTAATTACTTCTAAGTATTTCTGAAGTTTCTGCTTTATTAGGCCAGTTGCTCCCGTCACAACCCGTATGATGTTTATATCTTGAAGTGGTATTTTAAGCTCCTTATATCAAGTGGCTTCATGTTTTGTCTCGAGCGGTTTCCACATAAAAAAGAAATGTTTATTAATATTTGTTTCACTAACCCATAACACGGAAACCGTTTTCATACCTATATATATAGAACATTAGCAAATGTACCCAGCGTTTCCCGGTATTCATTGTAACATTAAATCTTATTATACATTTTCCTAATGTGTGTGTGTGTGTGTGTGTGTGTGTGTGTGTGTGTATGACTCAGCGGATATTTTAGTGATATTTATATCCATGTTTGGTGTATGGAAATGCACAAAAAAAAAACAAAAAAACAAAAATGCAAAAAAAAAAAACCCAACAAAAAACAAAAAACAAAAAAAAATAACGATTTACTAAACAACGTTTTATTTACTGAATATTTTTATGGTATTCACCGGAAGTTATTATCTCCCTTAGTAAGTTCGATTTACTGTCTGTGTGTGTGCGTGTGTGTGACGTGGTTTATCTCAGCCTACCGGCAACTCACCCAGGCAAGTAAGGTACCGAACTGAAGCTTATGACCCAGCGGATGTTTTAGTGATATTTATATTCATGTTTGGTGTATGGAGATGCAAAAAAAAAAAAAAAAAAATAAAAATAAAATAAAAAAAAATGCAAAAAAAAAATAACGATTTACTAAACAACGTTTTATTTACTGGATATTTTTCGGGTACAAGGACCCAAGTTTGCCCAGCTGGGCAAACTTGGGTTCTTATATCTTAAAAAATGGAGTAAAAATCGGACAGAAACTGAAATATGTGCATGTGAGTATTATGCTTTTTTTTTCTAAACATTTGATTCCTGTAAGTAAAATAAAAGATATTAGAGCTGAGATCGAAACCAAAATCTGAAGACAGTGAGTCAAGTACGATAACCATTAGACCAGTCTGATATGATCATTAAAAAGTGTTTTCAAATTATTTATTCTTAACACAAGGAACCTGTAATGTGAACTATTCACGCATGCGCATTCGTAAAACAGCAAATAAAAACAATCCTATATGGTTGAAAAATGTTCTTACACACACACATTCTCACTTTTATAGATATATAGATAATTACAAAGTTAATATTCTGAATAATCGAATATTGTTCGGATAGACGAATAAACCGCAACCGTGAGAGAAAAGAGAAAAGAGAACCAGAATAAAAAGTGAACATCATAACGTAACAGAACAACTTTACTAAAAAGCGACCGTTGTAAACACATCATCGTTAAATTATTATACAGCGATGTTATTCCCTTCGTCCAAAAGCTGTCGCTCATAATTGAACTCTCAGCGCTTAGCTTGTGATTCTTATTTTCTCACATGCGAGAATGTAATTTTTATTAGGGTATAAAAGTCCCCAACTTTTGGGGATTCATATTTTCACTCCAATACTAATGAAGGTAAAACGGTCAGGAAATCAATGGTAAAAATCTGTTGCGATAAGGTAAAAATAATTTGCAAAGATAATCGAAAATGAATCGAGTGAAAATTATTTGTCATTGCGACATAGCAATCATTGATAATAGCTCGTGTGAATATTTTTAGTTTGATTTTATTGTTTTCAGGTAAGCGTGCTATTCTTACACAGCCATGTCCTTGCATTCAGTAATACAATGAAATCTTAATCACAAGTGGGGCAGGCACTTTAAGATGGCCATTAAAAAGATCCTAATCTGTGAGTATACCCACGCCAGGCACACCTTCTGCTTACACAAGAAAATGACGCAATTTCCATACAAACATAACAAGTTAATTTGTATAGAATTTAACCTTAATTTTATCTTGTGAACAAAAAAGAAAAAAACAAAATACAAAAAGCAAAAAACAAAAACAAAAGTAAAATAAAAAAAAGAAAAACACCTAAATTACAATAATGGTTTTGACAAAATAACATGATTTATTAGAATGCGACGAGAACTAGCATTATTGAGATACTCTAAGTACGAGTAATATAAGGAAACGTTCAAAAACTAATATTATTTTGATGCGTTTAAAGACTAGTATATTTGAGATACGTTATTGATATACGTTAATAAAGTAGTATGATAAACATGCCTCAAATTATTAGAATAATTTAAATACGTACAATAACTAGCATTAAATAAATACGTACAATAACTAGTATTATATAAATACGTACAATAACTAGCATTATATAAATACGTACAATAACTAGTATTATATAAATACGTACAATAACTAGCATTATATAAATACGTACAATAACTAGTATTATATAAATACGCACAATAACTAGTATTATATAAATACGTACAATAACTAGTATTATATAAATACGTACAATAACTAGCATTATATAAATACGTACAATAACTAGCATTATATAAATACGTACAATAACTAGTATTATATAAATACGCACAATAACTAGTATTATATAAATACGTACAATAACTAGTATTATATAAATACGCACAAGAACTAGTATTATATAAATACGTACAATAACTAGTATTATATAAATACGTACAATAACTAGTATTATATAAATACGTACAATAACTAGCATTATATAAATACGTACAATAACTAGCATTATATAAATACGTACAATAACTAGTATTATATAAATACGTACAATAACTAGTATTATATAAATACGTACAATAACTAGTATTATATAAATACGTACAATAACTAGTATTATATAAATACGTACAATAACTAGCATTATATAAATACGTACAATAACTAGTATTATATAAATACGTACAATAACTAGTATTATATAAATACGTACAATAACTAGTATTATATAAATACGTACAATAACTAGCATTATATAAATACGTACAATAACTAGTATTATATAAATACGTACAATAACTAGTATTATATAAATACGTACAATAACTAGTATTATATAAATACGTACAATAACTAGTATTATATAAATACGCACAAGAACTAGTATTATATAAATACGTACAATAACTAGTATTATATAAATACGTACAATAACTAGTATTATATAAATACGTACAATAACTAGCATTATATAAATACGTACAATAACTAGCATTATATAAATACGTACAATAACTAGTATTATATAAATACGTACAATAACTAGTATTATATAAATACGTACAATAACTAGTATTATATAAATACGTACAATAACTAGTATTATATAAATACGTACAATAACTAGTATTATATAAATACGTACAATAACTAGTATTATATAAATACGTACAAGAACTAGTATTATATAAATACGTACAATAACTAGTATTATATAAATACGTACAATAACTAGTATTATATAAATACGTACAATAACTAGCATTATATAAATACGTACAAGAACTAGTATTATATAAATACGTACAATAACTAGTATTATATAAATACGTACAATAACTAGTATTATATAAATACGCACAAGAACTAGTATTATATAAATACGTACAATAACTAGTATTATATAAATACGCACAATAACTAGCATTATATAAATACGTACAATAACTAGCATTATATAAATACGTACAATAACTAGTATTATATAAATACGCACAATAACTAGTATTATATAAATACGTACAATAACTAGTATTATATAAATACGCACAAGAACTAGTATTATATAAATACGTACAATAACTAGTATTATATAAATACGTACAATAACTAGTATTATATAAATACGTACAATAACTAGCATTATATAAATACGTACAATAACTAGCATTATATAAATACGTACAATAACTAGTATTATATAAATACGTACAATAACTAGTATTATATAAATACGTACAATAACTAGTATTATATAAATACGTACAATAACTAGTATTATATAAATACGTACAATAACTAGTATTATATAAATACGTACAATAACTAGTATTATATAAATACGTACAAGAACTAGTATTATATAAATACGTACAATAACTAGTATTATATAAATACGTACAATAACTAGTATTATATAAATACGTACAATAACTAGCATTATATAAATACGTACAAGAACTAGTATTATACAGCGGAGGGTATGGAACTACTCAATCAAAAGGAGATGATGACACTAGGCGAATATGACATATACAAATAATGTGAAGTTCTGGAAGGAGACGCAATTAAATAAACAAAAGCGAAAAAGAAAATTAGAAAAGAATATATATATATATAAAAACTCATAGAAACTAAATTATAAAATAGGAACCTAATAAAAGATATAAACAAATGGACAGTATCTGGACCGTCTTCTTCATTATCTTCATCTTCTTTTTCCCTTCTTTTTCTTCTTCTTCTTCTTCTTCTTCTTCTTCTTCTTCTTCTTCTTCTTATTATTATTATTATTATTATCATTATTATTATCATTATTATGTTCTCTTATCATATATAATCCCCCCTTTTTATTAGTTTATCTTTGAAAAAAATATGTACTTGGCTCCATCCTTTTAATAATAATAATAATAATAATAATAATAATAATAATAATAATAATAATAATAATCGACAGAAACAAAACTCTACTGGAACAAGATATCTGAAAAGTGACAAGACTATACCAGAAATATCGAATGGCCAAAAGACACGAAAGAATTACAGCAAATCGAAGAAGGGATAGAAAACGAAATCAGCAATCCCAAAATAACGGTAAACTGGAGAACACCAAGTCTTGACGAAATACATGCACACTAGTTAAAAAAAATTCAGTGCACTACACTTATACAAACAACATTGAAAAAGAACTTCCTTCAGAAACTATAGGCCCATAACCTGCTTACCAACTATATGTAAAATACTCACAGCACAACTGAGACAACAAATCTATCACTCTCTTAATAATCGTGGATTACTTTCCAAGGAACAGAAAAGATGCTAAAAAGGAAAAGATAACATCGGCATAGATCGACTATAAGGAAATGAATGACAGGATCCCTCAAACATGAATAATAGAGTACTTGAGGTGGTACAAAATATCAGATACGATTGTCAATTTGATTGAAAAAACAGAACAGAGAGATAAGATAATGATCATTGCCAGCGATAAGTCAGTGGCAAACGGCTGTTGCGATGATGCAAATTCATTTGCAAAGTTTACCGAGAGAGGTGGTGAGTACTGGAAATCTGGAGAGACTTGTTGTCACCCGGATTCCCGGGGACATCACTGGTTGTTGCTATTGATGACGCGTGATAATTCCTAGTGAGTGAATGATAATATTTTATTTCGAAAGCAGATTAACAGAACACCGGTTAATAGACTTTTTTTAAATTTATAAAATTATTAAGTAAACATTACAAAATAATAACAATTGGGAAGGCTCGATATAACGAAGTGTATGGAACTACATAATAATGGGCAATGAGACTGAACTTGGCGAGCATAATGCATACAATTATCTGAGAGTTCTGGAATCAGACGCCATCAAATCTAGAGAAATAAAATGCTGGACAATAATACTTAAGAAAAGCAAGAAAACATCTAGTAGACACTCGAGGAAAATATTTAACACCCGGGTTGGACAAAAGAATTTAGGCACCTAGACCAGAAAACTATAAAAATAATGATGCTGTGCAATGCATCAAATGGATGACATTGACCAAATCTACGCAAAAAGGAGGAAAAGGTGTAGAAGACTTGTAAGAAAACTGTGTGAATGGCACGTAAAGAACTGAAAAAATACATAAAACAGAAAAACTGATAATTACACAAAGACACATCGGAAAAATGAATAATACAGTTTACATTGAAAACAGAAATAAAAAAATAGAAAAATAGTCATTCATGATTCATAAGACTGGCTAGAGAAGAGACAAGCCACCCACCTACATTAAGGTTGCCTTAACAGAGAAATTGAATCTTTCCTGGCAGCCACACAGAACAACGCGATTAAAACGAATGCTATCTAAGCTAAAAGAAATTGTGGACAAAGAGACGAAACAGTAAATCACATAAAAATTAAATGCAGGAAACTAGCCCCTTCCCATAATAATACAAAAACTGATACGACCTTGCGGGAAAAGCAGTTCACTGTGACAAACATATGCACTTTGAACTAGCAGACAAATGGTTCAAGCAAAAATCAGACAATATTTGAAAACAAAATTGTATAAGACATGGAGATACAAACAGATAACTGCTTTCTAGCAAGACGTAATAATAGTCATTAAGAAAAAAAAGATCATGCTAAATCGTAGATTTGGCAGGTTAAAAATCAAGGAGGAACAAAAGAAGCAAAAACATATAAGTTGTTAGAAAACTAAAAGAAATATGGAATATAAAGTAAGTTAATAACCAATAATTGTAGGAGAACCAGACAATGTCCTGAAAATCCTGGAAAACTGACTACGAGAAATTGGAATAAAAAGAAATATTTTTTATGGAAATCGCCTCAGACAATGCATGAAGCCACTTGATGTAAGGAATTAATAATACTATTTAAAGGGATCAAAAGCCAGCAAGACATAAGTTTTAGATGAATAGATTCCGACCACAAAAAACAGCAGTTATTTCCTCTTTGTCAGAAACATCGCTCATGGAACGTGAAGATTAAAGGATAAAATAAGGGAAGCGAGAATTACGAGGTTGCTGAAAGTAAACCCAAGGTTTTTATCCTTTAAAAAATTTCAGGTCATCTAAGGAAAGAAAATGATGAAAAACAGCCGAAATATTAAAGGAAATCGCTGATTGCTAAAACCAACGATCATAACCAACAAGGCTAACTTACCACATATAATAATTTTAAATAGAAAATAAAAAGATACAAAACATAAAAAAATTCACGTAACCAATGGAAGTTAAAACAGCTAGAAAACTAAACTGACCAGTTTCTACAAAAATACACACACAAAATAAAACCAGCCATACATGTGGTGACATCAGCCTCAGCTGGTGTTACACAGATATTTTGTGAAGGGTTAAGGGGGGATGAAAAGGATAAGAAGGGAATGCACGGATAAGATCTGCCCCGGAATAATCAGGACAGCTGTGTTCCAACGATCGTTTAATTAATTTATTACTAAATCGTGTACATGCAAATATATAAACATACTTAGCTTCATATGATATATATATATATATATATATATATATATATATATATATATATATATACTAGCAAAAGTATCTGTCGTTGACTGGGTTAAAAAACAGCCAACGGAAAATGGACTCTGATTTATTAAAGTATGATAGGTTATGAAAAGGAAGGGTTGTAAAGAGATAGCTTCGAATTCGGGGGTATCAAAACCAAAGCAAAATATGATGAAAGTAAAAATAAAATAGATAAACCCCATAATTTATTATATTATACCTGTTCACACTGAAACACTTATCACAATATTCTGTGGATCTATATTAAAAAAAAAACCTTGTTAAACTTTGTGACATATTTCCATTCTATGGAGGTCAGGCGCGAACGAACACCCCATAATTTTATTATTCAATATTTCTTCAAACTGAAACATAATTATCAAAGTATACTTACGCAGATAGATATGAAAAGTTTTTATTAAAGTTTGTGCCTATTTCCATTCTATGGAGGCCAGGTGCGAACGCAGACACAACAATTCTATTATACCATCTCTATTTAAGTTAAAACATACTTATCAAAGTATTCTTATGTACATCTATATCAAAAAAACTTGTAAACGTTTTTTTTTCTTTAATTTTTAAATTTTTTATTTCTATACTTTGTGGACCAGGCGCGAACGCAGACCCCACAATTTTAATGAACCACCGTTCTGCAGGATCAAACATACCCATTCCGGTGTCTCGATACATCTCCTATCATTACATGTAATCAGGTTTTAAAATAATCAACCATATAGGAGCCTATTCGTGACCAGACACACACACACATTCAGCTTTATATTATATATATATATATATATATATATATATATATATATATATATATATGAAATATAAGGTACATTCAGGTTTGAACAAGGGACCATTCGATCTGTAGTCGAATGCTCTACCACTGAGCCTTTTCTCCAAATGACAGTAGTTCTGCTTTTTTAAGAAGAAATGATTTGCTGAGCATTGAATCTCCCTTTATGTGCTAAGCATTATCTCCCTTGGCCAGTGCCACGTAAAATACTATCCTGTAAAAATTCTTTTTCATTTTTAAAAAAGAAAGACTATTTTTAGGCTCGTATTTTTTCGATAAATTACCTTTGTGAAAAAGATAGAGTCAGCCGTTTCGAACCCACGAAGAAGGAACTCTCACACACACAAAGCGACATTTATATAATAGATAGATAGCTAGATAACATGATATAGTTTACGAGTAAATCGTGAACGTACAAATATATAAACATTCCTAGCTTTATATATATATATGAAATTGGTGTATTTATGCAACATTTTTCATTCAAGCAAACATTATTAATGTATATTTTATTTTTCAATTTTTAATTTCTATTTTCGCCCGTCCTCACTATTACTTCCTCAACACCTGAAGATGATTTGTGGACGAGTTGACAGTAACAACTATGGAACCTTTATTAATATTTTCTATTTTTATATAAAAAAGATTATACTGAAAATCGAAAAATTAAAAAAAAGTATCATAAAGCAAAGTGTATCCGTTGCATTTAATAATGTTTGCTTGAATATATATATATATATATATATATATATATATATATATATTTATATTTATATATATATATAACTACTTAATTTACTCACATAAAATTAATATACGAAAGTATAGATTTATGCGTAAACTAAGTATTTACTTCAAAAGTGCTCAATACGTAGGTAGAGCTAGTTAGTAAGTTATAAAATGTATATGACGATTAAGCTACACTGAATATTCTGTGTTTCATCCACTCTAGGATTCTTCAGGTGATTGGCTAACTAAAATTTCAATAGAAGATGCGCATATAAAAACGACAAACAACCACAGAATTCGCGCATAAGCCTGAAGAATCCTAGAGTGGATGAAACGCGCAATATTCAGTGTATCTTAATCGCCATATACATTTTATAACTTACTATATATATATATATATATATATATATATATATATATATATATATATATAACAGACAGAAACCTCCGTTCAACTAGACTGAATGAACTACAAATAACATTGCGGAAAAGAGGATATCCACTACCACTAATACAGAAAGGTATTGAACTGGCTGAAAAAAACTCCAATAGACCAACTAAGAACCCCAAAAGAACACAACAAAGAACAAATTTTAGCATACGTCTCTACACACAACACAAACAACCCAGAACTATTCACACAGATAACAAAAAAAACTTATCCTCCTCAATCAGAACGACAAACTAAACAACATACTTAAAACAACAAAAGTAATAAAAAGCAAACGCCAACCCAAAAACTTAAAACACATCCTAACTTCCTCAAAACTCGTCCCACATACTACAAAAGGGGTTACAAAATGCAACAAACCGCGATGTGGAGTATGTGACATAATAATAGAAGGTAACACATACACATTCCAAAACCCAACACAAACATTCAAAATAAAAAAAAGATCTAAATTGCACCTCCAGAAATGTAGTATATGCACTAAGATGCACAACATGCAACAAATCCTACATAGGCGGCACCAAAAATTTCAGCAATAGAGTGGCCTTACATAAGAGCAACATCAAAATTGCAGATAACAGACACCTCTATGTTTCAAAACACGCACACACATGCAGTGGAAACAGCTTCAAAATAATGCCAATCTTCCAAACAGACAATTATTTTTATTTACTTACACAGGAAAAAAACTTCATCACCAGATTCACTCCTGAACTGAACAGAGCCTAATATCATCACACAAAAACATGAAATGCAAGGTACACTCGCATGCACATCTATACATATACATATATACACACCCACACATAAATCAGAACCGACACATTAAAACACACACACGTGCACGCATACAACCACACACATACATTACACCCCTATCTCTAATACAGCACACTGAACAATATCAACCCTACTTAACCTCGAAACCAACAACACTAGGAAACACCTAGAACCATAGTATAATATCTGTTCCAACACCTCTCTCCCTCCTCAGTCAGTGGATGAGAACCCCCTCATGACTGAAACAACTATCATCCCTTCTATCATCCCCCTC
>NC_136493.1:135901802-136106802 GCF_053919585.1 Euprymna scolopes
ATAAAAATAATTCTATAAAATCAATAGTATGTTCTCTACAGTGCAATGTAGACGACAATGTATCGTGGATTAAGTCACTACGGGGAGGCATGTAAGCTTCCTCTCCGTGCACTCCGATGGGTCCACAAATAGAGCAGACAATTGAAAAATATGCGATTTTCACCGATTTCGTTGATCATCATTTAATCCCGAGTAATCTCAAGTTTCCTTGCTAATATTGAATAATTATAAAAAGTAAAATAAAAAAAGAGTAAAAAATTCATACTTTCGATATAGAAATCATTGTAATATAATATACACTAGGAACATAATTAACGGTGATTGAAAATACACACAGCTAGGGTATGGTCTTCATTGCCTACAATCAAATATATAACTTATACAATAATAAGAAAAATCACACACACACACACACACACACACACACACACACACACATATATATATATATATATATATATATATATATATATATATATATATATATATATATATATACTAGCATGGGTGCCCGGCGTTTCCCGGGTGTTTGGAGGTGTATGCTGAGCAAAAAAACAAACAGTCAATTTTTAAAAATTTGACCCCTATTATAACCCCTTAACATTTATTTTTTGGGGCTCAAATCAAATTATTAAGTTAGATCCATGTCTAAGGAACCTATATATAAAATTTCAAGTGTTTAGACCAAAAATTGTCGGAGGAGTTTGGTAGAGTTCTCAAAGGTCAAATCGTTGAACTTTGAACCCTTAACAGCCAAATTTCTGACCGAAAATCGATCACATCGATTTTCCCAAATCTCAGTACCCTGTATATCAAATTTCGAGTCTCTAGACTAAAAATTGACAGAGTTATTGCGTAGAGAAATGTATACAGACACACAGACACGTCCACTTTTATAGATATACTAGTATTTCAGCCAGGCGTTGCCCGGCTATTTGGATGTGTATGTTGAGCAAAAAAATTTTAAAAAAAGCGGTCAATTTTTTAAAAGTTTGACCCCTTTTCGTACCCCTTTAAATTTATTGTTTTGTGCTCAAATTAAGTTATTAAGTTAGATCCATGTCCAAGGAACCTATATCTAAAATTTCAAGTGTTTAGACCCAAAAGTGTCGGAGGAGTTTGGTAGAGTTCTTAAAAGTCAAATCGTTGAACTTTGACCCTTTAACAACCAAATTTCTGGCCGAAAACCGATCACAGATTTTCCAAAATCTCAGTACCCTGTATATCAAATTTCGAGTCTGTAGACTAAAAATTGACATAGTTATTGCGTAGGGAAATGTACACAGACACACAGATACACAGACACGTTCACTTTTATATATATATATATATATATATATATATATATATATATATATATATATATATATATAGATAGACTAATAGACACACAGACACACAGACACGTTCATTTTTATAGATATACTCGCATTTCGTCGCGGCGTTGCCCGGGTGTTTAGAGGTGTATGCTTAGCAAAAAAAAAAAAAAAAAAAAAACTTTAAAAAACGATATTTTTTTAAAAATTTGACCCCTATTATGACCTTTAAAATTTAGTGTTTTGGGCTCAATAAAGTTATTAAGTTAGATGCATGTCCACGGAAACAATATCTAAAATGTCAAGTTTTTAGACCTGAAATTGTCGGAGGAGCTTGGTAGAGTTCTCAAAGGTCAAGTCGTTGAACTTTGACCCCTTAACAGCCAAATTTCTGACCGAAATCCGATCACATCGATTTTCCCAAATCTCAGTACCCTGTATATCAAATTTCGAGTCTCTAGACTAAAAATTGACAGAGTTATTGCGTACCGCAAAGGAGGAAAAGAACCGGGTAAAACCTAACGTTTATGCTGTTATGACCACCGCCAAACCGGAAACGAAATTTTTAAAAATTAAGGCTTGACAATCTAAAGGAGAGGATAACTTTAAAAAATATCGGCGAAAAAAGTGACCACCCCTGTAGAAAAGTGCCTAGTTGAAGGGGGAGATATTGATATTTTTAGCCAATTTTTCGATATTTGTCGCATGAAAAATCAAACTTTAAAACGATACTGATCTGGGTAAAATCCGTCGCCTCTAGTGAAAGTTTAAGGCAGACATGCAAACAGACATACATGCATACATTTATATATTGGAAACTAAAAATTTTCGACCCAAACTGATGAAAAAGCTTGCCCTATCTCTGAATACCCTTTATGTAAAATTTCAAATATTTAGACCAGAAATTGTCTGAGTAATTTGGAAGAGACCGCAGAGGTCAATTTTTTAAAAAACTTTGACCCCTATTATTACCTCTTTAAATTTATTGTTTTGGGCTCAAATTAAGTTATTAAGTTAGATCCATCTCCAAGGAACCTATATCTAAAATTTCAAGTGCGTAGACCCAAAATTGTCGGAGGAGTTTAGTAGAGTTCTCAAAGGTCAAACCGTTGAACGTTGACCCCTTAATCGCCAAATTTCTGGCAAAAAAACGATCACATTGATTTTCCCAAAACTCAGTAACCTGTATATCAAATTTCGAGTCTGTGAACTGAACATTGGCAGAGTTATTGCGTAGGGAAATGTACACAGACACACAGATGCACAGATACACAAACACGTTCACTTATATATATATATATATATATATATATATATATATATATATATATATATATATATATATACTAATAGATTAAACAAAAATATATACGCATACATAAATATATATAGAAACAATTTTTTGTTTAATGTAAAGATTTTACGCAAATATTATGCAAATATAAATTATGTAGAATATCTGCATGAATATAATTACACGTAATATTTAACTCTAGATGATCATCCCATCCCATAAGAAAACCGAAAAAACTAATAGGGAATTAATTAAAATAAATGTTTAAAAGAATATGCAAATTAGCTAGATCTTTTGCAGATGAATGCAATTGAACGATCCATATATGAGAAAATTGTATTTTCTTTTTAAATAAATAGAAAAGAGGGGTTTTAATATGAACATCAATGCACACAAACGAAAAACGAATTTAAAGGAGGATAGATAGATAGATAGATAGATATTACAACTAGGTTAAGGTGCCAAAAATAGTCTGAAAACAGTAGTGAAGACAGAGTTCCGCAGACGGACACATGACTCCCCCTACCCTTGAAATAATTTATGACCCTCCCTAGTTTTGTTCCACCGTCGGAAATTTTCTTATTAATTTCATGTGTTTCCGTTGCTACAATCTTGGTTACTAACAGGAGACATTGTTGTAGTATTTTATCGGATAGTATAGGCTTTTAACTCATTAATAATAACGAAGCGAAGTACGAAGCAAAAACTACAAAAAAAATCAGTCTAGCCCGTGGATCAAGTCGCTGAGATACGATTTTCCATGAAGTTAGCGATATACTTCTGAATATATCTACTAGTGCTGGGACAATTGAACGGAAGTGGAATTGAAAATCGGAAAAATTAGAACTTTTGGGGTATCGGAATCGGTATCGGTATCGGTATCGGAAAAAATGTGCCTATTTTCAGATTCCAAAAACGATTCCTTTTGTTTCTTAACTGAATATTAACCAATACTACTAATAAGTATTTATTGATTTTTAAATGACCTCTATAACTAAAATTATAATAGCATAAAAAAACTAAAAACTAAAATTATAATAACAATATATTAATTTATTTCACTTGTATAAAACAAAATAGAAACTTTGCATAAATTCTCTAGATAACCTCTAAAAGAATTTAATTTACAGTGTTCCAAAAAATGCTAAAAAATGAAGTGGAACATTTTTGTCAAGAAAAAATATTTAAAAATATTATTGATAATTAAACTATTTATCTAGAAAATGATGCAACGGAAAATTGGACACCGAAAAATTAGCAACAGAAAATTTGGTAATTTTTGGATTGTAAGAACATTAAGTAACTATGGAATAAATATCGATTGAAATAGATTCGAGGATTGTGCTTTACGAGGATATTATTTTAAATAGAAACAAAGCGTCCCCGCAATAATATTTAAACAGCTTTCTATTTAATAGTTTAAATACTTTTGAGTTTCTTTCAAGTTTCGGATAGTCACGAAATCATTGATTTTCTTCAAAAATATTAACAAACACATAAATGGTGGTACAGTTGAAGTGCGGGAGTCATTCCTTGGATTGTTCACCTGAAAGGTAAAACAACTACTTAATTAATTAGCAATATATATTCGAGAAACTAGAAAACGAAGGACCGGATATTCAGTTGTGTCAGATCAAAGGTACGATGATGCGGCGATAATGTGTCGAATCTATCGCAGTGTGCAATAAAAGATCAAAGACAATCCGATAACCGTTTTTATACCTTGTTCCAATCATTCTTTGAACCTTTGTAGGAAGCATCCATTTTGGAAAATCAGCGTACAAATATTGTTGACAGTGCTACCCAGCAAGCATTTGTAAAGAGCTTGGTATCCTTACAGAGAAAAGAATCAGAGGAAAAAGAAAAATGCTAGGAGAGGAACCAAAATATGTTGGATTGTCGTAACAGCAGGAGACTTAGAGAGCAATGTTAGAGTGACTGCACCCATTCTATATCGAGTTGGATACCAGAGGAAAGGCAGTGAATGGTATTTTACTGACAGTTTGAGTCGTTCAGTCAGTTCATATTATTTGTATTAAATTTGAAGAAATACAATTGTCTGTTGCTAAGCTTACAGCTGTGTATGATGAGCTATTTGAAGAAGAAATTTGTTTAGATATTTCACGTTTAAGGCACCACCCACAAGCAGTCAAAATCAATATGGAGGTAGCCAAGCATTATTATATATTACAGTTGTTTTTTGTGTTTGATGATTAGCCATATTGGAATATATTTTAACGAAATAATGTTTACGCTATGCTGCAATTCCTGAAGTTTAGCATCAAGTGTGACTTTATTAAGTCATTGCTGACGCTAAGATTTTTTCTGACAACATGTATTTATTTAACATTGTGTAAAAGAAGTTTCTCTAAAATGAAACCTATAAAAAATACACCCCCGATTAACCATGAGCCAGTCGTAACTGTTAGATCTGGATGTACTGTCCATTGAAAACGAGCTTACAAGGACAATCAATTTGACCAATTTGCCACAATGAAAACAAGAAAACATTTATTCTAAAATAATAGTATCGAATGCCATTATTTTGTGTATTGCTGTGTTTTGTATTTAGTTGTTCTGAAGGTGAACAGTTGCATTTTAAAAATCTTTTCATTTGAATTGATTATTTTGTGGTAATGGATTTTGTCTTCGATCATACATGTAAACAGTAACGTATCGGTCAGTAGAATAAAGCAGAGGGAGAGCATATATGGAAATTTAGCTACAGTTGACCATTCAGTATGGGATTAATTGGGATCATTGGGATAACATATATACGGATCGCCCCGGGTCACGCTTACTATAGCTACGTCACTGAGTATATATATATATATATATATATATATATATATATATATATATATATATATATATATATAGTGGGAGAACCGCTGATTGTCAACACGACGGTTCTAGGTTCAATCCTTGGCTTAGGAGAAATGCTAGTCTAGCGGCACTGATGAGTTGTGATACAACGAAACAGGACTGTATGGCGATGACTATATATATATATATATATATATATATATATATATATATATATATATATATATATACAGGGTTCCCCTCCAAAACAAAAGCTAAATGGAGGCACTCTAGAACATATGCTATAGAACGGAGAAAAAAGGCCAAAGACCATAGTGTTTTGATGTGATGTTTTGAATATAATAAACGTTATGACCAAAGTTTCATTTCATTCGGACAAAACACTAAGAAACGGGGCCCCAATTAGAGTTGGGGCCCGTTTATTTGGGTCACCCTGTATATATATATATATATATATATATATATATATATATACATACATATATATATATAATTTCGCAATAACCAAGGCAACAATATATTATGACATGCTTATCATAAGATTTACTTATTCAGAGTTACAGTTACAATCGTTTCTTAACCATCTGGACAAGCTTAAACATCATTTCGTTAAAGGATATTTCAAAATAGCTGATAATCACACTCAAAAAACAAATGTAATAAATTAAAAAATATACACAGTTTTTATTTTACTAATACAAGCAACGAATTGATCTCCTCTTGATTCATTTTATCGATTCATTTTGAATTGTGTAAGCAACTTACTTTCGTATTTCTTATTTTAATTATTAGATAATTGTTATTTTAATTTCGGGTTTTTGTATTTATTTAATAATTTAAATCATCGCTTAATTAATTTAGTATATTGATGTATTTTTTAATAATTTAGTAGAAACTCTCTTAAACTTTCGTATCTATCTATCTATCTATCTATCTATCTATCTATATATATATATATATATATATATATATATTTAATTAATTACCTCTCAATTAGCCTTAATTCCTTTAATTAATTAGCCTTAGTTTCTTTATTAAAACCTGCTGATTAACACATTGATGATTTTCTATTTTCTTGTTATTTTTAAAAATCACTGTAATAGGAAGGATTATTCAAATCCTTTTAAAATTATATTTAACTCCTTATCATAAGAACGTGATTGGTTGGTGTAAGTCATAAATACGGATAGGTATTGCAGCCTTGGTTAAAAGTTGAAAGAAACGCCAAAAGACTCAAACTTTTTTTTTTTCACAGTGAGCACCACTTATCAAGGCCCGGAAGCCACTCAGGGATAAGG
Organism: Euprymna scolopes; assembly: GCF_053919585.1. Lineage (NCBI taxonomy): Eukaryota > Metazoa > Mollusca > Cephalopoda > Sepiida > Sepiolidae > Euprymna > Euprymna scolopes. Next base: position 135,908,537 of record NC_136493.1, read on the forward strand.
GTTATTGCAAGTACATTACGTTAGTGTGGAGATTTGATGAAGTGTCTTACTTAAGGGGGCGGTTCATTAGGAATTTGTTAACATTGGACTTGAAGACATCCAAGTTGTAGTCCGGTGGGAAGCAGGCAGACGGAACAGAGTTCCACAGGCGTGCAGTTCTAAGAAAGAAGCTTTGTTCATGGAATCCGCGTTTTGATTTAGGCACATATATAGAGTGGGGGAAATTTTTGACAGTGGATTCAGCTAGACGGGTGTTTTTCGTGAAAGATTGGTGAGGGGGGACCAGAGATTGGAGTTCAGACGAGCACCTGCCATGGAAATAACGATAAAACAAGGATAGGCTCGCAACGTCTCTTCTGTGGGACAGAGGTTGCAGGGTAGTGAAAAGGGCATCCCCCACTAAGCCACGAAGTTTATTTTGTACTCTGTCAAGGCAGGATAGGCTGTTTTTAGCAGCTCCTGCCCAGATATGGCAACAGTATTCCATCCTTGGACGTACTTGGCTTTTATATAGATAGAGAATTGCATCAGTAGTGAGATATCTTCTGGAGCGGTAGAAGGATCCCACTATCTTTCCAGCGACCTTGGCAACAGACTTGATGTACGTGTTCCATTTCAGATCAGGAGTAAAGGTCAAACCCAGAAGCTTGTCAAAACACGGGGCCTCACCCAGACGAGAGCCATCCATCACAATTGATGCCAGATGGGGATCAGAGCGTTGATGATGTAAGGATAGGAGTTTGGTTTTGGATGCATTAAAGGTAACCAAGCATAGTTTCATCATAAAGCTAAGACCACTCAGCTACTTCAAACGAATATATCGTCTTCAGGGATATATTTATGGTATTTAAAATGAGAATAGTAGTCAAAATAAAATGTTTAATACAAAATATTAATCCTAATCGAAAACAAATCCAAAACATGAAACCAAGATGTTTTTTTTTGCTCTCTTTCTCTCTCTTTCTTCTTTTATAAGAAAAAATTTATGTTATCTCTTTTCTTCTTTAAGACGCAGCTCGGATTTGTACAAAAAATGGGAAAGCATACGATGTCGGCCAACATTTCCATATTAGGTGCAACCATTGCAAGTGTCTACAAAACGGAAACATTGCTTGCACACAACTGAATTGCGAGGCACCAGGTAAGTAGTAAAGGATAATACCCATACCGCCACAACAATAACACATTATAGCTTAAGAAATAAGACTTTTTAAGTTAGTGTATAAACACCTATTAAGACCAAAACATATTTGAGGATAAAAAATAATGAGACAGAATTATTGTTAGTTGAAAAATTGATTGGCAGGATAGAGTCAGTTCGAATACTTGTGGAGACGGTTCATAACTATTGATATTGGATTTGGTGATTTTTAAAATTTTTTTATTACATATTCACCCCAAACAAGGCACATTGCCGCTTTGATGTAGGGGGTTACTATCAGGGACATAAGCTACAGGGGTACTATGTGGGGAGTTGGGCAGCAAGATGTCGGTTCACGTTACACTTGAACTTCTGCATGTCAGTACAGTTGGGGAAGCAGGAACCCGGAAAGGAATTCCAAAGTCTAGCGGTTCTGGGGAAGAAACTGCTGGAGTAGAAGGCTCTCTTACATCTAGGGATCTCAACTGTGAAGGGGTGGGATTTTGCTGCTTGTTGGGTTTGTCGGGGGTATTTACGTCGAGAGGGTACAAGTGCTTGCAGTTCGTCGGAACATTCACCGTTAAAGTACTTGTAGAACAGGCAGAGGGATGCTACATTTCGTCGATGGGACAAAGGCTGAAGCTTAGATGACAGTTCAGGACCTATCAGGTTGGCGACTCTCTTTTGAACCTTGTCTAGGAGTGAGAGACTAGTAGTAGATGCACCAGCCCAAATGTGACAACAATACTCTATACATGGGCGAATGGTGGCCTTATAGAGGTACAGGATATTTTCGGGCGTTAGTAGCTTTCTAGCACGGTAGAGAGAACCTACCATTTTCGCAGCAGTGCTGGCAATGCTCTCAATGTAATTTTTTCAACTCATGTTTCCTGTGAATGTTAGGCCGAGGAGTTTAAAAGGTGTGCTTTCAGATAAAGAGTCTTTGGCCATTGCTATTGGTGGTAGGGGAGGTTTCTTGTAGTTATTGAAGGAAACAAGTTTAGTCTTGGCAGCATTGAATGTGACCATCCATTTTTGTCCCCATTCCAGAACAGATTGGAGGTCCTCTAGTGTTTCTGCCATTTCTTTAGATATGTGTTCATTTGTTTTCCTGTTGTGTCTGTTATAGAGTGTGGTGTCATCAGCATATATACTCCTCTCAGAGGCAATTTTGTCAGGGAGGTCATTTACGAATATTAGGAATAATAGAGGTCCAAGGATAGACCCCTGAGGCACTCCCGCATTTATATTATATTGTTTAGATGTACGGTTTAGCATCTGTAAGGTGATGGACTAGAGCTTTGTTAATTATGGATTCAAATATTTTGGCGAAAAGTGGGAGGAAGCTAATGGGGCGGTAATTTACTGGGTTAGTTCTTTCGCCAGAATTCTTAAAAAATGGTACCACAGAAGCAGTTTTCCAAGCAAGATTCATTAAGGCATTTGTTGTAAAGTTTGGAGAGAACCGGAGCTACCTCGACAGAGCACTTTGTTAATAGCACAGCTGGGATGAGATCAGATCCACATGCTTTTGAAGTGTCAAGATTTTTTTATGATTGCATGCACCTGAGATGGGGTGATTTTCAGATCGTATAGTGTGGCATCTGTCCGCAAAGGAAAGTCAGGGGGTGGTTAGCAGGGTCCAATGTGGAGTTGGAGGCAAACCGACTGGCAAGCATGTTAGCCTATTCGGTTGCTGAGCAAACAACCTCATGATTGTTGGATAGTGGGGAAATCGTTGATTGCCCATTATTTACTACACTGTTGTAGATTTTCCAGAAGTCACGGGTTCCTAATTTCTGTGCTTCGATGCGTTTTTTGGTGGTTTTAGTAAATTCTCCCTTAGCTGTCGCTAGTTCTTTTTTACAGTTATTTCTGGCTTCTATACACTTCTGTCTGTTTGAACTTATGTCGGTTAAATCTGCGGTACGCATGCTGCCTTTGCGCTATAGCAGCTGCACAAGTAGAAGTTAACCATTGGGGAGAGTGGGGCTTGCTATAAAACTTCCCCGTGGTCCCATGGGCTTCAATTGCTGCTCAGAACCATTCAGTTGTCTCATTTGCGCACTGTTCAACAGTGAAAAGATATTTCGCCATGGGACGTCTTTGATGAGATCCCTGATGGCGTCCCAGTCAGCCTTTTTAAAATATCTCGTTGTTTTGAGCAATGGCTCTTCCGTTTTGGCTCTAGAGTTTAGGGCGATTTCAACTATTATCACTACATGATCAGCATTCTCAAGTGGGCTGTGGGCATTCGTAACACAATCATCGGGAACTGTTGTCAGAAACAGATCTAAAAGTGATGCGTGTTGTGATTGCTGGTCAGGGAAACGGATTGGAAACGTAACCATCTGTGATAGGGACATATAGAGAAGCCATGTGTTGTGCTACCAGCTGCGTCTGTGTAAGTAGTCGACATTGAATCACCAAATATATGCACTTGTGCGCTAATGTCGATTGAAAGTGCTGTATCTATGCTGTCAGAGACTTTGTTTATTAGGGGACAGTTGTGGGTCGAGGGAGAGCGGCAGAGAAAATAAAATAAAATGTTATGTCGCATGTTAAGTCTAAAGCACATAAAGGCTTGACCGTCCGATTCTAGTTTAGTTTCTCTAGTCAAGGGGAGGGTGTTTCGAATATAGATTCCAAGCCCGTGCATATGTCTGTCAGAGTCCTTACGGCGAGTGGGAGATATCTGGGCATGGTAAAGTAGTTAGAGGGGATGGAGGAGTGTAAGTTAGTCTCACTTAGTGCTAAGATATCCGGGGTGTTTGTTAGGAGAAATACCTCATATTATTTAAATTAATTCTAAGCCCACAGATGTTCGTAAATACAAGCCTCAAGGGAGGAGGCAATTTGGTTTTGTTTGAGCTTTGTCCTGGTTTAAGCGTAATTTTAGAGTGTGCTGTCATCATTTTTTAAGAGTCAGTTTAGGTAAGGGCTGCTTAACAAGTGATTATGCAGAATACTAGACATGCAATGCAAGTAGACTATCAGCTGACCCTCCATCCACTAGGTTTTTTGCCCCAGGAAAGTCCACCGGAGATGATTGCAGGGTCCCTTTCCATGCGCGTCATGGCACTACAAACATCCCGATATTATTCAACTGTTGATGGAACAGCCGCTCTAAGCACTATCAAAGAGTTAGGGCACCTGTACTACCAGTCGAAAATAGCAGCCAGGAGCTGTCAATCCGGTACCTTGAATCCATCAGACAATGGTCAACCCAATCTACCTGTACTGGCATTATTATGACCATATTGGTAACTGCAAGGAAGCAAATGAACGTCAATACTTATTTGATTGTTGCATATCATCAACTAATTAATCTCTAATATTGGTGAGGAGTATCTCTGAACTTGTTGCTGCCGATGACATGCGGCTGAAGAGTATCTCAACATTAGCTTCTATTGATTTTGGTGATAAACATTTTCATTAAAGTTGATATTTGAACTGTCGCGTTGACTATTATGCTTAGTTAAGCTGCCTAGCAGTTGAGTCTGTCATGGATAATAATACAATGGAGTCTCTTATGCTGAGTCGAATTGGCATTGGTCCCGTTTGAATTTAACAATAGAAGTTCAATTAGGTTACAACAAGGTAATATTATAAAGTGTTCGCTATAATCAGTAGTGTTATATATTAGGGCTCTATGCCAGTATGTAGAGCTTATGTTAACTAGTATGGATTTTGGAAGTGTGACATTAAGAACACGTCCGAAAGGCCTTGCGGCGAATGGAAATGAACCCAGTATACCTACCGTGATTAATACAGGGGTTCGTAAGTTACTTTCTAGGCATAATACGCTAGAAACAGATGTCAATGATTGCATAAAAAATGCTCACTGAGGCAGTTCACGGCGAGGAAGCAGTCAGACTAGACGTGCCCAACAATATAGGAATTTCCTATGGACTGTCCGTTTGTCGATTTTATCTAAGTACGAAAATTAAATAAGGAGGAATTAATTTTAGCCTTTTTTTTTTAATAAGGAACTGATTTTAGTCTCTCCCCTTGTAAACGAACTTCTTTCATCAATAAAACCTTTAAAACCGCTAATAAGTCTGTTTGTGTTCCATACATGGGTTCTATTTATCCTGAGTTAAACAGCCGGTCACAGTCACTCGACAACGTAATAATCCAAGGAAAAAGAGGCAATCAAAGGATGAAAACCAGATCGCACGTATGTAAAAACACTTTCATTTAATTGATTGCGTTTCAAATACTCGTATAAACACTTCATAACAGGAAATTGTCCACATTGGATATGAAGATGATCGTTGTAATCTGAAAGGAAGCAGTCCCATGTTAGTGCATTTCATAGATAGGAAACCCTTGCAAAGAAGTTTTGTAAATAATTAATTGTATATGATTATTTGAACATAAGTTGTTTTTCTACTTAAAGCTACAAGCCAGAAATCCAAAAAAAATATTTTTATGATGTATACTCTCATTCCTTTGAACTATTCTACAAAACGTTGATTCGCGCTTCTGTAAAAAGGGACTCTTATTAGTCGAAATGTTTTCAAATGCGATTTACGGAACAAACCGGAAATTGTCAAAGCAGTGTGCGATTTTATAAAAAACAGACGGCATGAGTTTAGGATAAAAAAACGGCACTTTGACACTTCTACATTTGAGCTTTCTTTGGTTTTTATTTTTTGAAGAGTTTGATTCAGTACAAGTGGAGACAATCCTAAAAATTTCTCTGGAAATTGACACAATCCTTCGTAAATAAACTACTCTTTTTAAAAAAATATTTTGAAATTTTGATCCATTATAGAAACTGCTTCAAAAAGTCACCCATTATTCTGCTAGTGGCTGTTTTAAATTATTTATAATTTTGAATTTATCTGAAAAGTATTTGTTGTTTTAATTTATTTCGAAATTTTAATTTATTACGAAAACCATTTCTTTTAAATAAAAAAGGGGAAAGTTCTCGTTAAAAAATTCAGTAATTCAAGAAATGTTTGCGTAATTATGTTGTGTTACTGCATTAATATATTTGTTTTGATTTTCCGAAACTTTCGCAACATTCCTAAATTTTGTGATTGTCTCCCTTTGCATCGAATCGAACTCTTCTAAAATGAAAACCAAAGAAAGCTAACACGTAGAAGTGCCTAATGAATAAAGTTTAAAGAACCTCATAAAAAGACAAAAACAAAAAACAAGGCAAAAAACACCCAACAAAAACACAAGAAAAAATAGTTTACTTACTTTAATGACTCTAAGTAAATTATACATCCTAGTTTTAAGACAGAGGGGCTTTCAAGAGAATAAAATATATCAACTCTTATAAGCAGGACCCCGGGAGAAATTATCTAGAAATATAAATGACAATTAAAACATATAAAAAAAATACATTAAAACTGACGAACCCTTTGATTTACAAACATTAAACTGTTAAAGTCAAGAGATAGAATTCGAAAATATGAGAACGAAAACGATCTACTATAGTTTCTAGTACCCCCATCCCAGATATTTTTGATTTCCAGGAAATATATCCGGGAAACACTGGCTATTAAAACGATAACGATTGTGAAGATGGACAAAGAAGGGCCGGGAACGACGGAGTGAAGCTTAGCTAAGATCTTGAAGTTGTCCGGTTAGCTCAGATGTAAAACCCGTATGACAAGACCATAACAACATATACACGAACACACAGACACATGCCCCACATGTCGTATGCATGTAATATCTGTATGCATTTATTTTCTTTATGATGTGTGTATTTTGTTTATTATATAAACTTGAAGTATAGAAACCAACAAGACTAGAAATTTGAACATAGCTCATCAGAAGATGATGTCCAACAAGAAAAATAAGATAATGATGATGATAAAAAAATGATGATGATGAACAAGAAGATGATGATAAAGAAGAAAATAATGATGATGATGATGATGATAATGATGAACAAGTAGACGAAGTGATGATAAAGAAAAAAAGGAAGAAGGAGAAGATGATGACGACGATGATGATTATGATGATGATGATGATGATGATGATGATGATGATGATGACGATGATGATGATGATGAAGAAGAAAATGATGATTCTGAAAAAAAGAAGACGTTGACGACGATGAAAAAGAATAAAATAAGAAGGAGAAAAAGAAGAAGAAGAAGAAGAAGAAGAAGAAGAATCACGACACATGCGTTTGGATACGTCGGCCAGCGAAGAGCGCGAAAAAGTAACCTTACTGGTAAGTAAAGCATTTTTTCATCCATTCAAGTCGTTGTTGCTAATCCTCTCATAGTATTGTTCATCGTCAACTGACAATTTCATTAATCATTATCTTCGAATGGCTTTTTAGCATTGACATGTGGCGATTCATTTGCATAAAATAAAAATAAAACTTTGTAATTTTCCCCTAATTTGAAACACTTGCTTTTTTTGGTTCGAATTTTTTTATCAACTCTTCGTTTATTTTTACATTTTTCATATTTATTATTCTAAGGAGTAAACAAAAAATGCACAGCAAATGGACGAAAATATCCAGTTGGAAGCATTTTCAGGATTGATTGCAACGATTGTATTTGCGGAATAAATAAAATTATTATCTGCACACTACGGATTTGTGAAGGACTACGTAAATATATTTTTTCACATTTAATCGTTTCTATTATTTCTATTATTCGGACTATTTTTCTCAGTTTGAGTGTTATTCTCACAACAATTAGGCACTGTAAGCTCTGATTGTCGAACATCTAGTCGAACTCGAGAAACCGGTAGTGAACGCCCATGAAAAACTAGCATTTGTGTGAAGGCAGTATCAAATATTGATTCCATATTGTATTATGTTAGGCACTAGGAAGCCTCTTCAAACGATATTTTTGAAGAAACTAAGACCATGTTCTTTGGATTGTTCGAACGGATAATCTCAATTTGGGTGTTATTCTCTCAAGGTATCGGTCGATGTAACCTCCGACCTTCTTCAGGTGTATCTTGTCGAACTCAGGAATCTTTATGTCAGACTTAGTGATCTGTACAGAATTTCAAACAGAACCTTTTATTTAATCCACGGGGGTAACATGCTCTCATTCTGTCAGCCATGATCGAATAGCAGTAATGCATAATTGTATTCTAAGTATAGCCCGCATTAGATTGAACCCCCAATCCTCAGAAGAGTGTCGCTTAGTACTTTATCTGTTATACCACGAGTTTTACATCGACTGAAAGGTTGTGAGAATGATACTCAAGACGAGAACACTTCTCGTGTCCGCGTTTCTGATCCCAGACACGTTTTTATTCTATTTATTGATTATTAATAAATAGTTTATTGAAATTTCAAAAAAAAAAAAAAAAAAAAATTAAACAGCGTAAAGCACTCAGATGAAAATCCTATTTAAAAATTACTTGATTAAAAACTTACATCCGTCATCATTTATTTCAAATCACTATTACAACCTTTGTCAATAGATATAAAAAAAATAACCAATTACTTTGCGATCCTTCAAAAACTGAAAGAATCATTTAAGCTGTCAAATAGAAAGTAATTTTTGTATTTAAGAATTCGTAGCGTATACTTATGCATTCAATGCTTAGCAGTTTTGGAAGCTGTTTATACCCAAATAATTTTATAAATAATGATTAGAACATTACCTAAGCAAAACTGTTTATAAAAAAATTGTTTTAATCAATAGTTTAATGACCAAACGATACTACAATAATTAAAATTAACTTTTAAAATCCTGTTCAAAAATTAGGTGCTTGTTTAGAATTCCCCTTATGTAAAAAAACAAAGATAACATAAAAACATCTGTGTGACGTGATGGAAAGAAAATATCGTACTCCAAAAATCACGTAAATTGGTCAAGAAATTTTTATCTTTAAATAAGAAAATTAAATATTTTCTATCACTCTAACCATGATATCGCACGAGATTAGCCCTAACACGTGGTAAATCATATTGAATGAGATTTCCTTAGGCTTTTTGCTTACTCATCCACGCAAACATGGTTGCATCGTATAGCTTCAGCGCCCTCTTTCCATTAAGGAAACCTATTTCTGCAACTATTTTTCACGCCAATAGCGAATAAGTAAAGCCGTATCAACATATAGATGATTTCTTTCACTTTTTTGTCACAGACCCGAGATACTCTACTTGTTGGCATGATTTTAGGTTCTGCCTCGCGCTTAGCTAGATAGTGGATGGATATATGTCCTTTTCATCACAAGTATAACAAATGATCGACTTCTCATAACTCTGTAATTTTCCAGTCCTGGCATTATTCTTCCATCACTGGAATTGGTTGCTCTACTAGATATGTGAGATAATCGCGTACATAAAGATAACCTTTTACGCGTATTTTTTTTTTCATTAGATGATAAGGTACTCATCCGCGAACACGACCGTATTATACATGTTCTGTACCTTCCTTTCATTAATCCGTGTAAAGCTTCATCTGGTTTGAATTCTTCAACCAATTACTTCGATGTTTCGTAATTCTCTTTTGTCGCCTGCGCTATGCACTGTGTCACAATAAGTCATCCAGTCAGAGCGAAACGTTGACGCTGTTTCGACATAACCGAGAAGGATGACAAGTGTATCGATGTCAACGCAAGTGAGCCGCTGTACTTGATATTAACAGTGGCTTGAATAAATTTTCAAAGACCCGGCTCAACTAGCAGGATCGTCCATTTTCTGTCATTGAAATCATGATAAAACTTTCTCTTATAAAATAGAGAAGTAATGCCAAATTTTGTTCAGTTTCGCGATTCTTACTTTTTTATACTACATATAAAATACGATTTCTGTATTCGCATGCAGTTCTATTCAAAGGCAAATAAGTCTCTCCTTCTTGGTGTAATACAGAATTTCGAACCTAATTAATCACACATCATCTACCAATCTCCAGCGTCTTTTGCATCATGGCAGTGCTTATTTTACGAGCACTTCCACGGAATGTGCTCCGTTTAGCTTACTGAAATTGTACCACTTTAACATAAATAATTGCGACCAAACCGACTAGCAGCAAAATTGCACCCCTTTTGGGTAGAAGTCCTTAAATGCCGAAAGACTTTCATCTCTTGGACAGCTTGACCTTGAGATATCCTCCTTTTTCACAATTTTCTCAACTGTATCAATAATAGAAATTTAAATATAATGTGAACAAACATCTTGCTGCCCAACCACTCACGAAGGTCGCTCCTTATAAATCTAGTCCATATCAGTGGCCCTTATGCTTGTGACAGTATGCCTTGTTTAAGAGGAAAACAGTAAAAAAGGAATGAACTTCAATATAATTAAATATAATTCCATGACGTCACAGCTGCTGCTGATAAGACTGCTGTAAAACAGAATTATATAAAATAATGCTATAAATAAACTTATTCTAAGGTATAGACTGTGTCAATCTAGAATAAATGCAGAAAGAATGAACTTACAAGGAAATAAACTTAATATAATTGCATAATTGACAGTCAGCGACACTACGTGGTGACGTCTTCTGCTGATATAACTATTTTAATGAAAGAGTTATATCGCCATCATATCGTTTGAAACATTGGTTTCATTCAGAATTTTCTATTCAGAATTCTTTTTAGATAGACATCAAATATGTACGGGAGAGACCACGTGAGGTTGTCAACATTGTACGTGAAAGTTATTTCGTGGAACGAACTGGAAACACTCAAGTTTCTAGTCCGTGTCGCTAACCACTTAACCACCATCACCTCCCAGGATTATATAAAATCATATTTAAAGGCAAACAAACTTTATTTGAAGTATAAGCTGAATCAATTCAGAAATTTATACTACTACTACTACTACTACTACTACTACTAACAATAATAATAATAATAATAATAATAATAATAATAATAATAATAATAATAATAATAATAATAATAATAATACCTAGGCCTAAACATAGGCCTCCTTCAGTGTTGACAGACTATGGATACCCACTGTAAGGGTGCCTGTGCGTGAAATTTTTGTGGCAAGAGTTGCGCAATCTCCAACCATACTTCTCCTGAGTAGACATTGATGAATACCAGTGGCAAGTGGAGGTTCAGGAGGAATGGAAACAATGCCGAAATAAGCGGAAAGCACATACAGCGCCTAGAATTCCCAAATGGTCACTCGTCTGATACTAGCCAGGCTCAACGTTGCTTAACTTCGGTGATCTGACGGGAACCGGTGTGTCAACGTGATTATACCGTAAATAATAATAATAATAATAATAATAATAATAATGATAATGATAATGATAACAATAATAATAATAATAATAATAATAACAATAACAACAATAACAATAATAATAATAATAACAACAACAACAACAATAACAATAACAATAACAACGATAACAATAACAACAACAACAACAACAACAACAATAAGAACAATAATAATAATAATAATAATAATAATAATGATAATGATAATAATAATAATAATAATAATAATAATAATAATGATAATAATAATAATAATAATAATAATAATAATAATAATAATAATAATAATAATATATGTCTGTCGGTCTATCTCCATATTTTCAAACTCTATCTCCCCCGAAACTAAAAGTCACAGAGCGGCGCCAGGAACCTCAAATGATTGGATTTGTTACGAGTCGTTGTTTTATGGGTCTTTGGACGGTTAACATAGTTTTAAGGGGACGAAAAGGGTAAAAATTGAAAAATTGTTATACATTTTGTACATTCATGTTAGTTTATTAAATTTTTTACGTGATAACGTAACCAGACGTGAATGCTACAGTTTCGGTTTCGATTCTAGCTGATGGCACCTAAATACTTTTTTACTTTTGAAATCACGACTCTATAATAATATATACGGAATCTGGACCAATAAAAATATCATATTTAAGCGTATTTTACGCCCGGGCAAAGTCACGCCTCGCTAGTTATTATATAATGAACTTGAATGGAAACTGACTTATAAAATTGTATAATTGTTCTAAAGTATTTTGTTATTTTTTCTATATTTATTTTGCACCCAGGTGAAGACGGTTTTGAATGTGAGTATCGCGGAAAATACTACGCTAAAGGTCAACGTTTCAGACAAGACTGCAATATATGCACCTGCATTCAAAACGATATCGTCAAGTGTACCAAAAGAAATTGCAATCAATCAGGTAAATTCGTTTGATCTATTTACCCATGAAAAGGTAAACTCCCAAGCAAACCTGCTCATAAACGAGTTAATTAAATACCGTGAGTTTTTGATGTTACGATTTTGAATTTTTGAGATGAGAATTGATTATTCGTATTGTTTTGATTCTTTTGACTCTGTTCTCATCTTGAGTGTTTTTTGCACAACGTTTCGACCTTCTTTAAGCTTTTCTTGTCAAACTCTGAAATATTTCTGTGAAATTTTGAGAATCTGCACAGAATTTTTATCAAATCCACAAGGGAGAGCATATTCTTGTTCTGCCAGCCATGACCAGATAGAGGTAATTCGCAATTGTATGAAGAGTGTAACTTACAACTAAATTTTACCAAGTACATTATCCACTGTACTACGTGTCCTTGCAGACAATTCTAGTCTGAATTTTGGGAGCCTAAAAACTATTCTTGTTTTTAGATTACAATCTTACTATTTATCACTAGAGATCACTACTTATTACTATATATATATATATATATATATATATATATATATATATATATATATATAAGGTGAAATTCAATTGAAAAAACATATTTCCACACACACGCTCACGCACACACGCACACACACACACATATATATGTATGTGTAAAGGAATAACTTTGTCGTGTTCAATCAGACATGTGTAAATAATGACTTGCTGCCAATACACACACACACACACACACACACACACACATATATATATATATATATATATATGGACATATGCTATTTTCAATTATATTTCACCTTATATATATACTGTGTCAATCGCTTTATTGCAGATTAGTAAAATATCAATATTTCATTAAATAAGTATACGTCACAAAAAAAAAAAATGAAAATTGTACCATAAAAGGACTGTTTTAAGATTAGTTATTTCCCCAAATTTTATATAAATTCATGCTATATTCACGAAGTTATAGCATTTTATTTATTATACCGTCCATCGCTTTACTGCAGATCACTTACAATGCCAAAAAATCAAGTGATTAAAGGTTATTTAAAAGCAAAGGATAGTTATTGGACTCGCAAAAGTATTGTCCATCAAAGATTTAGCCTCGGAGCTGGAAAGGGATACAAGAACTTTGGCCTCATTCTTGAACAACCCGAACACCAAATCAAAAAAAAAAAAATAAGAGCAGCAAGAGAAACGTTTTAGATCGTGATATTCGGAAAATCGTGGGGAAGTCAACCGAAACACAAACAACACCAGTGCTTCTGTTTTTGAAAAAGCTGAAATCGCTCCAAGATCCAGGCAGGCCGGATACACTGTATTGAATGAGACAGCAAGGAACATCAAACCTCTTCCAAGGCATCCATTGAGCAAACAACATAGGGGAAAACGAATGGTTTGGACACAGAATTACGTGAAAAATGGATTTCCAACAGGTCCTATTTAGGGATGAGGCGATGGTTGTAGTATAAAACCGTCCACATGCATAAAGCAGAAAGAAATACACCCATTTACTAAATACACAATCCTCAGTTCGATAGAAGCGTAGATATATGAAGTTCTATAAATGCCAGAACGAGTGACACAGTTTGAGGATTCGTTGTTATCTCAAAATGTATTTATTTAACCCATTTTAGATTTTATCTGGTAAAATTTTTTTAGATTTTATCTGGTAAAAAAAGATGCCATTCATTGCAAATCGAACTATAAAGATCTATCATTCTATTTTATACAAATGTTCATCGCCTTTATTCTCATCACTACAGCAATATACTACATCATTGATTTGGTTCCGTGACCAGGGTTATGTATCGTGCTTAAGGATACTTCGAAATAAAACCTGAAAAAACCTTGTTGCGCAATCTCCGCTTGCAACTAAACAGATTGAAAAGGGATACATAACTTGCAGTTATTTCATGGTTCTGACTACGCAGATTAAAGATAACTTGAGTATTAAAGCCATCAGACAGCCGCAACCCATTCGTATAAACGTTTCCAGCATAGTAATGTTACCACAAATTATTAATATAGTTCTCATTTTTTCTCAGTTGACAACATGCCGACAAGGATAGGCGACGTGAATGAGATTCTTATCGATAAGTTAGTGAATAATTTAGTACAAATGAATGTAGAAAGATTGAGCGATAGTTGTCACAGTTACGTTGATTATGAGGTATAGTTGTGCATAGTCAGCATGTTTTGGATGAGTGGCAAGACGATTGATTTTAAGATCAGGAAGACGATGTCCCACAAAAGGAGAAATTATCGTCTCTATTCTGAAAGGAGGAAGAGTTAAGAGTGTGGATTTTATATAAATAGTGCATCTGCTAAGCTGCGTGTCTATTTTCTCATCAAACCAGGTGCCGTGATAATGTTTTTGCAACATGGTGGTCGCTAGAAAGGTGGTAAATTTGTCAAACCGTAATTTATTTTGGCGTTTTTTTTTCGGAATGAGAACGAAAATCGAAAAACTGAATTTCAATTAAGATTAATGGAATTTAAACTCGTTAACTTTAGTTCAGTTGCGGTTCTGTATTATACGTTTGCGAATATACTGAAACCATTTGAATTTTATTGAGAACTATTCGTTTACCATCACTAGTAAAAATTAAAACAGTACTTACTTGCGATTTCCAAATTAATAAAAGATCAATAATTTCGAAAAATAATAAAGTAGAAAATTAGTTATTAATGTAATTAGTTTTCGAAAAAAAATGCAAATTATACTTAAATAATAAATATATTCCAAAAGTAAGAGTTACTTCCCTTCTTTTAGTTACATTTTAAAAATAATAATGGCGAATAAATGGATGGTGAAATCGTGACAGTACAATTTTTATGTAATGATGTAGTAATATGTTATTAACTGTGACATGACAATTAAGTAAATAACGTTGGTTTTAAATAGAAATTCGATTTTGCGAATTTTCGATTTTCGTTCTTATTCCGAATATGCAACCTTATTTTTTTCTCGTAAAAATTACTTTTATAAAGGTTTTCAGAGCTTAATATAATACTCTTACAGATGATCAAACTTTCGTCCGTGCAAGTAAATAAGCCTTACGCAATATAATTTAATGAAAATAAAACTTTACAACTTCAAATGTCTCGCTTTTCTAGCGACTTTGTATACTCTTCTTATATCCGAATATAATAATACATTTGCAATGGGTAAACTATGCAAACTAAAACTAAAACGGAAACATAAGTAGCGTTGGTTCAATGTAAGGCAATTCTTATAACATGCTGTGAGATCCAACATTTGAAGTCTTTGACAAGATTTCCAGTCAATCAGAAATATATTTTTTCAATCTCGTTGCTCTGACAAAAAAATAATTCTAAAAGGAAATTCAAACTCATTAACTTTAGTTTAATTGAGGTTCTGTATTATACGTTTGTGAATATACTGAAAACATTTGACTTTTATTGAGAACTGTTCGTTTGCCATCACTAATAAAAATTAAAATAATATGAAATTCTATTTATAATTTCTTCATCCAAAATTCATAGTTTTACATATTTTCTAAGTCTCATGTAACAATCATTTTAAGGTTCTGGATATGACCATAAACTATATCCGATGGTGAGGCTTCAGCTTGCTGGCTTTGTGGAGCCACCCCTTAATTGCCATTGCTCCCAGGTCCATTCTGACCAGGAGTGGTAGTATCTGTTAAGGTCCCAACTATGGGTTAAATAGAAACCGACTGAAAAAAAAAAACCCAACAAATATATTCTCTCAAAAATTTTTCTTCAAAATAACTGGATTCGACATTAAAGAACCTGAAGTGTTGATATGCCGTAAAACCAAAACAACCAACCAACGAACAATCATTTTAAAGGCCTTCTTTTCATATTGACGACCTTATTTATGCAAGAACTACCATTTCAGAATTTCCTATTTAAAAACATATTTTCGTTATGTGACAAATTTTGTTGTTTGCATGAAAAGTTTGACCCCAGGATGGCAGTTACCGAAGCCACGTGACTTCAGGAAAGAAATTTTCTGTCTCTTGTCTGGCGAAACTTCAAGCATGGAAAAACTTGTCCAGGGTGATATCCCTAATGGAAGGAGGGGGAGGGGAGAACAATGTAACTAGGTGTAACGGGACGGATACCCGTATATATCTTTTTATCTCTCCGACGCAAGTAACCTGTCTCTCTGATGTTTTCTGTGGCAGTTCTTCTTTTTGTAATAAACCGTTTATTATAATCTAAGCATCGGCGTCCGTGTTATCCACAGACAATCAAGACAACAACTATTATGGGAATATAAATGTTCATACACACCATAGAAATCAGAAACTGGTATAGACAGATCAATCAAAAATACGATATTTCAAATTTAAACATGAGAGATGAGTCGATATATATATATATATATATATATATATATAGAGAGAGAGAGAGAGAGGGAGAGCTCACTTGCTCACTTCTGCAACGACTTTAGTGAGCCAGGTCCATTCTGCAGCTTCAGCCATCATTTCCTGTCGCTCCAGCTATCACTACCAGTGTACAATGGCGTCCAGCTTCCTGCCAGTTCCAGCATCAAAACCTGTATATAGGACTCAGATCAACCTGAGGCACGTTATCATATCTCAGGTACTCAAGAATCTCAACCCCTTGAGACACCGGTTCTTGCTCTGGCTGATCCTAATATCCATTGCCGACTGTTTTACCTTTATTCTTAGTAAAAATTAAACGCAATACCTATCGTCTTTTACCGGACGCATTCTTCCTATGTTCGTTACTTCTCTGTCTTGTGTTTGCTTTATTAGTTGTACGATCAATTGGCACCTTCACATCTTTCGACCCTCTGCAACATATATACGCATATATTAGTGGCCTGGCAAGGCCACAGAGGAAACAACCGAAGCAGCAAAACTGAAGCTGGCCTGCAGGACACTATATATACAAATATAGGCAAATTTGGGCATATTTTATTGATTAGAAAAGATGGCTTCTATTTTTTACCAATTGTCATAAATTATGACAATAGAAAAGTATTATAATCTTCAAAAAGCCTGCGAACTTTCATGTAGTTTCGTCACATAGAACCAAAGATATGAGCAGTACAATATTCAATTTGGTTGCCAGTATATATATATATAATTTAATAATATATTAAGAATATATTGATCAGAATTTAACAAATGAAGGCTCGTTGGAAAGGTAATGACCTAACTTATGTGGTGGGCTATATGACATTTGCCTTAAGCTCAAATTAAGGGGATCATCCATCATTCAGAACCTATTTTTTGCACGTTTTTCAGCCATAAAATGTTCAATCATAGTTAGTCGTTTGTTTTCCTAATTTTGCATATGGATTTCAAAAGATTTAATATTTCCCCCAAATTCATGGCCTTGATGCAGGGGAGACTCAAACTTGCTGCTATGCTTTCAAATGATCTGAAATAACAGCAAGGGGAGACTTGACTCTAAATATTTCTATTATGTTATATATCCCCTCTTAGGTTTTCATACATAAAGTAAATTGATACTGGAGATGTTCATGACGGTAATCTATTTCCAAAGCGAAAAAAAATATAACATATAGACATATTTGGAATCAAGTCCCCTCTTGCTGTTATTTCAGATCATCTGAAACAATAGCAGAAAATTTTAGTCTCCCCTTCATCAAGGTCAGAGGTTTTGGGGATATATATCATGTGAAGCTCCTTTAGTCTTTGACAAACTATAGATACCCACGAGGGGTATCTGCGCGTTAAATGTTTGTGGTAGGAGGTGCGCAATCTCCAACCACATCTCTCCTGACTCGATATTGTTAAATAGCAGTGGCAAGTGAAGTGTATGTACAGGACAACTAGAAACAAATGCCGAGATAAGCGGAGAGCACATACAGCGCCCAGAATTCTCAAATGGTCACACATCTGGTACTAACCAGGCTAAACGTTGCTTAACTTCGGTGATCTGAGGAGAATTAGTGTGTCAACGCGATTATTCCTTAACTGAATTAAAGGAATAAATTATAAGATGTTCACCATCATGAATTTTGGAATATAACTTTTTGTCATTTATTCTCTATATTGCTCTGTAATTACATTGAGCTTCTTAAATCAGGATTGATATATATTATGAGAAAATATATTTCCACACACACACACACACACACACACACACACACACACACACACACACACACACACACACACACATACACACACACACACACACATATATTTGTATTAAGATATAACATTGTTATTTAAAAGAAAAATGAGATAAAATTAACACAAGACACTTCAACGCTCCCATAAAGTTAATTATATAAAATTCTAAATGTGTTCTGTAAATTCTATTTTCTACTCAGGATGTGTGTATAAAGGAATGAAGTACAAATATAGAGTTGTATTCCGAGATGGTTGCAACCGATGCGCTTGCCGTGCTGAGAACGTCGTGAAATGTACCAAAAAGATTTGCAAACCAAAAGGTAAATGCAACGAATTTCTGTATTCAAAATTAACCGGTTTCTATTCGGGGTTGTGCGGGATTGTAATGCTTTGGGATCGGGGATCTAACCCTAACGCAACCACTCTCTATTCTGCTGTTGCTTCACACCCATCTTCCTCTGATCTGTTGAAATATGCAACTAATGCGGTCAGAAATGGCTTATTTCGTTTTCTCACGTTAAGATTTAGATAGTGTCTTTCAACCGTAGGTGTGCCTCTTTTCTTCGTAACATTTTTATTGATGCCGCTGTGCTTTTGAAAAGAAATCGAAGGAATCTTCTTAGTAGTTCTTTCTTTCAATTGCCTTTTCTGCTTCTCGTAAAGTCGTTTCTCTCTATCGCTCTATACACTTTCGCGGACATGAGGTTATTCTTTATCTTTACAAATCTACTATCAAACTATGTATGGTGTACTGTTGTCATATTTAAACTAGTGAATATTTACCCCACTTGATGGTTCTTGATAAGCTGCAGAATCGTATCTATAATTCGATTAGTCGCTCCTTTTCTTCTCTGCAACACTTCTCTCACAGGTGTAATGTTGCTAGTCTTAGTCTTTTCTATAAATACTATTATGGCATTAGGGAAGGTCGATTTTGAAACCCCGGTGAGGCAATGGTGATAATAGTTGGGGTTTGACATAGAAAATACCTACACGAAATATTTTTCTCAAAATCGTTATCTTTGCTTGAGGAAATGACTTTAAAAGTTGAAAAATTGAAGCGATTAAAAGTTTTTCGGTGAATTGTTAATAACGTCCCGTCATCAAAACAACTCGTACTGTTAAGAAAATGGAATCATTATTTAGAATATATTTTAAACTACATTTTTAAATAAAATGAGCAAGGATAATGAATTAATAAAATAAATATTAAGTGTAAAGGCAAAATTATGTTTTTTAAATAATAACGACCAAAGTTCGCTTTTTCATTTCAGGAACTTTTTTGGAGTGGAAACATTTTAGATTTCACAGTCGCAAACACGCTCTTTATTGATATTGAAAATTAACGTGTGTTTATTATTCAATTTGAAAACATTACGATTTAGGTTTAATTATTTTGAAAGGAAACACGAAAAAGACTAGTTTAAAATATATATTATAATATTTCAAGTGTCTGCAGTGAATTTAAACATATTCGTTTTATCTTTTTAATGTGTTTTTTCTATTAGGTTGGTGCAAAAATAATGGCATTTTTTGACGTTCAAATGAACGTCAAAAACATTATTTTTGCACCAACCTAATATTTCACATCAAATTCTATTAAAATTTTTTTATTAAAATATGGTAATACTCCAGTTTTATATTAAAACAACAAAAGAAATAGTCCATACAATTCTATTCTATACAATCTTTATGATACATAACCACGTCAATTTTCAAGTTTTTCTACTTAATAAAAACACTTTGCAGAAAATTAGTGTCAAATTTTAATTTCTTTTATTTTTAGGGAGTAATTGTTTTTAAGTAGTGTTTTTCTTCTAAAATTATATTTTAAAAATCAGATAACCCACAAAGATTAATACGAATTAATAAGGAAACTCCTTTAAAGGTTTTTCGTTATTTGTGCATCTATGTTATTGTGCTAAAATTACTTTGTTATTTAGAAAGCCATTCTTAATATGGGAAGGAGGTCGTATTGTAACTATTCTGTACTTTCACCTAAAAAATTAATAAACAAAAATTTCATAAAAATTAAATTTAATTTGGAAATACTATTAAAAATAGCATAGTAACATAGATGCACAAGCACTGGTTTTTCAAACTCTAAACACTAAACACTCGTTTAAAATGGCACAGTTACAGCAAGAATGAATCTCTTTATGAATAAATTCATATTATCGAAGGAGGAGCCAAAATCTGCTAAAATGTCTAAACTAAACTACTATGCCTCTGATTTGGTTTGGTGCTCTCTCTTCAATACATCTAATTCAACTTTTTCATTATTTCTTATAACTAGCATTTCTTATAACTAGCACTTATTTTTTACATATGAAACTGGAAGATAGCCTAATACAGTTTCCTTCAGTTATAATCCATTTATTTTACTTTTCAGATTAGAATGTTAGTAAAAGCACAACGTTCAGTTTTAACCCGTGGTTCACAAAATTTGCGGGTCCACTTTGTCATTTGGATGAAACAACATCCCCAACTTCACAACAAGTCATCCAGTTTAGTTATTTCCTCGAAAACAGTTATCCCCACTTAAAAATAGTGATATTTCTAAGTTATTTGCCAAGGAAATAATTAGTATTTGCAGTCAATCCACAATTGCCCTTGTTAAGGTAACATTATGTAGGACAGAAGGTCAATATATTTTGCTATAAGAAGACCAAACAGATTGACAGGAAATCTCTTGCAGCAATCACAGTGAAAAGAATGAAGGAACAGCTAAACAGACTGTTTGATATATCTTCTTGTAGCTGTAAACTTTCTGTCTTGAGATATGACTTTGCAGTAAAATGCAAAAGAAAATTGTCTTTCTAACAAGGAGGTAAAATTAATTCTATAAATTCACTTGCAATTATGTTCCTTTTTTGTGGAAAATAAAATAATACATTGGTATTTATCAGCTCTATTATTAAACATGCAAATTTTCTAATTTTCAGGTTCTAATAGAAGAACTGCCATTTACAGCAATTTTTAAATTAATTGATGGAACAACAAAAAGCCTAATAACATTTACGTGTCCTTTGGGGAAACATTGTATCAATAATTATAAAGATTTGCCTTAAGTAGAATTCTAAAAAATTAGTGTCCCTCCCAATCATCATTATCTGACAGCAGAAGAAACAAATAATTTAAGTGTGAAGACCAGAGGCTATTTTTTGAGTATGCTGTTGGCATTTCTTGTGAAGAAGTTAACTTAGATTGGGCCCTTGAATCAAGGGAGATGGCTAATATAAGCCACAAGATTAATGTGTTTATGGACTAGAGTTGTCTATCCTCAAACACTATAATAAATGAAACATTTTGGTCAAATTCATCATTCATGCAGTTAGTTGGTTTGAGATCAAAACCGACAATATTTTTTTTAAACCAACAACAGTATATTTTTAATATGATTCAGAGAACGAAACAGTTAACTGAAATCCAAATTACTGTTTTAAACTGTTCAAAATAAAGTGCTTTTGCACTACTTTCGAAAAATATTATAATATCGATGATAAACTCAGATGAATTGGATGTGACAGAAGAGAGCATTCAAACGATTTTGTCCATTAGGTAAATAAATATTTATCCATTAAATTTTCTTAGTTTTCTTAATTTATCCAAACAATAGTTAGTTTTATTCATATTACATCGCAAAAATATAAAAAAGTAAGTGTTTTCAAATAATTGTTTTGTTTTTTGTGTTGTTTTTTTTCCAGAAATAGTGAACAACTAAAAAAAAAAAAAAATGAAAAAGATTACTGCTATCAATTTTGTAGCCATACACTGGTCAAATTTTATTGATTTTTCTCAAAAAGTTGTATATTGGCAGAAAGCAAGACATAGACACATTATTACAAAGTCATCGTACCAGCAAATTAGACTTTCATTTTCCTCAAAAGGAAATTATAAAGAACAATTTAGTTCTATTATAAGTTTATATTATTGCCTCTAATAAAAAATTGAAATACATGGTTCTGTAACTTGTATCAAGTATTGTGCAATACATCTCCACATATCTTTTTCAATTGTGAAATTTAAAAGACTTAGTTGCTAATTATCTTTTTTTACAATTTTTGTTTAATCAATGCAGTAAAAGTTGAGATATTTTGCTAGTTGTGATTCATAATTAAAATTATAATTCATGTATTTATTTTTCTTTCAATGTATTCCATATAAATATATCAATTTTAATTGAATGTTTTATAAAAATAGTGAAATTTCAAAGTCAGTGTTGTGAAAAATGCTATGAAATTAAATGTTCAATTTTTTGTTCAAGATAGGAATTTAATTTTTGGTATCTGTTCTTATCACATCAAATTCCAACTATCATCCCCAGTGCCATGTTGATATTCTGAAAAAAGTTGCAAATCGACCTGCCATAATATAGCATGTGTGCTTCGGAATTTTCTATTTTCTGCTTCCTTTTTTCCAGCTAGTTTAACTTGTTTATCCAGTGACCTCTATTAATTCGTTGTTTTGATACCTCATTGGGATACAACTTCGCATTCTAGTTGCTTTTTTTCAAAGAATTGCAGATTTGTAAGAGTCTCTTTCTACTGACTGTTTTACTTCTATATTATCGGTCTTTTTAAGACTAAGCTCAATAGCAATCTATTTTCTTTGTGATAATTATCTTTTGTTCTTTCGTTTCTTTTATCAAGAGGTTTGACGACATGTCCCGAGCGATTTCAATAAAAGAAAATTGAAAATAAATATATTACATTTATACCCGTCTTTATTTTAATTTATTTCCTTTTTTTAAGTCTTAATTTGTTGCATGTGAACTCTGGCAACTCTGTTTGTTATCATGGCAACGTGTTTATTGAGTCGTTTGCTTTTTGTGTGTATTCTTATCTTCTCTGTACCTATTTCTATTTTGCAGGTGAATGAGATGGCTTCGTTCAGAAGATTGTACACAAATGAGGTCGACGTGTTCTGCTACACATGTGGAAACTACACCATTGCTCCTAATAAGAAACCAGTTACAAGTTTCATAAGGCTTACCATGCTTATTTTGGTATTAAACTTGGTGTCCAGGATGTCATGGTATTAAAGGCATGCACCGAGACTCTGCGTTGGTAGAACAATGGCAATAGGAGTCTGAACTATGTAATTCCCATGGTTTAGAGAGATCCGACACACCATGTTACTGACTGCTACTCCTGTGCTGTTGATTTGACTGGGATCAACAGAAAGAACCGGGGCAGCCTCAAGTATCCTGATCTTCAATCAACACGTCGTCCTATAATTCATTGTGATGAAATTCCAATGCCTATCTTCAGAGAACTTCCGGACATTAGTGACGAAGATACATCGAATTTTAAAGGACATGAAGAAGAAGAAGAAGAAGAAGAAGAAGAAGAAGAAGAAGAAGAAGAAGAAGCAGAACTGGTTTCTGAAGATGATGCTCCACATCCATTCTCCCAAAAGGAGTTGAGTTATCTAGTTCGCGACCTCAGCTTGTCAAAGAACTCTGCCGAACTGTTGGCATCCAGATTGAAGGGGAAAATTCATCTCTGATGGTGCTAGCATCACATTTTTCCGGAACAACATAAAGAATACCTCAGTCTTTTTCTCTGAAGAAAAGAATTTGGTGTACTGTGCAGATATTGCGCAGCTTCTGCTCAAGTTTGGGGTGCCATAGTACGAATCCGAAGATTGGAGTCTGTCTATTGTTTGCCCCTGTACCCATCACTCACTCAACTACATTGAAAGAGAAGTATGAAGCGGTGAAGTATGTGCTGAAAAAAACTGGTTATGATCAGCAGAAGTGGTTTATGTTGATCTGAAGATGATGAACTTTTTGTTAGGACAAAAGTCTGGCTTCACCAAGTATCCATCTTTTCTCTGCATGTGGGATAATAGGGACCTTGCTCAGTATTACACGAAGGAGAACTGGCCTGTGCGGGAGGATGTGGTGCGTTGCAAAAAAAAAAAAGGAATGTTATCAATGATACTCTGGTGAACAGAGACAGAATACGCTTCCCACCGTTGCACATTAAGCTCGGCTTGATCAAGCAGTTTACAAGACTCTCGACACGCATGGTTACTTCTTCACTTACTTGTGCCAGGATTAACCATGTAGAAATTGGAAGCTGGCATATTTGACGATCCTCAGATCCAGAGTTCAAAAACTCAATGAACGAAGTGGAACTGGAAACGTGGAAGACATTTGTTCTGGTAGTGAAGAAGTGAAGAACTTTCTTGATAACAATACGCAAAACTTGTCAACAACATGCTGAGTACTTTCAGAAACCTGGGCTGTAACATGAGCATCAAAATGCACTACCCATTTTCGCATATGGACCAGCTTTATGAGAACATGGGTTCAATAAGTGACGACCAGGGGGAGAGATTCCATCAGGATATGAAAGAAATAGAGAC
Source organism: Euprymna scolopes (assembly GCF_053919585.1). Lineage (NCBI taxonomy): Eukaryota > Metazoa > Mollusca > Cephalopoda > Sepiida > Sepiolidae > Euprymna > Euprymna scolopes. The sequence continues at coordinate 135,933,256 of NC_136493.1, forward strand.
CAGATATCAGGGTCGCTTGGACACAGTCATTATGGCTGACTACTGTTGGGCTCTGAAGAGAGACCTCCCTGTCGCTAAACATTCCAGGAGTTCAAAGAAACGGAAGTTCAAACTCTGAATGAGATGGAGAAAAACGGATGCTATTTCCTGATTCAGCAGTGCAAAAATACCGTAAATCTTTTGTAAAAATCTAGACAACATTCACAAAGTAAAAAATTGTAATAATAAATATCATTGAACCACGATTCGCATTTTAATATTCATCAAAGGTGCTTATAAAATATAAATGTGAGTTTATGGGAGTGTCTTCACACAATTTAAAAATTAATAGACATTTTTTTTCCGTGTTATATATTTCTTTGTGAACAATTATTGTCTTCTTGCGTCATCCTTATGTGCATCAACCTCGTCTTAACATGCATTCGTCCTCATTGTAAAATGGGCGGAATGAGGAAAGTACATATACGTGCGGTTACTTTATTTATCCTGAAATCCGTCTGAAATATCGATATTTGATTCGGATTAGTTTATTTTTAGTTTCTTCCTTTAATTATATTATTGAAAGAAATATATTTTATTTCGTGTCATTACTTTTCTGAAAATCATTAATCCGACTAAGAAAACTTTTAGAGTGATATTTTTCATTACTAATCAATTATTAATAAAAATTACAAAGAGAAAACTTTTAAGTTATATATCCCTGTTTAAAGTTAATACTTTTGTAAAAAAGCTAACAAAAAACAAAAACAAATAAAAAGATAAAACAGAGCATAATTTTCAAAATGCGAAACAAAAATAAGTCAGTAGACTCCTACGTAACGCTGGTTACAAAAATTTACTGGTCTGGAGACAAAAATCGATAAGATTGTTAATTGCGAAAGTATAGATTTATCATTAATAGGTTTCCAGATTATTTTCGTGTGGGCACTTTTATTGATAGTACACGCACGAAACTCTAGTCCCCTTCAAAATAATCCTCTCCGGCTGCAATGCACTTGATGTGCCGTTGCTACAACTTCTGGAAGGCCCCATTGAAGTTCTCTTGTGTGAGAATATCAATGACCCTCGTCACAGCCCTTTTCATCTCCTCAATTATCTGATAACGACAGCTTCTAAGGTTTTCCTTGAGCTTAGGGAATAACCAAAAGTCACAGGGAGCAAGGTCTGAACTTTAAGGAGGGCGAGTAATTGTCTTGATATCCATCTTGGTCAAATAGTCTGTGACAATGATGGAGTTGTGGACTGGTGCATTCTCGCAAATCTTCCACATCTTCAATTCGTCATGAATAATTGTGTGTACAGTTCCCATACTAACATCAAACTGTGCACGTATTGTCTGTATAGACACAGGACAGTCCTTATCCATGGAATTCTTTAGTTGGGCAATCAACTCTGGTGTTCTGACTTCCTTACTCCTCCCACACCTCTCATCATCCCTCACAGACTCCCTGCCTTCCGTGAATCTCTTATGCCACCTAAAAACTAATGCTCGATTCATGCAAGATAGTCCTAAAGCAGTCTGAAACATTCCATACGTTTCTGTGTCAATTTCCAAGTTTAAAACAGAATTTTATTGTATATTGTTCTCACACACAGACTGCATTTAAAAAAAATTCACCAGCTGTGAGTAAGATGTATGCCAATTTCTGCTGTAGCTGTTCAGTTGAACCTGGAATCATAAAAATTGGTCAGTCATCTCATAAGGTGTATAGTAAAACATACTGAATTTTCAAGAGTCTTCGATAATTAAAAAATGCCTTTACAAAAATGTTTGGAACCTTATTGAAGGCATCCCGTAATTTATTAAAAACCATTATTTCGATATCAACTATTTTTTTTCTGTCCTCGCATTTTGTTTTTTAGTCTTCACATTCTATGAGGAAGAATTACTCTTTTATAGGTCGAGTTCTGGCAATTTAACACTTATCGTTGATGTAGTATTTTTAGCTTCATAAATAAAGTGGCTTCTGAAACGATTACCATAAAAAAATATACCGAAAACAAAGTACGCGTTTCCTTCCATGAGCAATGTGTCAGATTCGAACCTTGGATTCGAAACTAAACATGAAGTAATGACGCCACTAAGACATCATTTAAAACGCAACCCATTTAAATAACATGAATTAATCTCTGTATATCTATAAACTTAAAGAGTGCATTCTAATTTAGTTTATTTAATACATTTAAATTCAATAAGTATCATGTGGTTTACTAAATTCTACATAATGTTCTTTTTAATCTATTTGTTATAATAGTTAGAGTGCTTACTAATGGATCAGAAGATCGTAGTTCAAACCTACATCGAGGATATCTATCTATCTATCTATATCTTCTATACTCCTATAAATTCGTTTTTCAAACACGTGTATTGATATTCATATTAAAATCTCTTTCTCTATTTATTTAAAAAGAAAATACAATTTTGTTATATATGGGGCGTGGAATTGCATTCACTAGCAAAAGATCTAGCTAATTTGCATATTCTTTTAAACATTTATTTTAATTAATTTCCTATTAGTTTCTTCGATTTTCTTATGGGATGACAATCTTTAGTTAACTATTACGTGTGATTATATTAATGCAGATGTTCTACATGATTTATAATTGCATAATATGTGCGTAAAAAGTTTATAGTAAACAAAAAATTGTTTCCATATATATTTATGTATGTATCTATATATCTATAAAAGTGAAAGTGTCTGTGTGTCTGTGTGTCTGTGTGTATACATTTAAAACTAACAAAAACAATAGAAAACAAACAAATAAATAAATTAAATAAGCATGAATATACATAAACGATCACACATATATGTATATATATATATGTATGTGTGCATGTATGCGTGTACACATATTTATATTTATATATATATAAAAAAGTAAGAAATGAGGAAAATCGTCTGCCTTAAACCACTAACCTAGTTCTAAAACAGATCCTTTGTTCGATAAAATGCATGCCCATTGGCTGATAGGAAGGGGCGCGGTGGATACTAGAAAGCTGATTGGCTAACTAAAATCCTCAACATATATAAAAACGAGAAACAACCAAAGAATTCGCGCATAAGCCTGACGAATCCTATAGTGGATGAAACGCAGAATACTCAGTGTAGCTTAATCGCCATATATATTTTATAAATTACTATATATATATATATATATATATATATATATATATATATATATATATATATATAGAAAATTTTGTACCCCAAATAAACTTTTCTAATATATATACATATATATATATATATATATATATATATATATATATATATATATATGTATATATATATATGCATATATATGTGTGTGTGTATATATATGTTAAAAAAGTTTATAATAATAAAATAAACTTTTCTAATATATATATATATATATATATATATATATATATATATATATATATTAGAAAGGTTTATTTAGGGTACATAAACTTTTCTAATATATATATATATATATATATATTAGAAAAGTTTATTTGTGGTACAAAATTTTCTACATATATATATACATATATATATGTATATATGTATATATATATATATATATATATATATATATATATATATATATATATATATATATATATATATATATATATATTAGAAGAATTTATTTGGGGTACAAAATTTTCATATGAGGGAAAACAGTTATTTTGGGCCCTTGACGTCTTTCGCCATTCTCGTCAGGGGCAAATCGATGGCATTTTGATCTTTTTAAAAAGAAAATAGGGGAAAGAAATCAAAATTAAGGTGAATATGCGGACGATATATTTACAATGTATATATATATATATATATATATATATATATATATTAAACTAGTCATCTATTTTTTTGTAAAGATGAATCGTCAGATCGGCGAAGATATTTAGAAACAAAACCATTTTCTGCATCTTTCTCACCCAATTTTTTAAAACAAACAAAGTAATGTGATTTCTACGTCATGAATTTTTCTTATAATTTTGACTTCTTTATCTTTTCATTTAAATGGAATCCAAATAGTTTGCAAATACAAAAGTCAAACGTACACACCCGGACAAGAATTTAAAGTACGCTGCAATATTTGTTATTGTAGCCAGAATGCCGGAATAATCTGCAGCAGGAACGTTTGCCCAACTCGTGATTAAGGTATGTATTCGTAAGCTGGCTTTAAATATACAATTTGTGGCTCATCTGTTGCATTAATGTTCCACAAATCAATTTCAGTTTCATCTTTCTCACAAAGCAGATGTTTTCGACAAAAGCACAAACAGTGTCTACTGATGAAAGAGCTTCGCCCTTCGACCCTTTTTGTTGACTTCCACAAACATGGCCTTTACTAGATCACACCAAATGTTGTACCGTGAAAGCAGCATCAATGTTTCGCAAATAATTTATGCCAAATCTAAGGAACCTTTTAATGCTGTTATTTTCATCTATTGATTATAATCCTCTCATAGTTCAATTTTATATTCAATAAGCAATTTCATTAGCTTTTTTTTTTTTACACAGTGATCACCACTTATGAAGGCCCGGAAACCACTCAGGGATAAGGGTTATTGCAAGTATATTATGTTAGTGTGGAGATTTGATGAAGTGTTTACTTAAGGGGGCGGTTCATTAGGAATTTGTTAACGTTGGACTTGAAGACATCCAAGTTGTAGTCCGGTGGGAAGCAGGCAGACGGAACAGAGTTCCACAGGCGTGCAGTTCTAAGAAAGAAGCTTTGTTCATGGAATCCGCGTTTTGATTTAGGCACAGATATAGAGTGGGGGAAATTTTTGACAGTGGATTCAGCTAGACGGGTGTTTTTCGTGAAAGATTGGCGAGGGGGGACCAGAGATTGGAGTTAAGACGAGCACCTGCCATGGAAATAACGATAAAACAAGGATAGGCTCGCAACGTCTCTTCTGTGGGAGAGAGGTTGCAGGGTAGAGAAAAGGGCATCCACCACTAAGCCACGAAGTCTATTTTGTACTCTGTTAAGGCAGGATAGGCTGTTTTTAGCAGCTACTGGCAACAGTATTCCATCCTTGGACGTACTTGGCTTTTATATAGATAGAGAATTGTATCAGTAGTGAGATATCTTCTGGAGCGGTAGAAGGATCCCACCATCTTTCCAGCGACCTTGGCAACAGATTTGATGTACATGTTCCATTTCAGATCAGGAGTAAAGGTCAAACCCAGAAGCTTGTCAAAACACGGGGCCCTCTCCCAGACGAGAGCCATCCATCACAATTGATGCCAAATGGGGATCAGAGCGTTGATGATGTAAGGATAGGAGTTTGGTTTTGGATGCATTAAAGGTAACCAGTCACATCTTCCCCCACTGAACCACGCGCTCGAGATCAGAGGAGAGAGAATCAGAGAGAACTTTGTCATTTACAGCCTTTGATGTGTTGTCGTAGATGGTCGTGTCATCAGCATAGATGTCAACGAATGATTTAAGTATGTGTTTAGGGAGGTCATTGATGTAGATCAGGAAGAGAGTTGGGCCCAGGATTGACCCCTGAGGGACTCCAGCATTTATATTGCAGGCCTCCGATTTTTGTCCATCTACCACTACTCCTATGAGCCTATCGGAGAGAAATGATTTAATGATTGAGAAAACATTTCCAGTTATACTGTAGCTGGAAATCTTGTGAAGTAGACCCTTATGCCATACCTTGTCGAAAGCCTTTGATATGTCAAGAGCAATTGCCCTAGAAAGGAAGCCTTTGTCAAGAGATTCACTAATCCTGTGGGATATAACCGTCAGCACATCTGCGGTAAATCTTGTAGAGCGGAAACCATGTTGTGTGTCACTAAGAAGGTTATTCCTGCTGAGGTGGGTGACTATTTCTCTATTTAATATGGATTCTAGCAACTTACTCATAACACACAGGAGACGTATTGGTCTGTACTGAGAGGGAGATGACTTATCACCTGAATTCTTAAATACAAGGCAAACTGATGAGGTCTTCCAGGGAGTCGGAAAGCACTTCTCCTTAAGGCAGCGCTTAAATAGTTTCGTAAGTATGGGAGCAAGTTCTGGTTGAAGCTTTTTTTAACACTATAATTGGGATGCCATTTTGGGCCAGTTGCTTTACTGGAATCTAGGTTCTTGATTAGCTTGGCGACCTCATGCACGGATATTTGTATGTTACCTAACTTGTTCTGTGTTATAGGAGGAAATATGGGGAGTTGATGGTCTAGGAGCAAAGTGTAGTATCTGTTCTGATATTACACTTCACCCTATCTGTTCTCTGTCAGTAAGTACGAAATCTTTCATGACTGAGACAATTTTAATTTTTTTCTTCTCCAGAGTGCTTTCTTTTTTTGGGGGGGGGAATCTGGGTTTCTTTACATTAAAAACCGAACTTGTATCTAACTCTGCCCTCGTTGGGAGGCAAGTAAATAGGAACAATTTCATTAACACTTATTAATCCAGTCTTGGTCTTAATAAGTCTTTTTTGGTCCTGATAAGACATGATGTATTAGTTTAATAACAATTAAAAACATGTTCGTTACTAGGTCTTTATGACGTAGTAGACTTTGCTCAGACTATAACCCGATTATCTCCTTCATGATTACACTATGATAAAAACACAAGACGAGTATTCGATGTAAACCAGTTATGCTCTGAGTGTGTGCGTGCGTGTATGCGTGTGTGTGATAACGTTAAGTAATGTAGAAAACGGAACCCCAAACATTGTCCATCGTCAACTGTTTAGAATTATTTTAAGTACAATTTGACGGATCAAAATTTTTTGTACAGGCAAATCCACAGTAACGTTTGCAATTGATTTATAATATTTGTCTAATTCTGTAATTAATCCCGTCATACCAACAGCCTGGATAGAAAATAAAAAAGAGAAAATAAAATATGCACTTTGGGTTTTAAAAATTTTCACGAATATAGTTTATTTTATGATGTTGAACTTTGTTTTGTGAAAGATCAACATATTGTACCCCGATGATCGTCTTTATGATCGTGATACGATAAAACAACACAACGTACGTAAGGTAAGTCCTGTATGTGTGTGGCATACTGTCATATAGCTTAGTAAAAGGTACTCCAAACGTTGTCGGTCGCTAGCTGTCTTATCACGTCCATCTCCAGCAATTTTCTTCTTGGTCCGATCTACTCTCGCGTAGCTTCGACTCAAATTTTTCGATATCTCTCGGGCGGACCTCCAAGCCGCTCAACTGTCGCTAAGCCAAAACTGTCCGCAAATTGTTCCTATCTATCGTAAACTGCCACAAAACTCATTGCCACTTCTAAAAATGCCAGTAAACTAACTAAATATATCGACCTTTATTGTTCGGTTATTTGCTCCAGCCACCTGCCACACTTTGATTAACAATCCCATTTCAGATGCCTTTGTGTGCCGTGGTGAACAAGTTCCTCTCCATTGTCTTTTCTAGTAATCTCATTTCCTATAACCTATGTCCTGCCGATCAACTGATTTCCTCTTTTTTGTTTTTTTCCTAACACTAATAGGGAGGGACGTCGATAGTATCACAAAACCTATTAATTGCCCCACTTAACCATGTAGTTTTTGCTATCTTGATAGGTTCATTTGCTAAAAGATTGTGTGTTTATCAATTCTCTCTCTCTCTCTCTCTCTCTCTCTTCGAGTGTTAAAACGTCTTCTATCAACTTTCATTTTCTTTTAATGGATATCAAAGCACGTCATTTACACATTGTCGATACGTATAAATATTTTCCTTACGGTTTGTGTGTGTTCTTTCTTTCATCGAGGTTCTATAAGCAATTACAAAATCTATAATGACGGCGATGAGGATAATTAAGATTATTTCCAGTACACGATTCGCATCTACTGGAAATCTGCCCATATATCTATTTACTGTATTATACATAATGTTGACGTCATAGCGTATAATTTACTTCCACTTATACCTGTACTGTATTGTACTGATCAAAAATTACGTTACTTGTATCTATTGAATATGCATATTAACTATTCTGCCATCTAAAATATCCAGGGCTTGTACAACAATTTTAGTTAATTCGTAATATCAAGCCATTCTGTAACGCATTATCCTATTCCTAAGCCAACATAAAAATAAAAAGGAAGAAAGATTTATTTATTTATTTATTATTTATATTTTTCTTTTCTCAATTTAAAGGAAAAAAAACATTAAGCCATATTAACTCCTTCCAACAGACCTTTTTGCATATATAAGTTCATCCACTGCATGAACTCTTACTCACCCCCTCCTCCAGTAACAAACAATGAAATAGCAATGTTCCGTAATCACTTTGAAGAGTATAATTTCTCAGTAGACCGGGGTCACAGAAATACCTGAATTAGTACTCAGCGCGGGGCAAACCCTCTCGGTGCTGATGGACCCGTAGATCTTCCCAGGTCATCCGTCTAGGAGAAGGAAAACTCTGAAGCTAAACCTAAGGGGAGGAAGACCTCTCCAGTCTTGGATGACAACCTTCCAAGAGCTGATGACTCAAACAAATTACCGGTCTGCAAACCTAAACTGCTTAAGGAGTAAATAGGCATTGTCTATCGCCCGGTTCCCATACTCTTTCTTTGTCTATTAGCCAGGCGTAGAAGTCGAATCACAGGGAGTCGACAGAAACACTCGGTGGTCGATCTTGTTTCCTGACTAGGGCAATGAACGCATCCCATCCCTTAAACTGAGCACTTGAATGCCATAAGCAGATTGGGTTGATCATCATCTGATGGGTTGAGGGTACCGGATAGACAGTTCCTGGCTGCTGTTCCCGACTGGTAGTACAGGTGCTCTAACTCTTTGATAGCGCTTAGAGAGGCTGCTCCATCAACAGTTGTATAATATCGGGATGTTTGTAGTGCCATGTCGCGCATGGAAAGGGACCCTGCATTCATCCCCGGTGGACTATCCTGAGGCCACAATCCTAGTAGATGGAGGAGCAGCTGATGGTCTGCGTGTGTTGCATGTCTGCTAGTCTGCATAACCACTTGCTCAGCACCCCTTACCTAAACTGAAACTCTTAAAAATAAAAATGACAGTACATTAAAAAAATACGCTAAAACCAGGCCAAAACTCAAACAAAACCAACCTGCCTTCTCCCTTGAAGCTTGCATTTACGAACATCCGTGGGCTTAGAACTAATTTAAATGATGTTGAAGCATTTCTCTTAGTAAACACCCCGGATATCTTAGCACGAAATGAGACTAACCGACACTTCTCCATCCTCTCTAATTACTTTAACATGCCTGGATATCTCCCACTCTGTCGTAAGGACTCTGACAGACATATGCACGAGCTTGGAGTCTACATTCGAAACACCCTCCTCTTGACTTGAGAAACTAAACTAGAATCGGACGATCAAGCTATGTGCTTTAGACTTAACATGCAATATAACATTAGCTAGTTTTATTTTCTCTACCGCTCTCCCTCAGCCCAGGACTGTACCCTAATAAACAAAGTCTCTGACAGCATAGATACAGCACTCTCCCTCGATACTAGCGCACAAGTGCATGTATTTGGTGACGTGAATGTCCACCACAGCAACTAGCTTGGATTTTCTACTTACACAGACGCAGCTGGTACCACAACACATAACTTCTCTATATCTCATTCCCTATCACAGAGAGTTACGTTTCCAACCTGTTTCTCTGACCAGCAAGAACAACACGCGGCACTTCTAGATCTGTTTTTGATCACAGTTCCCGATGACTGTGTAACGAATGCCAACAACCCTCTAGGGAACGCCGATCATGCAGTAGTAATGGTTGAAATCGCCCTAAACTCTAGAGCCCAAACTGAAGAGCCACTGCTCAAAACAACGAGATATTATAAAATATTATATAAAAAGGATGACTGGGAAGCGATCAAGGATCTCATCAGGGACGCTCCATGGGAAAATATTTTTTCACTTCCTGTTGAACATTGCGCAAATGAGACCACCGAATGGTTCAAAACGGCAACTGAAGCACATGTTCCCACGCGCAAATTCTATAGCAAGCCCCACTCTCCCCAATGGTTTACTTCGACTTGTGCAGCTGCCATACCGCAAAGGCAGCATGCGCACCGCAAATTTAACCGACATAAGTCCAGATCAGAAATAACTGTAAGAAAGAAATAGCGACAGCTGAGAGAATTTACTGAAACCACCAAAACACGCATCGAAGCACAGAAATTAGGAACCCGTGACTTCTGGAAAATCTACAACAGTGTAGGAAATAATGGGCAATCAACAATTCCCCCACTAACCAACACTCACAAGGTTGTTTGCTCAATCTGCAACTGAAAAGGCTAACATGCTTGCCAGACGGTTTGCCTCGAACTCCACACTGGACCCTGCTAACCACCCTCTTTCTGACTTTCCTTTGCGGGCAGACGTCACACTAGACGATCTGAAAATTACTCCTTCTCAGGTATATGCTGTCATAAAAAATCTTGACACTGCAAAAGCATCTGGACCTGATCTCATCCCGGCTGTGCTATTAAAAAAGTGCGCCGCCGAAGTAGCTCCTGTTGTCTTCAAACTTTATAACAAATGCCTTAATGAATCTTGCTTTCCTGCCTGCTGGAAAACTGTTTCTGTAGTAGTTATTAACTGAAGACCGGACAGATGCAACACTTTTTAAGTAATCGACCCAAATTAATACTAATCGCCAATCACTACTCGTTCTGACAATTACAGCCAGAGGCTTCTGCTAACTATCATTGCCAGACAATACCCGGAAGTTGAAGCCAGATTATTTCATTTTGGCCACGGATGCCAGTGTCTGCTATTTTATAGAGCCGGCAATGGCCTCCACTGACAACCGTAGTTTACTTTGTTTTTGGCAGGGGCACATTTACCGAATCTGTTCTGGCTTTGTGTCATACTTCAACCGGGCAACGCCAGTACACGGGTTCTGCTAGTTCTAGTTATATTCTTAGTATCCTCCATATTGAGGATAAAGCCTTCAATCAGCAGGTCCTTTTGTTACGCGTCGTTGTAGAAGTCATGATAATGAAAATAATACAAATTATTAATCCTTGGTAAAAATTCGAAACAAAATTACATTTTTTTCACCAGAACGTTCTTCAGACTCCTTGAACATTCATTTTCTACGAACTGTTTAACTTTGGATATCTTGAGTTGCCAATAAAAATTTATAAGATTATTCAGAAGCGACTCAACTGTCCGGAAGCATTTTGCGCGAATCATGACTAAGAGCTGTATGTATGAGATCCTATGTAAACAAAAAACTATACAAAAATGAAATATGTTGTCCGCTAAAAGTGTGATTAGAAGAACACCGAAAAGCCTTAATACGAGGAGATTGAAAATCCGGTATGGCTGATCACATATGGATGGAAAGAGAAGCCATCTATCCTTATGGAACGAAGTAAAAATTATAGACAAAGAAGAACGGCGGAGAGTAAGATGGCTTAAAGAAGCAGTGCATATATTCAGTGACGATAACCTACTAAGTTGACCTAGTGTAGAATTTAACACAATATATAAAAAATATATAAAAAATATTAATTATAAATAATAGATAATGCATACATGGTGATTGTCACTTCTTTCCCTTGCTTTATTGTTGATTACTCATTCATTTTCATGTATTTTTGAAATATCATTTTTTAAAAACTTATATACACATATATACACTTATACACACATACATATATGCATGTGGAGATGTGATCAAGATGCATCAATTCCTATTTTCTGTGGGAACGAAGGTGGCTCTTCAGACCAGCTCTTACACAGTCTGTTGCAAAGGTCACACTTAAGCTGAGATTGAGGGATGGCAACTGGTGCTGCTCTAATGTGGACGCTCATATGACGCTTCAGGCCTCCACTCGATTTACAGACCACAGAGCAAACAGAACATTTGTGCCCTGCAATGTTTTCCCCATCAAAGAAAGATTGATCTCCATGCGAACGCTTGTGGCTAGCCAGGCCAGCTCCGGATAAAGTCATTTTACCGCATAAATCACAGGTGTGGTTCTGCATGAAATCCTCCGACAGACCTGATATATCTGACAGATTTTTCTTCCGGATATCACGCTTCATTTTTGCATGCTCATATTTTTTCTTCTCAAAACTATCACATGATAGACCAAGGAGCGCCACTTCTTACGATCATTGGAAGCACTTTCCCAACTGAACACGTCAATACCAAGAGCTTTAAGATTATCTTTGATGTTATCTTTAAAGCGTTTCTTCGGTTTATGTTGTGGACGCTTTCCGTGTGTAATTTCACCATAGAACAGGCGCTTTAGCAATCTATCGTCGTTCATCCTTGTCAGATGTCCAGCCCACCTCATCTGGTCGCGTATAATCAACTTCTCGATACAAGGTACGTCAGCCCGCAAGAGAACATCCATATCAGGTATAAAAGTGTTCCACCTGATGCCCAGAATGTGTCTCAGGAATTTCTTGTGCACTCTCTCCATGACTTTTATTTGTCTACCATAAGTTGTCCATGCTTCAGAAGCGTAAAGCAGGGATGGTAAAATACAAGATTGATAGACACTGATCTTTGTATGAATAGTTATATCTCCCTTTTTTTTTACTACTATCAGACCATACTCGCTTCTCTAAGCGACCAAAAGCCTTAGTGGCACGCTGTATCCTATAGTTGACCTCAGTATCCAGGGTTCCATCTCTGACGAGAGTACAACCCAAATACACAGCAAGTCTCTGGTTGTTGACAAAAATATTTGGTTCCACATACAAACTACCGGGCCACATACAAACTACCGGGTGGAGGTGTGAACATGACCTTAGTCTTCTTAAGACTAATAGTAAGCCCAAAAGACGCACAGGCCCCCGAAAACAGATCCATAATACCCTGCATATCCCTCTCACCATGGGCCACGAGATCAACATCATCCGCATAAAGCAGTTCACGAACCAGGTGCTGAAATGTCCTTGTAGAAGCATGAAAACGACGAAGATCAAAGACCCTACCTGTGGTTCTGAAACGCAAATAAACACCTAGAGAACATTCCCTAAAGGCATACGATAACATAGTCGCAAAATACATACATACATACATACATACATACATACATACATACATATATATATATATATATGTATATATATATATATAAATATATATATATTTATATATATATATAGTACTAATAGGTAATAATAAATAGAAAATACACTAGCGTCTCTAGGTATTTAGTAATTATTATAGTAAATAATTATGTCAACCCTTTTAAGAAACTCGTTTCTTATCGTTGAGTACTTTAAGTTGAAATAAAAAGTGCAGATTATCATATAGTTATTAAATCACTCTGACAGACGTTAAAAAGCATTAAAAAATAAACGTTTAAATTTCAACAATAGTTCTCGAGATTGACGGTAGTCGAATGAATTAGGTCCTTGCTAATGAAGCCAGAGATGGCTTCTGTTGCCGGGTTCGAATCTATACACCCTGTACTGATGATTCCTGAAAGGATCAAACACTAGTGTCTGTAGGTATTTAATAATTATTATAGTAAAATATTATATATATATATATATATATATATATATATATATATATATATATATATATAAGACACTTTGGCTGTGAGTTTGTTCCTCATGGTCTCCGAAACTGTTGGGCTGATTTATTATGAAATTTTACACAAATATAGTTTATTTGTTTGGGAGTGTTCTTAGATAGTTTTTTTTATATTAGAATGCCTCTGATAAATATCAAAATTACTTAATCGAAAAATCCGATTGAAGAAAGAACAGTCTGATTTTGATCAAAGTTAACACCTTATGCAATCTAACATACCAAGTTCATTTGAGAAGCTTTATCACTGCACAAGCAAAAGGTCCCAACGCATAAAAATCAACAGTATCTTATTTGGGTAGAAAGGGTCGTATTTAAAATGAATATTCTGTTTAGAACACAATTGAACCATGCTATTTGACATTTGCATTTTAAATTTTAACTGAAGCCATTATATAACAATATTTTTATAAAATCAACAGTAGGTTCTCTACACTGCAACGTAGATTACAGTGTATTGTGAATAAGTAACTGCAGGAAAGCATGTGAAGCTTCCTCCAGGTGCAGAACAATGGGTCCCCAACTAGAGCAGGCAATTAATCAATTGGAATGGAAAATGGGCAATTTCATCGATTTCGATGTTAATAAAAGAATGGTGCGAAATATTCATTAAATAAATATTCATTCAATCCCTGGCACCGTTGGGTCTCCCTGCTAGTATGTGATAAGAAATAGTGATAAATAATAAGATGAATAAGTTTAAGGCTCCAAAAAATTCATACTAGAATTATCCGCAAGGAACCGTGGCGTAATGGATAAAGTACTTGGTTTTAGTCGTAAGTTATAATATCAGTTGTAAGTTTTTCTGGAGGTTGAATTTCGGATTACTTAGGGCTTCTAGCCAGTAATGGCTGACGAAACAATAGCATACTACCCTCGTGAATTAAATTAAGTGTCTCGTTCCAAATCCAGTGCAAACTCCCGAGTTCGACAGAAAAATTCCCGAGTTCGACAAAAAGATTCCCGAGTTTGACAGAAAGATCCCGAGTTCGACAGAATGATTTTTACGAGTTGGACAAGATATACTTGAAGAACATCGGAAGTTAGGTCAATCGAAACGTTGTGAAAATAAAACTGAAAATGAGAACAGTAATCCGAATAATACGAAAATTAAGCATCTTTTATAGATAGATTTGGCCATGCTATCTTTTTGCTGTTGTCTTTCTATCTAATTATTATTTTTTATTTTGCAGAAAGTGAATCTTCGAGACAATTGTGAACCGAAAAAATGAAAGGAAACAGTGGAACTTTGTTTATGATCTAAAGATCTAAACAAATGGTAAAATGCAATAAATGAATTAAAAAGGAATGTTTTTCTTTGTAATCTATTACCTAAATGGCAGTTGTCTGCGTGTATATTTGTATGTCTAGTTAAAATAAAAAAAAACTACAAACAAATCACCACAATGTTGTTATTGTTTTTATTAGCATTGCTTTGGATGAATAATATCTAAAATTTATAAAACAACTAGCCTGCGTGCCCGGCGTGTCCCTTGGGTGTAGGGGTGATGTGGGGGAAAAAGTGGTAGTAGGCAAGCAGGCTTGAACCCGGAGGAAATAAACGTGAAAAAAAGGGAAAAAATCTGACGTCTTTGCTGTTGCGCCCAACGCAAAACCGAAGTGACGTAAGTTTAAATTAAGGCTAGACAATCGAAAAGAGGGGATGACTTTCGAAAATATATGCGAAAAAATGACCCCTCCCCGTAGAAAAGCTCCCAGCTGAGTGTGAAGAAATTTATGTTTATAGCCAATTTTTCGATATTTGTCGATACACATCTAGTGAAAATCCGTCGCCTCTGTCGAAAATTTTAGGCAGACATAAAAACATACATACATACATACTAACATACATACGTTTAAACAGACAATTAAGATTTATATTATAGACTAGCCTGGATGCCTGACGTTGCTCAGGTGTTTGGAGTGTGTGTTGAGCAAAAAAAAAAAAAATGGTAGTAGGCAGGCAGGCTCGAACCCGTACTGCGAAGGAGGAAAAGAACATGAAAAAAAATCGTGACGTCTTTGCTGTTCGCCAAACCGGAAGTCACGAATGTTTAAATTAAGGTCAGTCAATCTAAAAGATGGGATGACTTTCAAAAATATCGGCGAAAAAAGCGACCCCTCCTTGTAGAAAAGTGCCCAGTTGAGGGTGAAGGAATAAATGGGTCTAGTCCATTTTTTGATATTTGTTATCCGAAGGATAGATCTCTATAACGATACCCATATCGTGAAGATCCGTTGCATATGTCGAAAGTTTTAGGCATACATACATACATACATTTAAACAGACAAGTAAGATTTATATTATAGACTAGCAGGGCTACCCGGCGTTGCTCGGGACCGTATAAACAATGAAAAAACAAAAGCAGATATTGAACATATGTTTTATTCTTAGGGGAGAGGAATCTTTCATCTCAAGTTTTAGCGTTACAAACAAACATTTGTCTTTTATATATATAGATAATGACAGGTTTTTTGGGGCCCCCCTCGAAGATAACTGATCAGTTGACCAACTTCTAGTGGTCCATTTGACGTGAAATTTCGATATTTGTCATCCGGGTGATGGGGCTTCGATATGATACCAAATTTGTCAAGTTTGGTTCCGTCTTTCAAAAGTTTTAGCGTTACAAACAAACATACATACATACACACAGACGTTTGGCTTTTATATATATAGAAGATTATTTATTCTTTTAGAGTCAATTGCACCAGATTTCGCGAGGGAGATGATTTTTTAATGTTATTATTTGCTAAATTGGAAAGAAAATGCCAACTAATTTCACGAGGAATCTATTATATAAAGGGAGTTATATGTGTGTATATTCAGTTAGAGAAGAATGGGCTGAGAGGAGGAGAAAGAGGGAATTGGGGAGAGGCGGGAAAACGGAAGGGGATCAGAGGAAAATAGAAGTAGAGCGATAGAAGGTTTTATAGAAACATGTTTAAGATTTTGCCCTGGGCAATGCCATATAGCCCTGATAATTGATATACACCGCGAAAAAATGTTTTGCTTGAATGAAGATTGACTATAATAAAATAAATATGTTTTATGTGTTGTTTTTATTCTGACATGTGTTCTGAATTGTCTGAATTATTGCCTTTCTTTGTTTCACCTCGTTTGACTTGTTTGTCTAGTTATCTCCATCCATTTGTTGTTCTGATACCTCATTATCATACAGCTTCCTATTCCGGTGTCTTCTTTCCTAAAACTTCAGACTTGTGGAACTCTCTTTCTGCTTCCTGTTTTCTCTTCCCTATCATCTCTACCTTTTCAAATTAAGTCCAATAGGTATCGCCAGTCTTTGCGCTAATCAATTACATTCTTGTAAGGTTCTTAAACCAAGTGGCTTCACGCCTTGTCTGGAGCGATTTCCATAAAAAGTATCTTCTTCCAGATGAAAAGTCTGGACCATCGTTTCATTGTCTGTTTATGGGCGCTTAATCGTTTTAATGAGAAAATGTGATAGCAGTTTATTGTCGAGATAACAAAATGACCATTTCTTGTAGCTAAATGAAGATGGCCAAATGGTCACTCATTTCGGGTTGTTTATAAGAATCCCACAAGAACAACAAGAACAACAACAAAAAGCAACAACAACAAAAAGCAACGACAACAATAACACCACCACCAACAACAAGAACGACGACGACGATGACGACGACAACAACAACAACAACAACAACAACGACAACAACAAACAAAAAAAAACCAACAACAACAACAACAACAACAACAACAAAAAACAACAACAAAAGAAAACGATAAAAACAAAAAAACCTCAACGAAAAAAAAAAAAAAATCCCAAAAGCACGACTATTCTTAAAATGTGCCCACTCAATCAAGGAATTTAGAGATTAAATATATTTTGAAATAACTTTTGAAATAACTTTTTAAATAACTTTTTAATACCGATGAAAATTCTATTTCAAACGTAATTTTAAAGTTTGAAGTTAAATGATACCTATACTGACAAGAGAAACGATCAGATGTTTCTGTTTTCTTTACAAGTAAGTCGCCACTTATCAAGACCTGGAGGTCACTCGAGGATAAGGCTTAATGCGTGTAAGATGATTAGTGAGACAACAGAGTAATGATCGGTTGTGACAGAAATTGTGTAAGATGTAATTATTTTAGGGGATTAATAAACAGGAACATGCTTACACTCGACTTAAAAACAACCACATTGTAGTCAGCTGGAAAGCAGACCCACGGTGCAGGTTTATTCCGGTTTGTTGAAAGAATCAAATGTGTAAAAACGAACGAGAAAAACAAAACAAAAAAGCAATTTAGAGATGAAATTGCTTTTTTTTATAACAACACGTTTGTTTAGAACAGGGAAAAATAAACACGAACAAGTACATACATACCTTGGCCTTTGAGCTAGGAATAAAGTGTAGTATCTGTTCTGATGCCCCGCTTAATATATTTTGTCCTAGATAAGTGAAGGAGAAATACATTTAGATTAAAACAATTTTTATTTTTCTCCTTTTTTTTTTTTGGGTGGTGGTGAATTTTCTCCACATTAAAACCAACTTTTGGTTTGACTTTGCCCTCGTGAGGAGGCAATGAAACAGGCGCAAATACATATCAGCAATCGTGACCGAACAACTCAGCAAGAGTGGAGAGGTTGTGATTGTAGCCAACATCATATGTGTTATTATCAAGGTTGATGTTGGGTAAGGCTGTTTTCAAAGACAAAGGGAACCGGAATCCCCCATTTTTCTGTTATTGCGTTCTTAATCTTGTGTCATACTGTAATACTATTAACGTCCCCCACCAAAAGTGTTAGGAGTTAAAATAGAGGAAATAAGCCGATCAGCAGAACAAAGATTAAAAGATGTACGCTTAGTAAAATGTGTACCTATTTTACAAGGACTTTAATGGAATGTGCTCTGATGAGCCCATAGTACTTGTTCTTCCCTCATCGTACATACTCCCGACAGTCAACAAAATCTCATCCCTTCACTGTTGATGTCCTGCAATACTGAAAAGTCTTCTACTCTAATAGTTTCTCAAGTGGTTAAATTTTATACCAGACCCGCTCAATATTCGATGTGATTTTTTTTTGCAGAAACATGTAGAATAATTAACGCAAATGAAAAAAATTAACTATATAAATCATACAAATAATTAACGCAAATTAAATAAATTAACTATATAAATCATGCAAATAATTAACGTAAATTAAACAAATTAACTATATAAATCATACAAATAATTAACGCAAATTAAACAAATAAACTATATAAATCAGACAAATAATTAATGTAAATTAAACAAATTAACTATATAAATCATACAAATAATCAACGCAAATAAAACAAATTAACTATATAAATCATACAAATAATTAACGTAAATTAAACAAATTAACTATATTAATCATACAAATAATTAACGTAAATTAAACAAATTTACTATATAAATCATACAAATAATTAACGCAAATTAAACAAATTAACTATATAAATCATACAAATAATTAACGCAAATTAAACAAATTAGCTATATCAATCATACAAATAATTAACGCAAATTAAACAAATTAACTATATAAATCATACAAATAATTAACGTAAATTAAACAAATTTACTACATAAATCATACAAATAATTAACGCTAATTAAACAAATTAACTATATAAATCATACAAATAATCAACGCAAATTAAACAAATTAACTATATAAATCATACAAATAATTTACGTAAATTAAACAAATTAACTATATAAATCATACAAATAATTAACGTAAATTAAACAAATTAACTATATAAATTATACAAATAATCAACGCAAATTAAACAAATTAACTATATAAATCATACAATGATTAACGTAAATTAAACAAATTAACTATATAAATCATACAAATAATTAACGTAAATTAAACAAATTTACTACATAAATCATTCAAATAATTAACACAAATTAAACAAATTAACTATATAAATCATACAAATAATTAACGCAAATTAAACAAATTAACTATATAAATCATACAAATAATATACGCAAATTAAACAAATTAACTATATAAATCATACAAATAATCAAGGCAAATTAAACAAATAAACTATATAAATCATACAAATAATTAACGTAAATTAAACAAATTAACTATATAAATCATACAAATAATTAACGCAAATTAAACAAATTAACTATACATATCATACAAATAATATACACAAATTAAACAAATTAACAATATAAATCATACAAATAATATACGCAAATTAAACAAATTAACTATATAAACCATACAAATAATTAACGCAAATTAAACAATTTAACTATATAAATCATACAAATAATAATACGCAAATTAAACAAATTAACTATATAAATCATACAAATCATTTACGCAAGTATAAACAAGTTAACTCTATTGATCATAGAAATAATTAACGCAAATTAAACAAATTAACTATATAAATCATACAAATAATTAATGTAAATAAAACAAATTAACTATATAAATCATACAAATAATTAACGCAAATTAAACAAATTAACTATATAAATCATACAAATAATTAACGTAAATTAAACAAATTAACTATATAAATCATACAAATAATTAACGCAAATGAAACAAATTAACTATATAAATCATACAAATAATAATACGCAAATTAAACAAATTAACTATATAAATCATACAAATATGCCATATACGATTTATTTACCAACACAACTAGCCCCATATCACAATCAAAATCGATACAAAAACCTATCCCATTTTTGAAATCGCCTGTTCCGTATTGATTGAAGTATGATTCTGATGTTGTATAGTTCTATGTAGTCCACCCTCCCACCACGTCTCTCCGTGGGAAGAGGTTAGTTTATTGAGTCACCTCTACCGGGGAATACTGATGTGGGTGTCCAAGCATTATTTTGCGACCCAGAGTACTCCTCCTCGAGGAGTTGACTGTTTAGTCACATTTTCTGACCCTTGTGTAACATTTCTCACCGTGGAAGAGAGATAAATACGCACCTGAAAGTATAAAGGATTTCAAGGTTTGTACGACGGTGAAGTTGTTATACATTAGCACACCCAGGCGTCGTCGAGTTACCTAAGCGAGGAGATCATTATTATAGAGTTGTAGATATTTTGAATGTGAAATACTCATCAATTATTATTGAAACGGGTCTGGTATTTTAGAATAATAAACTATTATGTTAAATATTTATATAACAACTTTGAAATTTTAGAAAAAATAGCAAATAGAAATTAGTATCAAAACAACACGGTCAGAGGTTATCTTAAAAGATCTACTGAGAGCACTAACAGTAGCCCAAGAACAAGCCACTAGAACTCGGTCCACGAAACATCACATCAACAAAAACTGCATGATCACCAATGTGTAGATCTTGTAATGAAACGGAAAAATCTTCTCTGCTAGCCCAACATCAATATAAAAATGGACACATGACAGTCACTCATATTCTACATTGGAATTCATGTAAACCCTATGAACTAGACCACAATGAAAAGTGGTACAGGAATTAGACAATATCAAACTTCTTAGCGTATGTCCTTGAACATTTCAAACCTGACATAATTTATAGAGTGAAGACCAAAGATACAGAGAAGTGGAACAGGCCAGAGAACTGAAAATGCAATATGAAAAAGTTGTTAACACCAACAATAGTAAACTGTAACAACAAAAATTAATGGAAAACTGATTAATTAATAGAATTAATAGAAAACTAAACTGTAGAATTGTAAGTAACCGTCGTCGTCTTCCTTTTTTATTTGGGTCTCACGAAATAAGCGAAGAAAGTCAAGGACGAGAGAAAGTACGAGCGAGACCCCCATTATATGATTTCGATGAGGACTGGGACCTTGGGGACTCAAATTCAATGCTCGCTACAAATGAGAAATCAATGGTAAATGGCTACTGCAATAGCGAAAACTAATTTGCAAAAGTTGAAAGAGGTGGTAAATATGTGAATCTAGGAAGACTTGTTGTCACTCAAACTCCAATGATCAACACAGGTTGTGGGCAGAGAGAAATATCTGATGAAAGTCCTAGTAAGTAGCAATAGTAGTAGTAGCAGTAGTAGTAGCAGTAGTAGTAGTACAAATAATAATAATAATAATAATAATAATAATAATAATAATAATAATAATAATAATAATAAGTAGAAGATTTCTATTAAATCTATTTGGCAATAAAACAAATAAAGCTTACAGTACAATAAACATAATAAAATAAACAAGAGATAAGAAGTGGTGAATGTATACGAAGAAAACAGAATGCACAAAGTAAAAGAAAAAAAAATATTTAAATGTTTGTTAAATGACATTCTGAAGCCGTTCAAATACTGCACATTTGTGATTGGTAAGTAACGACAACTAATTTCCAGGTACTTTTAGTTTAGTGCAAATCTTCGATCGTTAACAAAGCAAAATAACAGTCGAATTTTTATTAGTAATATTATTAAATTTCGAAGTTGTTGCCGAAGGCGCAAAAGTATGCAATTTGAAAGTCCAGTAAAATGAAGTTAACAGAAATATTCCCAACAAACACGCCTAGCAACAAAGTCGAATCTCTTTACTATAAAGGTCATCTGAATGCCGAAAAATTTTCTACTCTAAATATGTTATCGATGAAATCGTTTGGAATTTATTTTTATGTAGAGGTCACAGACTGTAATTTCTTTAATTCATTGGCCAAATAAAATGAAATGTCAGATGCAATGCTATAGTTGTCTAACTTTGAAAATCCGACTGATATTACTTTATATATTAAACTAGCTTGGCGTTGTCCGGGTGTTTGGAGGTGTGTGTTGAGCAAAGAAAAAAGTGGTAGTAAGCAGGCAGGCTTGAACCCGTACCGCGAAGGGGGAAAAGAACATTAAAAAAGTGATGTCTTTGCTGTTGCGTCCATTGCCAAACCCGAAGTGACGTAGGTTTAAATTAAGGCTAGTCAATCGAAAAGAGGAGATGACTTTCGAACATATCGACGAAAAAAAGCGACCCCTCCCTGTAGAAAACTGCCCAGTTCAGGGTGATGGAACAAATATTGTTGGCCAATATTTCGATATTTATCGTCCGAAGGGTCGAGCTTCAAAAGGACACCGTGAAAATCCGTCGCCTCTGTCGAAAGTTTTAGGCATGTATACATACATACATACATACATACATACATACATTTAAACAGACAGGTCGGCTTTATATTACAGACTAGCCTGGGTGCCCGGCGTTATCCGGGTGTTTGGATGTGTGTGTTGAGCAAAAAATAAGTAAATAAATAAAAAATAAATAAATAAAAACAATAGTAGGCAGACAGGCTTGAACCCGTACCGCGAAGGAGAAGAAAAGAACGCGAAAAAAACGTGACGTATTTTCTGTTGCGTCCATCGACAAACCGGAAGTCACGAATGTTTAAATTAAGATTAGTCAATCGAAAAGAAGATGAAGGTGACTTTCTAAAATATCAGTGAAAAAAGCGACCCCTCCCTGTAGAAAAGTTCCCAGTTGAGTGTGAAGAAATTAATGTTTATAGCAAATTTTTCGATATTTGTCGTCCGAAGTATCGAACTTAAAACGATATCAATCTCGTGCAAACCCATCGCTTTAGTCGAAAGTTTCAGCCATACATACATACATACATACATACATACATATAAACAGACACGTGAGATTTATATGATAGAAGATTATAGAACAAAATATTCATAACTGACGTTGTCCGGGTGTCTTTTGGATTAAATGTTTACATTTTGTACAACTAAATTGACTTAAAACTTTATTTTCAACAACAATTCAAAAGAAAATCGTTGTAGACTTGAGAAATCACAAATAAACGAAAATATATTTTCTGAAAACTTTGCCGCATTTCGTAATGTTAAAACCATGCAAATTTTTTTGGTGGCAGCAGAAATAAATTTGATCTAAGTGATAGTTAACAGAAATATTATTTAAAGTTTTAAATAATAAAAACAAACTCATATACAACCTAAAACAAAACTTATTACAACTGTGTCATGATGGATTACAGTGATTATAGAGCGCATTTAAAGCGAGGATCCTTGTGCAGTCGTGTTTTCGTTTAATTTACCTTTACATTTCTGCATATTAGTACAGTCGGGAAAACAGTTCCAAATGAAAGCAGTTCGAGGAAGAAAAGGTTAGAGTAAATAGTTACCTTGAATCTGATGACCTGTACAATGCAGAAGTAGAATATTCTGCTAGTCGAGTGGGTTAGGCGTATTTACGTTGGGTTACACGCAAGTTTGTCGAAACATATCCTTATAAAAATAAGCACATGAATGCAAAACTGCGAACTGGAGCCTGTTAAACACTAGCGCCTGTAGGTATCTATATATTAATATGCTTGTCCGTACGGTGTCACGTCATCATCATCGCAAACATTAATTAATGGGAAACGCGTCATTATCATCGCAAACATTAATTAGTGTGAATTATCTCCCTTTATTGTTCACTCTTTATTAGTTAAAAAATCATTAACCCCTTTTATTTTCTAAAACTTCCCGAAAAAAAAAAAAAAAAAAAAAAAATATATATATATATATATGAACTGTCTATTTATGGTTCTGGATTATTTTAAAGACAATTATGCATAGAAGGTATCGTTCCACAGTTTAAATAGTATTTTACTTACATTTTTAACGATGTCTTCTGTTTATTATTGTAGTGAATACGGAACGCTTATTCTATTTTATTCAATAATAAATATATTTTTTACATTTAACGTTACGAGTTCGTTTTTTTGTTTTACTGTGCCACTTTATCTTTTTTTTATTTACTTTTGAGTAAGCCTTACA
Source organism: Euprymna scolopes (assembly GCF_053919585.1). Lineage (NCBI taxonomy): Eukaryota > Metazoa > Mollusca > Cephalopoda > Sepiida > Sepiolidae > Euprymna > Euprymna scolopes. The sequence continues at coordinate 135,957,567 of NC_136493.1, forward strand.
TAACAAAAATTATGTTTCGAAATAAATGTTACAAAAGTCAAGAATGACTTTATTAAATAAATCACCAAAGTCACCATTCGCAAATACACTGAGTAACACAGTCAAAACATATTTTATGTCTTGTTCTGTTTTGCTTTTGTTTTACGGCATATCAATCCTTTTTCGTGTTATTTAATGCCGAATCGAGTAATTTTGTAACATTTATACAACTTCACGTTGTTTACATAGTTATTATTTATGTTTTGTCTGTTTTATTTTGCTTCTTTTACAGGCATTCATCATCTTCTAATGCCCACCGACAGGGCATACATATTTAAATACTATAAAAAATGGACACACAAATTTTTCTTAATATGAAATAAAACACTTGGTTTCATTACTTACGATTTAATTCATTCAAAGAAATATTTATTTCCTATTTAAAGATTTTCAGTATATTTTATTTAACTGAAGAAATATTTATTGTTCATACATATATTTTTCCATTATTTTTATTACATTGTTAGGTAAAGTTTCAGAATAGTTACCCCCTCCCCATATTAAGAATGTCTTTCGGCATGATTTTTACAATAGCGGTATCAAAGTTTTTTTTTTATTATTTTAAAACAAATTATAAAAAAAGATACAAGACCATTACATTTTTTTTCATTAAATCGCTATTTAGGTGAAGGTTCAAAATAGTTAACCCTTCTCCCCATAACCGTTTTTTTATGCAGTAAAATACTGTTTCAATAATTATGGTTTAAATAAATATTTATTCCTTATTTAAAGATTTACACTATAATTTATTTAACTGAAGAAATATTTATTGTTCATACATATATTTTTCCCTTATTTTTTTTTACATTGTTAGGTAAAGTTTCAGAATAGTTAACCCCCCTCCCCATATTAAGAATGGCTTTCAGCATGATTCTTACAATAGTGTTATCAAAGTTTATTGATTCTTCTTATTTAACAAAAATTATAAAAAAGATACAAGAACATTTTAAACATTTTTTTTCATTAAATGGTTATTTAGGTGAAGGTTTAGAATAGTCAAACCCTCTCCCCTTATTAAGAATGACATTTTTATTATTTCAGCATGATGCTTACATTTTTCTTAATATAAAAAAAAAAGATACAAGAAAATGTTAAGCTTTTTTTTTTTAAATTAAAATGTTAGATCAAAGCTTGGAATAACTTACTTTATAGCCAATTAGCCAGCTGTATTAAAATGTTTTAGCATTTAATACCTAATAAGGTTTTCGCTTCAATTGTCACAAGCAGACGATATCGATTCAAAGGAGGTAATTCGTCAACAATTGTTTTAGCCGAATTATACGGTAAAGTGTAGTGGACTGGTGGATATATTATACATATCCCCCAGTTTGTATTTATTTGCTTCCCCACTGAGCAAATTAGGCACAAGGCCGTTTTTTAATGTGGAGAGAGGGAGGGGGGAGGGAAATGGGGACCAGCTCCCGATGAGTGGGAAATGGGAGTTTGATAGGAACTGTTGGTATGAAGGGTTGCCCCTACATTGACCAAGGTAAATATATGGGGTCTTTGCTTGCAGTATCTGTCGGAACAGATACTACACTTTGATCTTGTCGCCCGGGCCGCAAAGGGCGGGTGCCAGTGTATATACATATCCCCCAGTTATTCATTTGATAAAAGCAATATTTAATGAGCATGGTTCTTCTTGCCAGGCAATGGGTTAACCTGAACCAACAGGTGATCCTCAAATAGATAATATGACTCGAAATACAAACGGGCCTAATGTTGAATTGTTAAACAATGAACAATTAGAGGTCTTTAATACTATAATCAAGGCTGTCATGGCAACTGGAAAAGAAGCCCCACACAACAATTGCTTCTATTTAGATGCCCCAGCCGGATCAGGAAAAACCTTTTTATTCAACATGTTATATGATTACTTCACCTCCAGCAGTACTGTAACCGCCACTGCGGCATTGCTGCAATGCTACTAACTTCAGGGAAAACACTCCACAGTATATTCAAACTACCTGCATCTCTGACAGAAACCAGTGTCTGTAACGTTTCTCCTGTATCAGAGCATGCTTCTTTTTTGAGAAAGGTAAAGGTATTCATCATAGACGAAGCCTCTATGATACCTAATCATGCACTGCTTGCTATAGATAGATGTTTACAAGATATAATGGGTAACGATAAAATATTTGGTGGAAAATTTCTCATACTTGGAGGTGACTTCAGGCAAATTTTGCCAGTAGTGCCACATGGATCACCTACATCTATTATAGACACCTGTCTTAAAAGATGCCCATTGTGGCATCATTTCAGTCAATTACAACTAACACAAAACGTCAGAACTAACATAAATGAACAGGAGTTTTCTAGATGGCTCATTCATCTTGGTAATGGTACACTAACGAGCAGTCTTAATGACGTTACTGTAGGTGCCATAGATGTTCCTGATGATTCGGTATGTAATGGTTCTCTAATCTCAGAAATATTTGCTTGCAGCCCTCAAGAAATGGAAAATAGAATCATCATGACTCCAAAAAATAGACAATATTTTAACAGAAAATGTAGAAATTCTAAATAATCTTCCCGGAGGCATAAATACATATTTAAGTACAGATTACATCTCCGATGATGATGCTGAACTTCAAAATTATCCTATCGAGTTCATAAATTCATTAACTCCATCTGGAATGTCACCTCACCGACTTAATGTGAAAATAGGAGCAATAGTAATGCGACTGCCAAATTTATCCATAAATCAAGGACTTTGTAATGGAACTAGGATGAAAATAAAAAAATGTCATCAAAACAGCATCATTGCTATTTTAATTAATGGATCTAATAGAGGTTCCACAGTTATCATTCCAAGAATTAAGTTAAAGCCAAGTGATACAAATGTTTCGTTTGCATTTCATCGGATACAGTTTGCAATACGATTAGCATATTCACTGACCATCAATAAAGCACAAGGCCAAACTTTGGATAAGGTTGGTATATATCTTCAACAACCTGTATTTTCTCATGGTCAACTGTATGTGGCATGTTCAAGAGCTCGATCTAAGCACAGTGTGAAATTTAAGGTAATGCAACTGCATAGAAATGATAATCAGGGAAGAAAGCGTGGTGTAACATATACTAAGAATATTATTTACCGTGAAGTGTTATGAAAACAATCAGGAACAGCTATGGAATCTAAAAATTAACTTGGATGCAAATATGATTTTGGAAAATTTTTTTTTAAATTGCTTTCCTTATATTTAAAATTCATAATTTGATGAAAAAGTAGTGTACAGTTTGTTTAACTTTACTTAATTATATAACATTGACATAAATTTGATAGGTACAACCTACCTCACATCATTTTGATTATCGAAAAATCAAAATTTAACTGTACTTCATAAGATTTACAGAAACACTTCATGTTATATGCATGTAATACACAAGAATCTGAATATTATAACAGATTACAATGTTTTTATGGAAAAAACTTTTGTACAGAAAATTCAAAGTGTTCCATTTATATTATCAGGAAGTTGTGATGCATTAATTGAAATCTATATAAATAATTCGACTTAAAATATTTGTGAATTTCCAAATCTTCATTGAATAAAATTCAAAATAAATAGAAAAGTCTATTGCATATGTAAAAGTTGACGGTTGCTTATTTAACTTCATTAAAAGCTATCAAAGTCAACCAAGAGCTGCTCAATATTCTGGCTTAATGGATCATTTAGCAAGGAATGAAGATGGCGATTCTAGTGTACCAGTTATTCTACCATCTTTATTTACAGGAAGTCCTAGGAATCTTCAACAACTGTATCAAGATGCAATGGCAGTTTTCTGTAAATATGGAAAGCCAGACCTATTCCTTACCTATACATGTAATCCAAGATGTCCTGAAATATTAAACAACTTGGGGTCATCAGAACTTGCACAAAATCGATGTCAACAATGTCACACAGTTTTTTTAAATTCACAGTCTGACTCCCCAGAACCTGCTGACTGACCACTATTCTCACTCCAAGCAGCTGATCGACGTCCCTGTCACCGCCTCAATCATCACCAGCACTTCCTGACAATACCAACAGCATCAGTTACGATCGCATTGACCTTCAATAAAAGTTTAAACTAAAGTTCTTTGTTCTACTTGCTTCCATACGTTCATTTTTGTAATATGACAATAAGGAATTTCTTACTGATGTGTTTTAAAAGATTTTAACCACCGTGGAATTTCCACGGGTCCTGCTAGTTTAATAATTATTATAGTAAAATAATTATATATATATATATATATATATATATATATATATATATATTCACTTAAATATTTTGGAATAATATTAGGATTTAGGCAACAGAAACACGTTAGTAAGACATTTTCAACCCTTTCTAAAAATATATATCCCACTATTTTCCGCTTTGTCTTGAACCGAAAACAATCGAGTCAAGCTCTAAATGGGAGTAGACCTTAACTGGGTGGCAATCAAATGAGTGGATTTTCGAAGAGGTGGATGTCCCTTCGAGAGAAGAAGCAATTGGTGAGGCCGAAATCGAAATAAAAGTAGCGAGTGCCCATCTTGAAGGAATACTATCACCCCCAAAATTAAAAAAGTGATGACATGCAGTCAACTTGTTAAGAGACTACCTTAACCGGATTGAGGTCAAACAGAACCTAAAAGCATGTGAAGTAATCTCAAGCAAGAAAATCATAGTTCGTCTTGTACGCACAAGCTCGCAACCTGTATCAACTTGTCCTCATCTTTTTCTCTCACATCTAATTTTAGCTTTAAGCTGATATTTGAAGTATTCAGCCGCTGATTCGAAAAAAGACGACACCTTTAAATTGTCCCAAACGTGTCAACACCACCATAATTCTAACTACGATTAGGAATCCAAACTAGGAGGTCAGAAAGTATTTTGTGTTAATATTAAGTTAACTAGTATGCATTTCGATCAGAGTTACATAAGTACATGTCAGGATAGCCTGACGGCAAACGGAAATAGATCCAGCTGCAATTGACGTGATTAAATCGGCAGGTCAATGGTTAGTTTTCTAGACAGAGCGCCCTAAAAATGCAGGTGTCGAAAAATAACATAGCGATTGCGTCACATGCTCAGGATCAGAACAAAGTTTTTAGTCAGTCGAAACCAAGAAGCAAGAGAGCCAACATGAGTCTGACAATGTGGAGAGAATCTAATTGAATATTGCCTCGAGACTCCGCCAGTGCGTTGACCAAGTTAGAAAAACTAGAAGTAATTAGAATTAAGTATTGGACTCTCCTTAACATATGTTGGATATAGCAGGGCAACGCTGAAGGTATTGCTAGTCGACGATTACTATGATCGTTGTAATATTTGTAAAAATAGAATGTTGTCATAGCAAAATAAATATTTAAAGAAAAAATTGTTTATGTTGTTTAATGAATTAAATAATTTAGAACATAAACAATAATTTGAAATAGATTGACCTTTAGAGTTTGACGACTCTGACGTAGAAGTCATTTTAAAGTGACCTGAACTTCAGGTAGAGTTTTGCTAAAATATACGATGATTTGATCAGTCAGAGATCGAAAGCGAGAGAGAGAGAGAGAGAGAGAGAGAGAGAGAGCGAGCAAACCCAGTCAAGGATAGGGAGTGAGAGAGAACCGATCGAGTCGGGTGGTGACGGCTTCCAGTTAAAGGTATCAGAATGCGTTAGTCTACGATCAGCGACAGCTTTCCAAACATCGGAAATAAAAGTTGCCGAAAATAAAACCCGAGTTGTTCAACGGTACACACACGAAAAAGTGACGATCGGAGAATGAAGACCAGCGACCGTGCACGCATGTAAAAAAGATTTTATTGGTTTATTTATTAATCGTTCACGAGCAAAAACGCACATATGTACAAGTGCGTGCTTATGTATAGGACTATGTGCGAGTTAAATAACCTTTTAAAGTGTTACACAATTTATATTATCGTTCTAATCCTGAAAGATGATTTTGGGGTAACTGAATGCTCCCCATCTTAAATATACCGGCCTTGTGTCCAAATTTCACTTAATATGGAGGCAAGTAAATGTGGATAATATAAACACATGCCAAAGAAATCTTTATTTTGTTTCAAATACGAATGAGTTATTTATAAGAATTACATAAAAGAATTTAATTTTTATTACTATTTACCGTCAATAGTGAATTTACTACAGACAACAATAGACAGAGTTCGTTTTAATTTATTTTTGCTGCTGATTGTAAAGATGACATCGTCTGAATAATATTTCTGAGTCAGATAAAACAGTCTTTGAAAGTAATACAATCAAATTACATTTTATTGTTCTGAGGAACATGGTAGTACGGTCTCCAAGATAAACTGGCTATTCCGAATGAAATATTAATTTTGTAGAAAAGAACGTACATCTGACAAAAAATACGAATCTGGTGACTTTACTTAAGTATATGCATTATATATATTTCAACGTATAATCATCCAAGTAAGGTTGAGACGACACACGTGAGTTTTAAAGACTTTAAATTAATAAAATGTTTCAGGGATCGAACCTTGGGTCTTACTATTTCTGATATTCATAGCGGACATGCCTGATAATATTATGTTTGATACGGGTATATTTGCCGATGACACAACGCTCTATAATAGGCATGTGGGGAAAATTAATGTATCTAGGGCAATGGAAGAATCCTTTTAAACAACTTCCAGGCTGTAGTGGAATGGGGCCGTAAATGAATGGAAACATTTGATGCTACTAAGACTAAGCTACTTTCTTTTAACAATTACAAGAAGCTTTCTCAACCACGGATAGCCATGACTAATAAAACCGTAACTGAGAGCTCTTCCTTCAAACTCACCGACTTAACATTCACAGGCAACATGAACTGAAACAAGTACATTTAGCACATTGTGAAGGGTTCCCTCTATCATGCTAGAAAAATTCTCACAACTGAGAGTATCACGTACTTCTACAAAGCGACTATTCGCCCATGCATGGAATATTGTTGCCACATTTGGGCTGATGCATCTACCACTAGTCTCTCCCTTTTGGACAAGGCCCAAAGAAGAGTATCCAATCTAACTATCAACTAAGCTCCAACCCCTGTCCTATCACCGCAATGTCGCATTCCTATACCTGTTTTGCAAGTATTTTAATGGAATGTCCTTTGATGAATTCGTTGCACTTGTACCCTCTCGATGTAAGTACACGCGACAAACCCAACAAGCAGTAAAATCCCACACCTTTATTGCAGGGATCCCTAAATACTGAAAAGATTTCTACTCTAATAGTTCCTTCCCTTCCTAGACTTTCGAATTCCTTCCCTGTTACCTGCTTTCCAGACTGTACTGACACACAGAAATTTAAATATAATGAAAAACGATGTCTCGCTCATATCCCCTAAGCAAGGTCCCAAATAGTAGCGCCCTTACGTCCAAGTGGTAATATGCATTGTTTGGAGTGAACAAAAAATGACAATAGCAATCGGTGGGAAGGAACTTAATATGTTAAAAATAATGATGTCTAAAGATACCTTAAAGAATAGTCTAATTAATTAAAAATAAATAAATTTTGTCCTCAATAGGAATCCAAATCGTATTCGACACCTTGTCTGATTCATCTAACAGTTGACGACTAATTTAAAAAGTGTCACCGTTTTTACAAAGACATCTTTATCGTTGCATACCCCCTCTCTCAAGTGTAACACTTCTATCACTCTCTTACCTGTTACTCTCCTCCTCTCTTCTGAAAATACTGCGTCCGATTTCAGCGTCCCATATTCGCAAGAGCTGATTCTATACCATCCGAACGAAATCGACCTTTTCTTTTTACTCTCTTTCTCTCCCTTTCTATCTCGCCTCCCATGCCTGAAAACAATCAGAGTCTAGACCATTATTGATATGGCTTGTTCGTTGGTTGAGGTATAATCTGTATAGTCCTTTGTAGTTTTAGGAGGTCCATCTTCCCAGGCTTTGCCTTCTCACCGTTTGAGAAGAGGTTATTTTATTGCTTATGGCCTGAGACGCCTGTACCGAAAAATATTGACGGAGTTTCCCATGCATTTTTTTAAGGCCAAAGTGCTTTACATCAAGGGCTCTGGCTTTCCAAATCCCGCTCTGCCGACCTTGTGTTACATCTTCCGTCATGAGAGGGAGATAAACATACCCTTTATTACTCAATGATACAGTACGATTTAAGCGTCCCAAATTCGCAAGAACACATTCTTGTACTGGTCGAGTGAAATTAAAAAAAAAAATCCCTACATTTTTATATTCAGTTTCACCGTTAAAAATCAAGCACCAATCGAACAAATTTCCAGAAAAATCTATTTAAGTAAATTATATGGTTTAGTTTATTTAGTTTAGTGCATTTATGTTAAGAAATGACTTACTTATTAGAAATTAATTAATTTTAAAAGAAATAACTTTTTAAATACTTACCTTTCAATGGATTTGGAATATATTTAATTTGGAAGTCAAACGTTCGTTTATTGTCATTCATCAAGGAACTATAGCTATGAAAAGGAAACCTGAACAGAGAAACGGAGTCGCTACTTTGAACCATGAGAAAACCCGATCATACCATTACGTTTCTGAATTTTTGAGATGAGAATTAATTATTCGTATTATTTGAGTTCTTGTTTGCGAGGACTAGTGGAGTTGTGGTTTAAGTAAGTGGTAAAATTTTGTTGAAAAAATTACATTCTTCCGTAGGTTGAAAGTTCAATCCCCAGTACAGGCGACCGAAAATGAAATTGCGAATTAATTAAGACTTCTATCCAGTCATGGCTGACAGAACGAGAGCATACGGACTCCGAGAATTAAATAAAAGGTTCCGTTTGAAATTCCGTGCAGATCCCCGTTCGACAAGATACACCTGAAGAAGGTCGACTGAAAGGTTGTAAAAATAACGCTCAAGATGAGAACAGGAGTCCGAAGAATCCCAATAATCCGATCATAATAAACTATTAAAAGATAATATAGACAAAAACCCAGGAAAAATATATGTAAATTCTGTGGACAAAGCTACGAACCAGTAAAACACGCAATTAGTTAATATTAGCCCCAAAGGGGCACGAACTGGAGAGAGTATGTGAAAATGGTAATTAGAAATTTATCCCTTGAACAGTCTGAAAATCTTCTCGTGGCTTCTAACTTTAACCGCCCATTTAACAGCGACCTTTTGAAATTCAATTTTCTCCAGCTTTTTTTGTTCACTTGCTTTTCCAGCTGATAATGATTCGACGAAAAATCGCAAACGACCGTAATACATATGAAACTTATATTAAGTATTGGGTTGACAACCAAGTTCTTCTCATGTTTTTTATATATTGTGTTTAGAAAATTTATTTATTATTAGCAGGACCCGTTACCCGGCGTTGCTCGCTGGAAACATGGCAAACCCCCGTAAAAAAATAAACTACGGCTGTTGTTGGTGGCCACTACCGCCCCTAGACAATTGCGGACACTGGCGGCCGTGGCTGAAATGAAATAATCTGGCTTCTGCTGACGATTAGTGTTGGCTTGTTTCGATAACCTGCAAGTACTGTTTGATTCTAAAAACAAACAAACAATTAAAGGAATGCGTAAATCAGTATGAATTAACAAAAATAACGAAAAATGGTTCATTAGAATGATAACAGAAAGTAAAAACAGAAGTTTTAGAAGTTTGGGGTTCTTACTGTATATTAACTATTTAGAGTGATCGAAATCAGTGGTAGCAGTCGTAGATGTTTCCGTTTGTTCTTCAACTCTTCCTCTTCTTTTCAAATCTTTCAACAATAATAATAAATTAAATTCCAGTTCATGCGTACAAAATTAAATTCCAGTTCGTACGTACAAACCTGGCAGTAATTGATTTACAGTGCATAATACAGGTCTTTATATCTCGAAAACTACTTGTGTCTTCAAAATTTAAATGAGATTTTCCTTATCAGCATAGTCGAAAACTTCTAAAAGTCGTCATTTTAAAGAAAGTTGTGGAGGTGGACCTAATGTAAAAATCCCTCCCCCCCAAAAAAAATCCAAACAAGTTTACGTGTGTGCACTCCCGATAATTATTCCGGAAAAGATAATTAAAATAATTAATGTTGGTTTTAGGACTGTTTTTTTTGCTGGGGGGGGGTCGTGACATGTAGGTATTCTGTGCATGTTTACATTCCCAAATCATTGCTGTGTTTACATTTTTTGAGAGTGTTCCGGACGTGCAAGCAAAGACGAAAAAGATGTTATATATATATATATATATATTTATATATATTATTTGTGCTTGTAAGTTCTAATAATTAAGGTTATCAGTGTTGAAGTGTCTGTTTATGAGCCGTTAATATGTTTGTATATGAATAAAATAAAATACACATCAAGTGCGATTGAAAGCCAAATCACAACGAGATAATAGGAGAATAAACAAATATTTTGCTTGTTTGAAATTTATAACAAATATATTTAAGAGATATACTCTATCTTCAGTGTGCTGTTTTGTTTCTTGTTTTCTTTTTTCTTTCTTGTCATGTTATAAAGTTGGGGCAAGAAAAGTCTGTTTGTAAAAATCCGCGCATTGTTTTCAGTAGTTGCATTTTGAAATGTTTTAAATGTGCGTAGGCAACGTGAAAATAACGTCAAGGGTGTGAGTTCATACTGAAACGCTGATTTCATTTGATTAAAATAAAATACGTATCAAGTTTGTATATGTAATAATAATAATAAAATAAAATATGCATCATGTTTGCATATGTGTTTTTTAGCACTATTGTCTCTTGTAGCCATATTGTAAACTTTTGAAGTGTTCGTTTATGTAGGAAATATTTTCATTCCGGAATATGAGAATCGTTAGGTCTCAGCCAATTAGAATGCGCGGAATATACCCAGGGAGCCGTTATCATTTATGAGTCGGGAATCGGAAAGATTATGTTATGTCTATGTGTATATGGGTCAGTTGCGATTTGTGAAATCACAATATCTGCGGAAAGTGTAGATTTCCCTCCGGTGGTTCGAGGACTAAATACTTACGGGGGAAAATAAGAACTCCTTCTCCTGACGATGTTGCGATTGTGATGGTGTTGCTCCTAGGATGCAATGTAACTTTTATTATAACGGCCGAATGTGTCTGAAATAGTCTTCGTAAGTTACATAAGATAGTTGCTAATAGCCTAGACGTATTGGATTTGTATGTGACATCTGTTATTGGAAACCTACGATACTTTGGTTCAGAGTGAAATTTCTGCAGTCATTTATTATATAGGAGATATTTTATTTATTTTGGTTTTGGTTCCGGTTATTTCAGTTTACAAGCACCAATGTTTGTCCGGCTGGGCAAACTTGAGTCCTTGTACCGGAAAAATATCCAGTAAATAAAACGTTGTTTAGATTTTTTGCATTTTTGTTTTGCATTTCCATACACCAAACATGGATATAAATATCATTAAAACACCCGCTGGGTCATAAGCTTCATTTCGAACCGCTTTCCTGCCTGTCTCTGTCTTTCTCTCTCTCTCTCTCTCTTTTTCTCTCTCTCACTCACTCACTCATTCATTCAAACACACACACACTCACACGTACACACGCGCACACACACAGTAAATCGAACTTACTAAGGGAGATAATAACTTCCGGTGAATACCGGAAAATTATCCAGTAAATAAAACGTTGTTTAGTAAATCGTTATTTTTTTTCATTTTTTTTTTCATTTCCATACACAAAACATGGCCATAAATATTACTAAAATATCCGCTGGATCATAAGCTTCATTTCGGTATCTAACTTGCCTGAGTGAATTGCCTGTAGGCTGAGACAAACCGCGTCTCACACACACACACACACTCACAGTACGAAAATTTATAATATGATTTATTTTCAGATAATCAGAATGGAATGTCAAGTTGAAAAAGTTGTGAACACGAATGGAGAATAAATCATTGATTAAATATGTGTAAGTTCTTATTTTACTTTGAAAAAGTAGATTAAAAAAGAGCAAGAACTTAGTTGCCAACCTAATATTTTGATTTAAACAACACACACACACACACAACCCACACAATAAAAAGATCATAAGATAAATCGAAAAAGCGAGGAAGTTGAGCAGAAGCTTTTTATTATTTTTAACAATTAGTTATTAGGGAGAACGTTTTCAGATTTTCATGAGAAACGGTACCAATTAAATTTTGTGAGTCTAGAATTAGCGTCACATAACAATTTGGCAAAATTCAGGACCTTTTAAAAATAACTCTGTTCTTAAATTTACTGTAGAACTAAACGTAAATTATTAACTGCCATTTCTTTATGTTCTTATTGACACATCTAATAATACGTTTAACATTTTAAATTATACAAAAAAACAACCATATGAAATTCTTGTCTTTTAAATTACAAGACCGAATACTCTTATTGTTACAAAATAACCATTGTTAAAGGTCTACTAAACCGTGCAAAACTAATCTTCCCCACTAAAAGCATTACTCCGTGAACTAACATTTAAACAAAAAAGTTCTTATTAATAACGGATTCCTTGACTGTGTCGTCGATTAACAAGTAGAGTAAATAATTTCAGCCTAAGAAAATGCTACTGCATATGATTCTGATAATAAAATCACATATCCAACTCTATTGACATATACTAATATGATCAAGTATAACAGAATATAAAAACCATAATAAATATTATGCACACACACACACACACACACACACACACACACACACACACACACACACACACACATATATATATATAACAGTAGTGATGGAATTAGACTAATTATTAATCATAAGAAATTTAAGATCCAAAATCTCATAGTAAAGTACAACCTCTCAATCCTTGAAACATTAAACGGAACCTATGTTATCTATAAATTTATACCCTTTGGGAGAATGTATCTCCCATAATAATATTGAATCTAATTGCTACATTGGTTTTACAACTACCAACCTATGCCGCCGCTTCACTATGCATATTATAAATTATAGCTTAATTAACAAACATTTGCAAAAATATAACTACACATTCTCCAATTAAGACAAATTCTAGTTAATAACACTAAATTAACACATTTCGAGACCAATTAAAAACGTTAAAAATACTCGAAGCTAATTACATCAAAACTCAACAAGCTACAGTTAATAATATTGCATATGGAACCAGTACAGATATTTTAAAATACTAAACGTTATACGATTTTATCCTGTGACGTTAATTCTGGCATCACAAAATTTAAATTGTTAACATCTCTTCTAAACAATCTGAAAACGTTCTTCAGCTTTTTTTTTATTCATTTGATTTTTCACCTGATGCTTATTCGACAAAGAATCGAAAACGTTCGTGATACATATGGAACTGATTATTTTAACACCCCCCCACACACAAACTCATAAGAAGAATCGAAATAAAATGAAAGGGTATAAGTAAACACTTTCTGTTATTTTTAACAATGTTTGTTGCAGCATTTTAACTGGTATTACATAAAATAGCCATGAAGAGTACAGGAGAATGGAAGAACCGACGAAGGAAATCATGACCCCCCCAGCGTGTTGGAACTTTGTTAATTATCACTAAAATTCAAAGAAGGCTAACAGTCGTTACAAGCAGTAAATCAATTTAAACGGCTGTTATGATACTGGTAAATTATATACAACGATTATCGAAAGAGATAAAAAATGTTGGAAATCTCGGGAGACTTGCTGTCTATCATTCAGACCCCAAAGAAAACTACTTGTTATTGCCTCTAAGCAATCACCGATAACGTATGAGTAACTTGTGTTTGACATTATTTCCTTAAGCTAAGGCGTGTCTTTGCATTTGGTAATTCATCAAAATGTCCATCGTTAGCGGGACAGCTAGATTTAAGACGACCATTAAAAAGATTATAATCTCTGTCGTCACCCTTGTCATAAAGACACCTTGATTAAACCCCTGCTGCTCAGAGTATAAGATGGTGCAATTTCTATTTCATAATGCCTAGTTAATTTTTTGTGTGAAATTCAGCTTTTATTTTGTCTGGATAAAAAAAAAAACTAACGTAAATTACTGTTATGACATAAGGGCGAGATTCTTTATATGCGTCCGTTCAGTATACACGTTTATTGATGAAAATCCTATTTCTAACTTAAGCGTCGACCACAATCAGGGGTTCTCACACCAACTGAGGCTGCGAGACGATATTCGAGAAGCTGCTAGAGAAGTTTAGATAAAACATAGGATATTGGCCATATATTATTTTTTGTTGCAATTTACTAACTTTTGCTTTCATTTTAGGGTCTAGTATTGTCATTAACTGGCCATTAAATACACGGCTGAGTAGATTTGATCCAATTTAACAACGAGTTGACAAATTTTGAACCTTTATTCCAATTAGGATAAGTTAACGTGCAGACCTTGCTTTGTTGTCTACTCCGCATGTTTGATTTTTGTATCTACTATGATGAAAAGGCTAATTTTTCTAAACAGTTCAAACCTCGTCTTTGTACTTTGTTGTATTATTTATGCCTACTTAGGTCTTAGTGCTATTTCAAGTAAGACATTATTTTTCAAGGTCCATCCCAATGGTTTGTTTCTTGGCTTCATATGTAATTTCATTGCAAATTATATTAAAGAATATGATTTTCTTTTGATAAAATATTAGTTGAAATTTACAAACCGTATCGTTGAAGACAATATATATCTTAGGGAGTGCGAGGGTTAAAGGAAAATTTCTTGAGGAGTGCGGACCCAAAATATGGTATTTAGAAAAACTGTTGGCCTATTGATCTATAAAAGTAGTAAAAGTTCTACTTATTGAATGCTCTGTGTCAATCTTTACTTTCTAACCAACAATCACGAGGTTGTTTGCTCAGCAACCGACAAGGCTAATATGCTTGCCAGCCGGTTTGCCTCAAGCTCCACACTGGACCCTTCCAACCACCGCTTAGATATATCTAGAGCTACCGCTCTGCCCTCCCCCGCTTTGTCCAGTGAATGGTATATACGTTCAGAGATTACAGTGAGGATGTCAGCTGTGGAACGGGCTTGTCTAAATCCATATTGTTTGTCAGTCAGAAGTTTAGCATCTGTAAGGTGCCGGACTAGAGCATGGTTAATTATGGTCTCAAATATTTTGGCGAAAAGTAGGAGGAGGCTAATGGGGCGATAATTTGATGGGTCAGTTCTTTCGCCAGAATTCTTGAATATTGGTACCACAAAAGCAGTTTTCCAACAGCCCGGAAAGCAAGATTCATTAAGGCATTTGTTGTAGAGTTTGGAGAGAACTGGAGCTACTTCGACTGAGAACTTTTTTAATAGCACAGCTGGGATGAGATCAGGTCCACATGCTTAAGAAGTATCAAGATTTTTTATGATAGCATGTACCTGAGCAGGGGTGATTTTTAGATCGTCTAGCATGGCGTCTGTCCGCAAAGGAAAGTCAGGGAGGGGGTGGTTGGAAGGGTCCAGTGTGGAGTTCGAGGCAAACCGGCTGGCAAGCATATTAGCTTTGTCGGTTGCTGAGCAAAAAACCTCGTGATTGTTGGTTAGTGGGGGAATTGTTGATTGCCCATTATTTACTGCACTGTTGTAGATTTTCCAGAAGTCACGATTTTCTAATTTTTGTGCTTCGATGCGTGTTGTAGTGGCTTCAGTAAATTCTCTCTTAGCTGTCGCTATTTCTTTCTTAACATTATTTCTAGCTTCTATATACTTCTGTTTGTTTGAAATGGACTTATGTCGGTTAAATCTGCGGTATGCATGCTGCCTTTGAGCAATGGCAGCTGCACATGTGGAAGTAAACCATTGGGGAGAGTGGGGTTTGCTATACAATTTCCGCATGGGAACATGTGCTTCCATTGCTGTTTTGAACCATTCAGTGGTCTCATTTGCGCACTGTTCAGCAGGAAGAGAAAAAATATTTCCCCATGGGGCATCTCTGATAAGTTCTGATGGCTTCCCAGTCAGCCTTTTTTTATAATATCTGGTTGTTTTGAGCATTCGCTCTTCAGCTTTGGGTCTAGAATTTAAGGTGATTTCTACAATTATCACTGCATAGTCAGCGTTCCCGAGTGGGCTGTCAGCATTTATTGTACAATCTTCGGGAACTGTAGTCAGAAACAGATCTAGAAGTGATGCTTGTTGTTCTTGCTGGTCAGGGAAACGGGTTGGAAACGTAACCATTTGTGATAGGGAGTGAGATATAGCAAAACTATGTGCTGTGCTGCCCGCTGCATCTGTGTGAATAGAGAATCCAAGCCAGTTTTTGTGGTGAACATTAAAGTCACCAAATACATGTACTTATGCGCTAGTGTCGACGGAGAGTGCTGTGTCTATACTGTCAGAGACTTTGTTTATTATGGTGCAGTCCTGGGTCGAGGGAGAGCGGTAGAGAAAATAAAAGTAGCTAATGTTGTGTTGTATTTTTAGTCTAAAGCACATAAAGGCTTGATCGTCCGATTCTAGGTTTGTTTCTCTAGTCAGGGGGAGAGTGTTACGAATGTAGACTCCAAGTCCGTGCATATGTCTGTCAGAGTCCTTACGGCAGAGTGGGAGATAGCCAGGCATGTTAAAGTAGTTAGAGGGGATGGAGGAGTATAGGTTAGTCTCGCTTAGTGCTAAGATATCCGGGGTATTTGTTAGGAGAAATGCTTCAACATCAGCTAAATTAGTTCACGGATGTTAGTGAATGCAAGCCTCAAGGGAGGAGGCAAGTTGGATTTGTTTGTCGCTAGGCCTGGTTTAAGCTTATTTTTTGATTGTAGTGTCATCATGTTTTTAAAGAGTTTCAGTTAGGTGAGGGGGAGCTGAACAAGAGGTTATGCAACAGAAGCAGATCATTAGCTGATTTTTAGTACATGAGCTGTGAAAACAAATAAACAAACAAACAAACAAACAAACAAAAAACAAAAAAACAAAACAAAACAAAAAAAAACTAACAAAAAAACAACAACAACCGTATATACTAACACAAAGATTGTAGAATTTTCGTTGGTTTGACAAGTTTATAGCCTGGGATTTTTTCTTGGCCATAAAGCCAACAGAATATAATCTAATTTATTGTCCTTTGCCCTGTTGGATGTTGTATAGCTTTGGTCCTGCGCAGTTCTAGGAGGTTCATTCTACAAGGCTTTACCTTCTTCCTTTGAAAAAGAGGTTGATTCATTCCTAAAATGCCAACAAGGCTGCTCAGAATACATTACGCGCCAGGGTATTCTTCCTCTGCGTCTTTAACTTTTCACATCCCACTTTCCGACCCTTGTATCACATCATCCCGCTGCGGGAAATAAATATCATCAAGCTTATATATTAAATAGTATTTTCGTTGATCTATCACGCTATAAGAGAATATCTCTGTGCATCTGTCTTCTTTGGGCATTCATGCGATATAGTTAACAACTGAGAAATCAAAATAAAAACAAAACAAAAACAACGTATATATCAAACATTTACCAAACGCAAGAAAATTTGATTATCCATTAACATGTATAATTTTAAAGATTTATTATCTATAGCAGGTACTCAGCCGAGCTTCTATTAAGAACTCATTGTGTAGAACATTCACAGCAGGCACTCGACTAGCTATAACTCCTAATAATTTCCCTTGTTATCTATCCGTGTCTAAAACTTAACGCAAATTCCATGATCAACGTTTTTTTCCTAGAACAGCCCGTCTGTGGAATACAATACCACAGGACTGCTTCCCAGCTGACTATAATGTGGTTACTTTAAAGTCTAACGTGAATAGTTTTCTGTTGAGCTGTCCTCTTAAATAAACAAACGGTACCCAAGTTCCACCATTATCGAGAATCACGTTGTCACACCGAAGACCTGGCACTCATTAAGCTTTATGTTCGAGTGGCTTTTGGGCCTTGATAAATGGTGACTCTCCATCTAGTATAAGATCTTTTACTTAGCAAAATACGAGTAAATAAAAAATGGCGGTCGATTTTGTTTGGAGATAGTTGTTGATTCCAAACTGAAAAGATAATACCAATAAAGCTTAATCAACATCTAACCTTAAATCCAGGGGTTGTCACCTGGAGATACGGTCAGTGGCAAGGTCAGTTATTTATTAAAAAGGTCAGTTATTTATTAAAAAGGAAGCACCAACATACACACCCAATAATACACAGAAAGGAAGCACCAACACATAATAATATTTTCCCAAAATGTCAGACATGGAATTTTAGTGTCTTTTACAAGACAGAATCTGACGATGTCTTATATTTCTTCTTTTTTTACATGGAAGTAACCATTTATCAAGGCCCGGAAGCCACTCGGGGATAATGGTTATAGTATGCACAGTAATCAATGGTATAATATCGTAGTAATCGTAAGGGGGCGGTTTATCAGGAATTTGTTTATGTTGGACTTGAAGACATCCAAGTTGTAGTCAGGTGGGAAACAAGCAAACGGAAGAGAGTTCCACAGGCGTGCACTTCTAAGAAAGAAGCTTTGTTCATGGAATCATCGTTTTGATTTAGGCACAGATAAAGATAATGTTTTTAATGTTGAACTATTATTTTCATAACTATTACCGACATCTTATATTAAACTATACATTGAGAGGTGACGGTAGTCAAGTGGTTAACGACAAGGATTAACGACTTGGGCGTTCTAGGTTCAAATCCATTTCATTCTACAAAATCACTTTCACTTAGGATGCTGGCAATCTTTACATAATCCTTCCCGTAAGTAGCTGATGCTTTTATAGAAAGGATTCTGACAAGAAAAATATCAGAAAAAAATAATACCTGCAATAGAATATTCGGATTCATACGATATTATGATGTTTAATTGCATAAATTTAAAAGCAGATTCAGAAATTGAAACTTATGCAAGTCAATAATATATATTTTTGGGGGCGGGAGGGAAAGAAAAATCATTTGTTGCATATTTTGTTTTGATTTTTTTTTTGCTGTTAGCTATACTGCATGAGTTGTTAAGTTTAAAGTAGCATTTTTATCTGACAAGACGTGGTCCTGGATATAACCTTAAACTATATCCAATGGTGAGGCCCCATCTTGTGGGCTTTGGGGAGTGTGGAATCACCCCTTAATTGCTATTGCTCCCAGGTCCACTATGACCCGGTGTGGTAGTACCTGTTAGGGTCCCAACTATGGGTTAAATAGAAACTGACTGGAAAAAATATATACATATTCTATTAAAAGTCTTTTCACAATCACTTGATTCGGCATTAAATGACCTAAAAAGGGTTGATATGCCGTAAAACAACCAACCAACCAACCTGACAAGACGTATATTTAATGAACGCTTCTTAGGAATATCTTTTGTTTTGTTGTTGCATATGTCTCGTCACATTACATGACTGGTCCTAAGTAATTCGCAATTTTATTTTTCGGTCGCCCACACTGAGAATTAAGCCTTCAACCTTCAGGAAAATATAACTTTTCAATTGATTTTTGCAAGTATTTAATCACTGCGCCACGAGTCCTTGTGGACAATTCTAGTACGAATTTTAGGAGCCTTAAATCTATTTTTATTTATTTATTTCTAGTTGTAAATATCACTATGTATTACTAACTAGCTCTACCCACCCGGCCACGCGTAGCTGTGCCTGAGTCTGGTTGACGTAAGTATTAGATTGATTTGTATCCCAGAGACACATTCACCCTCACACACACGAACAAACACACAAACATAGACACGCACACACAGAGAAAGAAACACACACACACACGCTCACACACGCGCACACACGCACATACACACGGAAGCACAAACAAAAAAAGACATTAACACGGGGAAAAACACACGTACACACAAAAACCACATGCACACACAAAAACACACACACACACACACACACAGAAAAGACACACACACAAACGCACAAAAACAAACGCAAACACACACGGGAGCACACCAAAAACACACACACGCACAAAAAACACACACACGCACACTCAAAAAACACACACGCGCACACACATAAACACAAACAAGCACCCACACAAACGGACACACACACGTACGAACACACACAAACAAACACGCACACAAACGCGCAAAAACACATACATACGCACAAACAAGATACACAAACACGCACGCACACACGCACAAACGCAAAAAACACATAGACGCACACACACACACACACACACAAACAACCTCACGCACACACGAAAAAGAGCGCGCACGCACACCCAGAAAATACGGCTGCACACATGCAAAAAACTCACACCCACACGCACAAATAAACTAATGCACACACACGTAGACACACACACACATCGCAAATAGTAAGTAGTAGACATTTTAAAGGCTTCAACATCACACATAAATAGAATTTGAAGTACATAAAATGTCAATTTACGGTTATTATTTAATGCTACAGTCAAGCAATATAGTTAACTGTAAAGAAAAAAAAACAAAGAAAATAGCACAGTTGTGTGTCTGATAAGGAGAATCGAAGTAGGAAAAAAACCCAATGTTAACTGTAAATTGAATTTTTTTGGTCAAGGATTTTATGTTCTAGGCTGAGTACGGGAAAGAATTCTAAGTAAAAAAAAAAAAAACCCGGAAAAGTGGACGACTCGTTACAAAACCAACTATAATAAAAAAAATAGCATCTACGGTTATGATTAAATGTTAGAGTCAAGCAATAGAGTTAAAAAGAAAAAAATATCAGTGTTGATTGTCTGGTAAGAACTGAAGTAAGAAAAAATAAACAATGCTAATCGTAATTGTTAAGTTTTTTTTCAGTGATTGTAATTTTTAGTGTGTATACTGGAAAGATTTCAAAGTAAAAAAAATCAAAAAATAAAACACACACACAGACAGAACAACAAAATAAAAACACGGAGAATCGAAATAAAAAGAAAACAATGCTAACCGTAAAATGTTAATTTTGTTTTTATCAGGGGTGTTTTTTAAGGGGGTTAGTTTCGTGGTTACACTGTCTGTGTAGGAAACAGTAAGGGTATTATTACGTACATTTACGAATATGAGCGGTTAATATGTGTTTGTGTTGGTTTAATATTTGTAAAAAAATTGCTTCGTGTATAGAGAGACGCCATGTTTGTGAAGGTCTCACGCGTTCATTTTTTGATTAAGATGTGTATTTCCGAATAATGGATCTGTCAGTTATCAGCCAGATATTTCGGAAGAAGAAATTATTATTTTATAATCGGTAACTGGAAAGATAATGGTACGTATATGTGTGTATGATCCAGTTATGAAGGGTGCCAGGGAAAATAGTTATAAAATGTATCTACAGTCTAAATGATGGGGGGTTGAGATGACTTTAGATTTAGAGAGAAAAATAGGAACTACCACGTCAAAGATGTTGCGATTGTGATAATGTAGGATTTTATTATAACGACCAAATGTGTCTCAAATTCTAAAGTTACATAAGATAGTGGTTAATAATGTAGATATAATATATTTGTATATGGCATATGTTGTTGTAAACCTACGGTATTTTGGTTCAGAGGGGAATTTCTGCAATCATTTTATTGTATAGTAGTAGATTATTATCACTATATATTACTGCACATATGTTATTGTTTTTGCTTATTAATGTATATATTATCTGTTATTGATAATTAAGCATTCCCATGTATTAAATTTTATACTAGGTCTGTTAATAATTAATTGTCTCACAGCATATTTGAATCGTCTAGCTCTCGACCGTCTATAATTTTTACCTCGTCCCATCATGGTAGATGGTTACCCTTTTTCCTCCAAATATGGTCAGTTATACCCGATTTTTCAATCTCTACACATATTACGGCTTTTCGATGAGGATTGTTCTCATCTTGACTGCGGTTTTCACAACGTTTCGGTCGATGTAACCGACCTTTTCCAGGTTATCTTGTCGAACTCGGAACTTTTTCTGCCAAAATCTGGAATTTGGACGAAATTATTAATATATATATATATATATATATATATATATATATATATATATATATATATATATATATATATATATATATATATATATATTTATATATATATTATTGTTTTTAATTATTACTGTATATATTATTAATTAACGGTTCCTATATTGTATTAAACATTCCCGAGTTCGGCAAGATAAACCAGAAGAAGGTCGGTGGCTACATCAACCGAAACGTTGTGAAAATCACACGCAAGATGAGAACAGTAGTCCGATGAATCCAAATAATACGAATAACCAATCCTCATCTAAAAATTTCAGAAATGTCATATTTTTTTTGTTGTTGCACATGTGTCGTCACATTAATTTCTCTTTTTCTTCTTTTTTCTTCTGATTGATCATTGCTGATTGATCGCGAAGATAATATCAACCAAACGTTGATTTGTAACACGTTCTTGTTGTCAATGTTGTCAATCACTTAATCACTAGTGAAATGACTTTTCAAAATTGATTTTTTACATTTATTTTTTTTAAAACGTTATGAGGATCTTCAGTTGGTCATTTATAAAAGTTGCTTGTTCGCAATTCGTTCATCATTTAAAAAAATACGTCAACAACAATGAACGTCTCTTTTCTTATTTCGACATTGGCTTTATTGGCCAGTTCTTCGGTCGTCGGTGAGTAGCCATGCCTTTTTTTAAAACCTTACTTATTTGCTTGTATTTTATTTTATTTCACCCTTATTCACCCCGGCATAATATACGGAACAATCACCTTGACATACCGGTTCTCGCCAGATCACCGAATTTAAGCAACGATAAGCCTGGTCAGTTCCAGATGAGTGACCATTTGGGAAGTATGTATCGTCCCGAGTCGTAGAAATGTCCAGGTTGGTATCTGTGTACGCGTTTAACTAACTGGAAGAAGATGCATCCCAGAATCAAGACGGAAAGCAACAGGAAACCTGTCTTAACTGGTCTTCCGGAAATTACCATGGCTCTACAATTTGGAGAGCCGTAGTTGCCGACAGTTAAAACAGGAAGGCCGCTGTTGCTGCTTCTACTGCTGCTGCTGCTGATATTTACCCCGAACAAAACCTAATGGACGAAAGGGTGCTATTATTTGAGATCATGTTTATAGGGGATTTGAGAAGCGAAATGTCTCTTCACATTATATTAAAATTTCAAAATGTTAATACACCCAGGGAAGCAGGAAGCTGTAATAAAATTCCAAAGTCTAGCAGTTTTAGTGAAAAACCTTTCCGGAATCTACGGGTTTTCACAGTGAATGGGTGAGATTTTGTTCCGTGCCAAGTTTGTAAGGCGTATTTACGTCGAGTGGGCACAAGTGCTACGAGTTCGTCAGAACACAGTCCATTAAAGTACTTATAAAAAAGATACAGGGATGCAAAATTGGAACAGGGGTTGGAGTTTATGTTGGAGCTTCTGTTGGAGTGCTGGACCAATTAGATTAGAGGCTCTTCTTTAAACCCTGTCTAAGTGGGAGAGACAAGTGGTAGATGCATCAGTCCAGTTGTAGCAACAAAAGTTTATGCATGGACGAATAATAGTTTTGTAGAGATACATGATACTGTAAGATGCGACTAGTTTTCTAGTTCGGTAGAGAAAGATCAACTTTTTTATAGCGTCTTATGCCCATATGTTTTTTTTCTGGCAGACTTACACGGTATTGCATGGTTTCGGATATTGTAAACACACATACGAGGATTGTTCCAAAAGTAAAGCGTCCTAGTTTTAACTCCAAAAGTTGAAATCTATAAAGACGGGAATTATACCATTAAAACGAGCGACAATTTGTGCTCCAGAATTTAGTTTTCTACATAGTCACCATCATTCTTAATGCAATTTTGCAAGTGAGCCTTGATGCCTCGATCGTAAAAGTTAGCGCCTGCCAAGGTGGTCTATTTGTTCATGGCTGCGATTACGGTGTTATTGTCGGGGAAATGATGTCCACGTAATGTGCCATTCAGAGGTCCGGACAAGTGGCAATCTGATGCGCCAGGTCGGGACTATATGGCGGGTGATCCTATGATCTTCAAACTTGGGTTTTGCTTGGTGTTGTCGTGCTGCAAACGAAATGCTCCCATTTTATTTGGCCTTACACAGACAATCCATGCCTTAAACTTTGAAAAAGTTTCAACGTAAAAGTCAGAGTTGACAGTCAACCTTGGTTCCAAAAGTTCAGGGGAATGACGCCCTTCCTATCCAAGAAGACGGTGTATATAATTTTTCCCGAAGATACCTGCGTCTTGAACTTCTTTGCTGAAGAGCGTGAGTCGTGTCATTCTATCGACTGCCGTTTGGGCTCATAGTAGTGACGCCATCTCTCGTTATCAGTGATGCTGCGGTCTAAGAATCCGTCACCAAGAACGTCTCTTTGAAAGTCAATAGCTACGTATGCCGACATTGAAAATCAAATCGTCCTTTCTTTACCAAAATCATCAAATATTACCAAATAAATGTATAAGCATTATTCTTTTATCATATAACGAAACTAAGAATATTAATAAATGTGGTAACAATGATTTAGTCTGATATTTATGATATAGAAATAACAACTAAAATGTAATTCTCAATAAAAAATATAATGAATTCAGAAATCCTGCTAGCTTCACAATAATTAAAACAAAGTATTTAAATTTAATTTGAGGTTCATCTAGTTGCCTCATTTATGAATAAAATTTCTTATTCTTCCTAGACAGGCTTATATATATATATATATATATATATATATATATATATATATATATATATATTTATTTATTTATTTGGGTAGAGCACAGAAGAGTTGTAAATAATCTCACCCGCTACTTAATTGGTTGAAAAATGCGAGGCTCGCTGTTTGTTGGTAAATAAGCGGTTTGAGCACTATAAAAGTGGTGGATGAATGTTTGTTTTAAATAGACATTTTTCGAGGTTATTTGCGGGCACCGCTCCCGTGGGTCGATGGTTAGAACTGCCGACTGTGAACGCGATGATTCTAGGTTCAATCCTCGGCTTAGGAGAGGTATTAGTCTGGCGGTACTGATGAGTTGTGATACAACGAAACAGTACTGTATGTCGATGAATACAAATATATATATATATATATATATATATATATATATATATATATATATATATATATATATATATATATATAAAACTTTGAATAACTGTCGTAGCCATTGTTTATATGAAAAAAGTATAAATCGTGAAATGCATTTTTCGAATGTTTCAAGGCAGATCTTCAGTGATACACTGTACTCATTGTCAATTTTGAGTTTCACATCATATTGGTTCGGACAGCACCATCAACCTAACCTCAGTTGCGCCAGATCGTTTCCTTTAAATCTATCAGCTACATGTACTGACATTGCAAAAAAAAAAAAAAAAGTCGTGTTCTGACAATCTTAGCCTTTTTTTAATGACAAATCCAAGGATCAGCAAGTGGACCCAAGTCAACGTGTAGTGGTGAAGGATACGAAAAAAATTCAAAGTTAATTTTGAGACTGTCCTTTGCCTAATTTCCCACTAAAACCTTTGTAGGACTCTGATCTGTTTAGCAAAACCCATTCAAATGCAACGAGCACTTTATTTGTTACTAGCAAGCCGCTCGGCATTGGCCGTTTGTAAAATACGCTAAAATATGATTTTTTATTCATGTAGATTTCGTATATATTATTATATTATATTCGACCCAATATAGTAATTATTTAAAAAGATAAAAAATAAAACGATTCGTGCGCCACCACCGAGAATCGAAACCAAAACGTTTAGCTTACGATTCACTTTTCCCTTTGACGTTAATATCTGAGCTATGAAGATATGTTTGCTGCAAGGCTAAACATTAAAACATGAACCAATAGCTATCACGTTACGCATGCATATTCGTAATACTTCCGTTCGGCCTTCACTTGGCAAATTTCATTTTTTTAATTTTCACACTTTTGCACCGATTTTCCCCAGCTAAAACCCACATATCAAGTTCCGCATGGGTTCGAATACCTTATATATTAAGTTTCTGTAGACCAAAAGCTGACAAAGGAGTTTGTAGGCAAAATCTTTATATATATATATATATATATATATATATATATATATATATATATATATATATATAATATATAGTCATCCACATACAGTACTGTTTCGCTGTTTCACAGCTCATCAGTGCGGCTAGACAGGCAACTACCTCAAGCCAGGATTATATATATATATATATATATATATATATATATATATATATATATACATAAACATATACAGAAAGAGATTTATGTGTACTATAACTTTTTACGCAAATATTACATAAATATAAATCATGTAGAATATCTGCATTAATACAATTACGCATAATAGTTAACTAAAGGTGGTCATCCCATAAGAAAACCGAAAACAAAATAATAGGGAATTAATTAAAATGAATGTTTAAAAGAATGTGATAGATCTTTTTGTAGTTAATACAATTCTACAACCATGCATATCAATATACACACAAAACCAAATTCATAGGAGTGTAGACTTTCTTTAATATACATTATACCTATTTTTATCAATGTTCTGTATAGCCACTGACCTGAAAAATCTCTATAAAATATTAATTGGCCTTTTAAATGATTAAATTATAAGACTAAACTAAGTTGAAGCATGCCTTTCTAAATAATGACTTTAATTTCTACAGAATTTTATTGAGTTTAGAAATTATTTGATGAATAATTCATACCAGGTTCATTTGATTTTACAAATAAAATCACAATTGCTCAGATTTGGTAGAACTTTTGTTTCAAATTATCGATTAGAATCGATAATCCGTGTTATTTGGATTCTTTGAACTGTTGTTCTCATCTTAAGTGCTATTTTCTACAATGTTTAGGCCAATGTAACCTCCGACCTTCTTCAAGTGTATCTT
Source organism: Euprymna scolopes (assembly GCF_053919585.1). NCBI lineage: Eukaryota > Metazoa > Mollusca > Cephalopoda > Sepiida > Sepiolidae > Euprymna > Euprymna scolopes. The sequence goes on from NC_136493.1 coordinate 135,984,269, forward strand.
ATCAAAATCGAGAATCATTTTGTCAAACTCGGGAATCTTAAGCTATTCGCAATTGTATTTTTAGTCTCACCCACATCAGGAATTGAACCTTCAACCGCCAGAAGAAGGAAACTTTACAACTAAATTTTATCAAGAATCTGTGCTAAATAGAGAAGTAGTCACCTACCTCAGAAAAAAAAATTCTCAGTGACATGCAATATGGCTTCCGTTCTACTAGATCTACAGCAGATGTAATAACTGTTATATCTCATAGGATTAGCAAATACCGCTAGGGAGGCTTCTTTTCTAGAGCAATTGCCAATATTCTATTGACATTTCCAAGACCTTTGATAGGGTATGGCATAAAGGTCTACTCCACAAAATCTTCAGCTACGATATAGCTGGAAATGTCATTTCAATTATTAAATCATTTCTCTCTGATAGGTTCATAAGAGTGATGGTTGATGGACAGAAATTAGAAGTTCACAGTATTAATGCTGGAGTTTCTCAGAGGTCCACCCTGGGCCAAACTCTCTTCCTGATCTACATCAATGATCATCACACCCAAAGATTATATGTAGAGATTTATGCTGACGACACTACCATCTATGACAACACTTGAAAGGCCATAAACGACCAAGTTCTCTCTGATTCTCTCTCCTCGCACCTTGATCACGCGGTGCAATGGGAAAAGACGTGTCTGGTTAATTTTAATACATCTAAGACCAAGCTTCTATCTTTCCATAATCAACGCCATGATCCACGTCTGGCATCAATCGAAATGAATGGGTCTCGTCTTGGGGAGGCTCCATGTTTTGACAAACTTCTAGGTCTGACCTTTACTCCTGATCTGAGATGGAACACGTACATCAAATCCGTTACCCGGGCTACTGGGAAAATGGTGGGATCGTTCTACCGCTCCAGTAAATAGCTCACTGCTGATGCAATTCTCTATCTGTATAAGAGCCAAGTACGTCCAAGGATGCAGTATTGTTTTCACACCTGGGCAGGAGCTGCTAGAAGCAGCTTATGCTGTCTTGACAGAGTTCAAAATAGACATCGTAGCCTATTGGAGGATGCACTTTTCTCTTCCCTGGAGCCTCTTTCCCACAGAAGAGACTTTGCGAGCCTGTCTCTGCTTTACCGTTATTTTTATGGCAAGTGCTCGTCTGAGCTGCAATCTATGACCCTCGTACTGTCTTGACTTTCACAAAAACCACTCGTCTAGCTGAAAACACTATCAATAATTTCCCCCCACTCTTACTCTGTGCCTAAACCTAAACGAAGATTTCATGAACAAAGCTTCTTTCGTAGTGGAACTCTGCTCCGTTATTCTGCTTTCGAACTGATTACAATATGGTTGTCCTCAAGTCCACTGTGAATAAGTTCTTGACGAGCCGTTCCCTTAAGTAATCCAATTTACTAAATTTCTACTACTAACGATGACGATGACATGCCTCCTTGACCACTGAACACTCATTAACCGTTATCATCGAGTGGCTTCCAAGCCTTGACAAGTAAAACAAAAACAACTTTATGCACTATGCAAATTCCCAAGTTCTCTAGAAAAATTCTTGAGTTCGGAAGATTGATGCCAAAGTTCGACGGAAATATTCCCGAGTTCGACAAGATACACCTAAAGAAGGCCGGCAATGATATCGACCGAAACGCTGTGACAATAACAATCAAGATGAGAACAGTAGCCGAAGAATCCAAATAATACGAATTACCAATTAAATACCAAATAATCCAAATAATACGAATTACCAATTAAAAATTCAGAAACGTAAAAATCGATAATGTTTATTTAGTCTTGCTCTTCTACCTAAGTGTCATTTATTACAAAATAAATGTGATAACGTTGGCTTGTAAGAAAATGACACACAAACGTATAAACTTAATAGATACGGTTTTGCTATATATTTGATTATTTTATACCTTTCATTTTTATCGGTTTAAGGAACAAAGAAAACTTATTCAGCAAACTGACAAACATAAAATTTTAAATTCCATATATTTGTTTCGTTTTTCCTCTCTCTTATCTTCACCCTATAATCTACTGAGGCAGCAAAATTTATAATTTGGTAGTTTATTTCCTACGGTTATTATTATGACGTTAGGTCTCCTGTTTATTTGTTTGTGCTTCTATGTTTCAAAGAATTTTGTGACTTTTATTTTCCAGTACTCTCACCAATACATTATTATTATTATTATTATTATTATTATTATTATTATTATTATTATTATTATTATTATTATTATTAATTATTATTATTATTTTTATTATTATTATTATCATTATTATTATTATTATCATTATTATTATCATTATTATTATTATTATTATTATTATTATTATCATTATTTAATTATTATTATTATTATTTTTATTATTATTATTATCATTATTATTATTATTATCATTATTATTATTATTATTATTATTATCATTATTATTATTATTATTATTATTATTATTATTGGCTCACATGGAGCTTTCACACAAGTCAACAAACGATCTGATTGGAAACCTGTGGTGTTCTCTGGAAGCTGAATGACAACAAGTCTCCCCAGACGTCCAGTTCTATCCACCTCCTTCGATAGCATCTTCAAATGAATTTGCATCATCGCAACAGCTTCTTACCATTGATTTCTCGTCGGCAGTGGCCATTGGTTGATACTGAAATTAAGTGGCACTAAGCCTCCCCAAAGTCCCAGTTCTCTTTGCGCTTGTCCAACCGAGGTCTGGCTGGCGCTCTCTCCCCGATCTTTCATTCCTTTTTGACCCTTCTCAGCTCTTTGGTGTCACTTTTTTATTGGGAGGAGCGGTATTGAAACTATGGGGGGGATGCATGACGGGGGTGTAGAACTTGTATATATGCAGCTTCGGTTTTCTTCAATCCCTGTGACGCTTATTCGTTATATTGTCTTCTTGTATTATTCTCCGCATTCAAGGGTTTTCCTTAATATTTCAGTCGTTTTCATTATCGTTAAGCGTTGTACTATTCCTCTGATTCCAATTTTTGACATTCAGTTTTTCGGAATTGTTCCTAGTGCTCCTACTATTATTGGTACTATTTTGATTTTCTTCATCATCCAAATCCCTTTTAACTCTCTGGCTAGCTCTGTGTATTTGCTTCGTTTCTCCTTTTCTTTCATATTCACCCTGTGGTCAGCTGGGACAGCAAAGTCTACGATTTGACAGGATTTTTCTTTCTTGTTAATTATTACGACATATGGTCTTCTTGCTTGGATGGGTTTTTCCGTCTGTATGTCCATTATTATTATTATTATTATTATTATTATTATTATTATTATTATTATTATTATTATTATTATTATTATTATTATTCATCACTCACTAGGAGTTCTTACATAAGTCATCATCAGAGATTGTTCACTAACAACAACCGGAGGTGTTCTCTGGAATCTGAATGACAACAAATCTCCCAAGGTTTCCAGTACTTTCCTCTTCTTTCGATAGCAATTGCAAATCAATTATCACAGCTGCAGTTTGCCATTGACTTCTCGTTGGCAATGAACATTAGAATTTAAGTAGTAATAATCTTTCCCAATATTCCAGTTCTCTTCGCACGCATCCAGTTGAGGTCTAGTTAGTGCTTTCACTCCTTTGTCTTTCCATCCTCTTCGATCCTTATCGGCTATTTGGTATGGCGCCAATTGATACCAACACTATATTTTTCAGAAGGCGGGGTTTCTTGGTGTCCTGTGGTGTTAATCTATCTTTTTTTGTGGGAGTTTCCATATGGCCGGTTGGCGTTTGTAACTCATGTGTATTAATTTCCACATTCAAGGGTTTTTTTTTCTGAGTATTTCAGCCGTTTTCAATTTTGTTATCTGTTGTATCTTCTCATTGATTACAATCTCTCCTATTCATTTTTCGAATTTTTACGGTATTGTTCCTAGTGCTCCTATGATTATTGGTGTTATTTTGACTTTCTTCATCTTCCATATTCCTTTCAGCTTTCTGGCCAGTTCCGTGTATTTGCTTTGCTTCTCCGTTTTCTAGGTGCGCTGGAACGGCAAAATCTACGATCTGCGGGTTTTTTTTTCTTGTTGACTATTATGATATCTGGTCTCCTTGCTTGGAAAGGTTTATTTGTTTATACCTCCATGCCCCATTTGTCCAGGTATTCAAGATGCTGTTGTTTGCATTGTTCTACGTGTACTGTTTTCCCCACCTGACCATCGCTGTTTTTATATTCTTTTTGGGCTAGTTGGCTGCATTCACTTATATGGTTCATTGTTTCGACCCTTTGTCTACAGAGTATGCATTTGTTGTTTTCTCGTGTCTATGCATGTTAATGCATAAATATGCATGTTAATGTATAAATATGCATGTTAATGTATAAAATATAATATGCATGTTAATGTATAAAATATATTTTGAAACTAAAATGTGTCGGGGGAGATAACTCCGTCTTTTATTTGCATTTTCTGAAACCCTTGACTTTCAATACGCAACGTTTTTTTTTTAAATTAACATGTTGCTTATTTTATACTTTCTTTTTAGCCGGCCAAAATTCAAGAACTTGCTCAGCAAATACACGAACATATGTAGTTGGAAGTAGTTTCGAGATTGATTGTAATAATTGCTTTTGTGCGCCGGGTGCGAGAATTATCTGCACAGAACGTGTTTGTTCCCAACAGGGTAAATATATTGTTTTATGTTTTATCTCTATTAGTAATAAAATTATATTTATTAGTAATCGATTGTTTATTGAATTAAAAAAAAGTCCAGTAGCATAAAATACTCAAAAGAACGTTTAAAAAATCCCTTTAAAAATGATTCCAGTTGCTGAATAGATTAAAAATATTAATGTAATATTTTTTATGCTATATTAATTTCTATATCTTTAGAAAACACATATCCAGTTTAAATATTTATTTTTTAACTTTACATGAGATTCGAACTCGGGTAGTGAAATCGATAAAAACACTTCCTTATTAATGCGTAATCTGCCTATTTCATTTTTCTCACTCAATCACATTTTTATATTTGTATACAAACAGACACGCTTCCAAAAACAGCATAAATTTGACCGGAATTCTCGTGAATTCCAGTTAAACATGAATCGGGCGAGATCAGCAATCATCAGTGTCAGCCGAGCGTTATTCAAATGTTGAAACGCTAACTCGAATTTTTATTTTATTTATGTAATTTTTTTCTGTTATGTTTTTGTAATTTTTAAGGTGGGGGAGGTGACTTTTTATTTTCTGATTAGTTACTTATTTATTATTATTTATTATTTTTTTTTTACTTGAGTTTGTTAGCCAATGAAAAGGTGCAATCTAAATAGAAGCACACGATATTCGAATTGAAAGAAAGCGACTAAACTAACAACAAAAAAAGAAAAGCTGACAAACAAATATATTTTCAAACTCGCCAAACAGAAAAATGACAGTCAAGAAAATAAATCTATACATGTTAGAAAAAGAAATGAAAACATCGATGCAGACACATATCGTTAGGAGAAGAAAAAAACTGAGGTGCAATAATTGTAAACACAAATGTTTACTAAAAAAGAGATCATTTGTAAAGGATGGTTCCTCCTGGAGATGTACAAATGGACAGTGCCACCAAAAGAACTTGGCTTAATAATAAGTATTGAAAAAAAAATAATACGGCTACAAAAAAGAAAACAAAAAAAAAACTTGTACTTAACCTAACAATTATACAGTTAACAAATCTTTTCTTGGAGAAAAAAAAACTTTCTGTAAATAAATATTTTGAAAAAAAAAAAAAAAAATTGAATACTAAAATGAAATAAACATATTTTCATTTTTCAAGGTAAGTTTTTTTGTTATTTTTGATTATTTGCGTTTGTGTTTTTTCCGTTTTTTTTTCATTAGTCTGCGTCTGTTACGACGCTCGACTAGCATCGATGATTGCCGGTCTCGCCCGATCCATGCTTGACGGGAATTCACGAGAATTCGGGTCAATGCAAGAATACCCATTAGTTAAATGAATGCAGTATCGTTAACGTTATATATCGTTGTTGTTATTCTACTTAATGAATAAATAAACGAAATGTTATAGCACTGAGTCCATAACACGTGAAGTTTCTGGTTCCACAGTTAATTCTATTTTATTAGCGGGTCATCACTTATCAAGGTCCAAAGGTCACTCGAGGATAAGTATTGATGAGTGTCGGATATACTCTAAGACGACACGGGAATTGTCGGTAATAGAAGAATTTGGTTAGGATTTGATTATTTAAGAGAACGGTTCAACAAGTACTTGTTTAAATTAGACTTGAAACTACCATATTTGATAGAAAGTAAGGGAAATTATTGACAGTTGTTGTAGGTAGACGAGTATATGTTACGAATGTTTTCAGGGGCGAACCCTAGATTTGTATGTAGTCGAGCAACTGCCATGAAAATAACGCTAAGATCTATCAAATTACTGGACCAAAACCCGTTACAGAGCTGATAGCGTTTCAACCAAAGAAGCTGTAAAAATATTCATTATAGAATGCCTTATGGAAGAAAAATGTGAAATTCTGGCTTGATCAAGGAAAAATATAATACACACGTGAAGACAATGTATTTACTACTTGAAGAAAAATATATCCACATTGGCATCTAAACAAGAATCATGTGCTACTACATGAATTATATTTGAACATTATACGTAAAGTTACTACACACACACACACACACACACACACACATATATATATACATGAAATAAGCACATGCATCAATATTTATTGATGTATTACAGCTTACAAGCTACTACTATGACCTAAACGCCTGATAAATTGCACATATATACATACAATAAATAAACATATGCAACGATTTATCATTAATCGCGTACACATCACCTCTTCTACTGCTGCTTCTTATTATGTCCGCACACAACATCAATGCATGTACACTGAATGTTTATTTTATTAGAACTTAACACAAAGAACCTATAAAAGATCCCAAAATTTTACTCTCACGAAAGGTGGACAACAGCATAGTGCCCATCAAAAATAATTTCGAATATGCAACATAATGTGCAAAATATATTTTAGGATAAAGTGGCACAGGGGAGATAACTTGATTTTTTTTTTTCATTTGAAACCCTTGCATTTCAGTACGCGTCATTTTCATCAATTCCGTGCGTTTTTTTTTAGTTTTCGTTTTTATTATGAGAAAAAACAAAAAAAAAAGCAAATCTTGCTCTATAAATGGACGCACATATCCAGTTGGAAGTTGTTTTATGATTGTTTGTAATTTTGATATTGTAAACTAGATGGAACTCGATCATATACGAAACGACATCGTTCAGATAAGGGTAAGTATGTTTTTTCGTTTTTTCTTTCGCGTTTTCTAAATTAACGTACTTTTAAATGTTTTACTTGCTGAAAAGTAATGAACTTATTTGAAATCGCATTCATAAATATTTGTTAAATTTAGTTGTTTAATTGTTACAGTTTTTAACAACAGAATATAAATCTTTATGTAGATATGCAGGTGTTTATGGGTTCTACTCTTTTTATTCCCTTTATTGTCATTTTTTTAAATCGTGGTTATTTCATGATCGCTGTTTTGTCTAGCAGTTACCTGTTTAACGAAAGTGATTAAAACGAATACTTCTCATTAAGTTTATGGACACAAGGAGACGTACACTGAGTTTCTTTAAGGTTTAATAGTAGAAAGAGATAGAGAGAAAGAGAGAGGGAGGGAGGGAGACTAAATAACTAAATGATTATTTACTTCTTAAACTTACTTTTTGACACAAGAAATGCAGACGAACACATATCGGTAATAGTTGCTGAAATGATCAGTTTTTTTTTACATCATTGACGTGTCTCTTTTGCAAGGATTCTAATGAAGAGATTGACTGAACTCTTGCTCGGAAACATGGCCTATTTGTCATATCCTCATATCGTTCGACTGTTTTGTCTACAGCGTTTGACCTTTCTACCTGCCTTTCTTTCAACTCTGAAAACCATTCTATTTCATCCATCAGTCAAAATTCACAATAGCTAATTTAATTGCTACTTACTGGCGCAGGGTTGCTAACATGTAACACAATTACAAGATTGAATGATGAAAAGTTTCTGAAAATTCTGAAAACATTTCCAAGAGTTAACCACACGTAATTAAAACCACGCGATTGAGAACATTTAAGTCATGTATTGAATTCTCGCATCTGTTAAAGTATGCCATCGTTTTTTATGTGAATCCTCGTCTGAACTCCAATCCCTGGTCCCCCCTCGCCAAACTTTCACGAAAAACACCCGTCTAGCTGAATCCACTGTGAAAAATTTCCCCCACTCTATATCTGTGCCTAAATCAAAACGCGGATTTCATGAGCAAAGCTTCTTTCTTAGAACTGCACGCCTGTGGAACTCTGTTCCGTCTGCCTGCTTCCCTCCGGACTACAACTTGGATGTCTTCAAGTCTAATGTTAACAAATTCCTAATGAACCGCCCCCCTAATTAAACACTTCATAAAATCTCCTCACTAACGTGATGTACTTGCAATAACCCTTATCCCTGAGTGGCTTCCGGGCCTTGATAAGTGGTGATCACTGTGTAAAAAAAAAAAAAAAAAAAAAAAAAAAATCCACATCCACAACGTCCCTCCAGTTTCTTCCGGTTTTCTCCATCCACATTAAATCAAATTAAAATCCTACTTTATGTCTAATTATTCCCTCGTGGGAAGGCAAATAAATAGGAATATTGGAATAATTTATATATGGATTTCAATTTAAGAATAGATTTTAACGAAGAAACAGGTAAAATAATATCATGGTAAACAGAAGCACTTTATCGCCCCCTTTTTCCTGAAAATATCTCAAATGCAACTCGTATTTAAGGAAATGGAAAACCATTACTTAAATAAATAAAAAATGATAAAAGCTCAAATCGTAACCGTCGTCCTATTTCACGAGTGCCTCCAACTATTTGAGAAAAGGGAGAATTAGCAGATCATCTTTATACATGTTCTCTAAGAAATGTGAACACCAGCATAGTTATCATCAAAATGACTTCATATACCTAACATAATATGTAATATACAGGGTGGTCAAAAAGTCAGGTAACATTTTAAAGAAAAACGATATTAGCAATACACGTATATTTAAGTACCATACATTGAAATATAAAATGAAATAAACATGAAATATGTTTATTTTGTTAATTGTCGTCCATTTCTCTCTATCAATCGCTGGAAGCGATTAACCACTGATTGTGTAACACGTGTAATCATGTCAGCTGATATCCGCGCAATCTCCTCTTCAATAAATAACTTTAACGACGCTATTGTATCAGGCTTCTTGCCATAAACGCTATCCTTTACATAGCCCCAAAGCCAGAAATCAGGAGAGGTAAGATCCGAAGATCTGGCTGGCCATTCAACTGGGCCACGGCGACCAATCCATCGTTGTGGAAAAATTTCATTCAAGAAATAATATTAAACGAATAGAGATTATAATGGATCATATTGTTTTTTCTACCTTTAACATGTTACCTGACTTTTTGACCACCCTGTATATTTTGGAGATAAAATGTGTCAGGGGAGATAACCTCATTTTTTTTCTTTGCTTTTCGGTACAGAACATTTTTATTAATTTTGCGTTTATCTTATATCTTTCATTTTCATCATTTCAAGGAGGAAACACAGGTTGCTCAGCAAATGGACGAACATATCCTGTTGGGACTCAATATCAGATGGATTGTAACATTTGCTTGTGTGAACCAGGGAATATTCCTATATGTACGAAACACCATTGTCTAACGCAAAGTAAATATAGTTTTAACTTTTATCTTGCCTTCGTTTAAATATTTATTATCAGGCGAAAAAGAAAGTTCCTGCGGATTTTATCTTTTAAATTCAGATGCACATATCTCGGCTCAAATAATAATTGATTGATCAAAACAAGCACTATCAGAATTAATACACTTTTGCCAACGCAAAACAAGTGTATTTATACCAGTAACGTAAAAATCTTTCGTTCTGGTAGCGATGAAGTCGCTGTAGGCGTTTTGCATATAGCTTAGATTTTTTAATCATTTCTCACGCAGAAAGTTGTCGAGATGCTTGAAAAGTGGTCGGTAGCCGAGAGATCTGGAGAGCATGGCGGTTGAGGCAGAGTTTCATAACCCAATTCGTTCAACTTCTGTTGGGTCGGTTTAGCAATGTGCGGTCGGGCATTCTTGTGTAGGACAATTGGGCCTTACTTTTTGACTAATGGTGGGATGCATGTCATCCATTTGTTGACAGTACGTCCCCGCCGTAATGGTTTCAGCCGCATTAAAACACTGTAATGGACCACAAAACAGCAAGCATGACCTTATTTTAGTACAACCCTGCCCTTGGGAAGTGTCGTAGAGCTTCGTCAGCATCTAACCACTGAGCTAAACCTCGTCGATTGTTGTAAAGAACCTACTTTTCATCCCAAGTCACAACCCCATCGAAAAACGGGTCGTTCTTGTTGTGTAAAAGAAGGGAAGGTTGCACTTCATAACGGCGTTTCTTTTTGTTGTCATTTAATTCATGAGCCACCCATTGAGTGTTTTTTGTCTTTCCAATCTTACTCAAGTGATTGGAAAGCTAAACAATAAAAACAAACAAAATGCCGGCAACTAACGATAAAAGAAAAAATGCCGGGAATTATTCTAATAGAATAGATAATGTTAGGACTTTATAAAAAAGAAAAAAAAAAGGTAGAACTTTTTTTTTTTTTTTTTTTTTTTTTTAAATGTAAATTAAATATTTTCACACATCCGACCGTAACGACTTTTATACTATAAATAGATAGGCACTCAACCAAGTTATCCGGAAGTAGAAATCTTCTTACACTCTAGAAAGACATGCCAGCTACTAGCTGACAGACGGAGAACGGAATATCTAGCGCAACAACGTTAAGTATTTTTTTATCTTAATTTTTTTTTTTTTAAACTAATCCTAAATGTTTCTTTCTGTTACCTTGTTTATAAACGTGTTTTTTCGTGTTTTATTTATGTATTTTATTTGTATTCTCCCGTATTATCCGCCCCCCCTCATTCTACAAAGCTAAACAATAAAAACAAACAAAATGCCGGCAACTAACGATAAAAGAAAAAATGCCGGGAATTATTCTAATAGAATAGATAATGTTAGGACTTTAAGTAGTATACTTAATATATACTTTTACTGCAAGCTTGCATATATTGTAAATGCCTTTCTTGCTGACAAATCAAACCATCTAATATAGTTAGCCTTATGTTCTAGTACATTCGAAATATAATACAGTGCAAAGAAACAGTTACTCATGTAAACGAACCACCTAAAGTAAAACCTTGAATAATTATCTAAACTCGAATTTAAATTAATATTAAGCCGACTTTACAAACTGATAATAGTTAATTATTGGATTTTAATTAATTATAAGATGAAACTCTAATAATTTAAACTCGATAGATAACTACAAACTTACACCTATTTATATGGGAGGGGAGATTATCATCAAAAATGTCCTAAATTTTTAACTTAGCACCGGACTTACTACTTAGATATTAAGTAAGTCCTGAATTTTTAACTTAGCACCGGACTTACTACTTAGATATTAAGTAAGTCACTTTTCCTCATTCCCCCCCCCTTTTTTTGTTTTTAATGGAGAGTAGATAATACAGTGGATGTGTTATCGGCAGCTCCAGTAACTCTCGCTTCTCCTATTTTGTCATCCAGTCCTCATTCAATGGGTGATTTTTCTGACAAAGGGTGAAGAAAAAGCTGCTTAAAGATCGGTAGTACTTGGTGACCAGTAGTCTGAGATGTCGGAAATTTTTCTGTCTCTATCTGTCCTTGTGGCCATGTCACTAGTAAGGGTGCTGGAGGTAAACGTTTGTCTGGGCTGACGTGATCCGCCTGATAGTCAGGGACCCTAACCTTGGATTAACCACTAAGGAGGCTGTCCTATCAGCAGGCGCAAAGTACTGGGACTGCTGTATTGCCATTTGGTGAGTGGATCTGGACCATGCAGTAGTCTCTGGTGGGGCCTCTCGATGCCATACTAGTGGGTAATTGTTACGGCTTTACCTTTTCGTGTGCTACAAAAAATAAATTTCCTGTCTTTTTCTCTCTTACTTTCCCTCTCTGTACTGCTCTAACCAAGTATGCCGACCTATTCCACAAATCCCCAAACCTCAACATGAAATATCTCCAGAATAAAAACTCGATTAAACCTAGAACCCCATCTTCCAACGTAGACCCCTACTACCAGGTCTCCTTCTCCAACATCAGGGGTCTACGTTCCAACCTTCCAGAGGTTGAAACCCAATTACAGGAGACGAAACCGGACATATTATTTCTAAGTGAAACTGGAATAGGGCCGACCACTTCCCTAGATGAGTTCATAATTAACGGATACTCAAATTTAACAGCTAAATCTGACCCCCAAGATCGCCATGGGCATGGAATATGTGCCTACATTAAGGATGGCTTCCCGTGTGGCAGGGATATCTCTAGAGTACATCCTAATTTACCCTATATGTGCTTCAGGGTTGCACTTGCTAACACCACTGCATTTATATTTGCCCTCTATAGGCCCCACAACAGCGGAGTTACTATCTTTAAGAGCATATCTGAGAAAATAGACCACATACTGTCTTCACATCCCTCGGCTAACATCCACATATGTGGTGACTTCAACGTCCATAACGTGGAATGGCTGACCCATTCAAATAAGACAGACGATGAGGGGAGGTTTTGTCATGATTTTGCCATTGCTTATGATCTCACTCAGATTGTTCGCGAACCCACCCGTGTGCCCGATACACCCGGTCAATATGCAAGCCTCTTAGACCTTTTTCTCTCAACTTCCCGTTCATTCTCCTCTAGGATCCTCCGACCACTCCGTCGTATCAGTTAAGATAAAAACAAAATGTAAGAAGCCATCAGACGTACCCCGCCACCGTACTGTATACCGATACTCTATGGCTGACTGGGATAGCTTCCGTACATTCATATCTGATTTACCTCTGAAATCCATGTTTAAAAAGGAAGTGTCCTCTATAGTATCAGATCTGACCGAATGGTTAATTGTAGGCATAGACCAATTCATACCATCTAAAAAATTCCAACAAAAACCTAACATCCAGCCATGGTTCTCCCCAGAATGTGCTGCTGCTATCGCGCACAGAAATCACTTTTTCCATAGCTACCAACGTAATAGATGCACTGAGACTAAAGCTGCTTTTAGGTCTGCCAGCAACCACTGTAAAAGAGTAATAAAAAATTCAAGAGAGCTATATGCCCAGTCTGTTAAATCCAAGGTAGCTGATCAGCGGCTTGGATCCCACCAGTTTTGGCAAATAACAAATAGGATCCTGAACAAAAGTGTGCGTTCTATCCCAACCATTATCAATGGACCTGAGGTCATCTCATCAGCATCAGACAAGGCCAAACTATTTGCAAAGAACTTTGCAGCTAATTCTACCCTATGCGACGAAGGCCATCAACTCCCCATATTTCCTCCTATAACACAGAACAAGCTAGGTAACATACAAATATCCGTGCATGAGGTCGCCAAGCTAATAAAGAACCTAGATTCCAGTAAAGCAACTGGCCCTGATGGCATCCCAATTATAGTGTTAAAAAAGCTTCAACCAGAACTTGCTCCCATACTTACGAAACTATTTAAGCGCTGCCTTAAGGAGAAGTGCTTTCCGACTCCCTGGAAGACCTCATCAGTTTGCCCTGTATTTAAGAATTCAGGTGATAAGTCATCTTCCTCTCAATACAGACCAATAAGTCTCCTGTGTGTTATGAGTAAGTTGCTGGAATCCATATTAAATAGAGAAATAGTCAACCACCTCAGCAGGAATAACCTTCTTAGTGACACTCAATATGGTTTCAAGCTCTTCAAGATCTACCGCAGATGTGCTGACGGTTATATCCCACAGGATTAGTGAATCTCTTGACAAAGGCTTCCTTTCTAGGGCAATTGCTCTCGACATATCAAAGGCCTTCGACAAGGTATGGCATAAGGGTCTACTTCACAAGATTTCCAGCTACGGTATAACTGGAAATGTTTTCTCAATCATTAAATCATTTCTCTCCGATAGGTTCATAAGAGTAGTGGTAGATGGACAAAAATCGGAGGCCTGCAATATAAATGCTGGAGTCCCTCAGGGGTCAATCCTGGGCCTAACTCTCTTCCTGATCTACATCAATGACCTCCCTAAACACATACTTAAATCATTCGTTGACATCTATGCTGATGACACGACCATCTACAGCAACACATCAAAGGCTGTAAATGACAAAGTTCTCTCTGATTCTCTCTCCTCTGATCTCGAGTGCGTGGTTCAGTGGGGGAAGAGGTGGCTGGTTACCTTTAATGCATCCAAAACCAAACTGCTATCCTTACATCATCAACGCTCTGATCCCCATCTGGCATCAATTGTGATGGATGGCTCTCGTCTGGGTGAGGCCCCATGTTTTGACAAGCTTCTGGGTTTGACCTTTACTCCTGATCTGAAATGGAACACGTACATCAAGTCTGTTGCCAAGGTCGCTGGAAAGATGGTGGGATCCTTCTACCGCTCCAGAAGATATCTCACTACGGATGCAATTCTCTATCTATATAAAAGCCAAGTACGTCCAAGGATGGAATACTGTTGCCATATCTGGGCAGGAGCTGCTAAAAACAGCCTATCCTGCCTTGACAGAGTACAAAATAGACTTCGTGGCTTAGTTGGGGATGCCCTTTTCTCTACCCTGCAACCTCTCTCCTACGGAAGAGACGTTGCGAGCCTGTCCTTGTTTTATCGCTATTTCCATGGCAGATGCTCGTCTGAACTCCAATCTCTGGTCCCCCCTCGCCAATCTTTCACGAAAAACACCCGTCTAGCTGAATCCACTGTGAAAAATTTCCCCCACTCTATATCTGTGCCTAAATCAAAACGCAGATTCCATGAACAAAGCTTCTTTGTTAGACCTGAACGCCTGTGGAACTCTGTTCCGTCTGCCTGCTTCCATCCGGACTACAACTTGGATGTCTTCAAGTCCAATGTTAACAAATTCCTAATGAACCGCCCCCTTAAGTAAACATTTCAGCAAATCTCCTCACTAACGTAATGTACTTGCAATAACCCTTATCCCTGAGTGGCTTCCGGGCCTTGATAAGTGGTGATCACTGTTTAAAAAAAAAAAAAGAAATCATCGTATACGTTACATCTAATTGAGAAGCAGGCTCTCGAACAGTCGTGCGTTGATTGGCTTCGACTAAGGCTCTTAATTGATTGTTGTCAACATCCGATGGCCGACCACTACGCTCATCATCTTCAAGACTGTCGAATTTATTTAAAATTATCATTGTACTGTGTATTCAGATTAGATAAAACGAAAAACGCTCTTTAAAATGATATATAAAATAAAGGTATTATCACGAAAACAGCTTTGAAAATACATCATTTGAAAGCAAAATTAAAAATTCCACAAGAACTTTCTTCTCAACCTAATATTTTCATACGTTAGTTATAATATACGGTATAATTCACAGCAAACGTCCAGATGAAACATACTTTTAAAATTTTCGGCGAATAGAATAACATTTATTTTCCATTGTGGAACTTCCGGTTAATTTCACAGATGCCTGCCTATATATGTACGTACTTATTCAAATAACTTCATTTATAGTTATACATCTAAAATAAAACTTATTCCAACAATGAATAGGAGATAAATATATACATAATATACTCATAAATACATTTTTATTCACTAAAAGGTAAATGAAAGTTTTTATCAAACGAGCATTGTATGTATCCAAGTAATAGCTATGAGTTGATTTTAAGTTATATTTAGAAAAATTAATCTGGAAACACGTACAATATTATTACTTCTTAATTGTGGGACTACTTCTCGTGTTTTGCTAAACATAAAAATTATATTTCCGATCGATTTTAATATTTAAATTTTTAATACAGTCGATATTTGTTTTCATTTTTCAAAAATGGAGAGAGCCGTACCTTTACACTAGCACTCATATTTACTCTCACGCCTCTCATGATCACTAAATAGATCAAGCTTCATTAATATTTATACATCTAAAGTAAGAAGAGTCCATTCAATCTGCTGACAATGACAATGCTGTTTCAAATAGCCCAACGCATAACATTAGTATGCATAAGTGCATCTAAACATATGCAAATAAATATTAAGACATCCTAAACATATTCATCCTCATAACTTTATCAGCTGAATTCATTTTGTTACAATATGAATTTTATTTGAACTAATTTTTTATCATTCAATGTAATTAATAAACGGCTCCTTCAGTCTTTGACAGACTATGGATATTCACGAGGGGTGCCTACGCGTGATATTTTTGTGTCAGGAAATGCGCAATCCCCAACCACACATCTCCTGAGACGACATTGTTAAATACCAGTGGCAAGTGAAGTGTATGTACAGCGCGACTGGAAACAAATGCCGAGATAAGCGGAGAGCAAATACAACGCCTAGAATTCCCAAATGATCACTCATCTGGTACTACCCAGGTTCAACATTACTTAACTTTGGTGATTTGACGAGAACCGGTGTGTCAACGCGATTATGTTGTATATATACTTAAGACTAAAAAGAATGAAAATAATATGCTGTTGTCATAGCCCTAATTATTTCCAACACCCTGTTATGACATCATATGTACATCTGAAGTGATCGTGGGCATGTAAATAGTACGTATATGATTCAAACTACCGTGTTTGAATATATGGTTAAGTGGCAGTTTTAGTCATTAAGAACTGCTTTAAAGCTTCACCGTTCACTCATTTTCTGACCAAATTTCAAACAATTATTACAGTGAATAGATCACTTTCTCGGCTATATTGTGAAAAAAAAAATCAATTTTTGTTCAGTAAAACAAAAGTTATGATGAATTTAGTAATGTTAAAAATCGCAAAAAAAAAGAGGCGAGCAACGTTTTTATGACTGTTTTCCCTAGTAACCACGTCGCTTCAGCGACTAGTATTTCTACTAATTCACAGCAGTCGCGAAAAGAGAAGTAACAAGTGAAACAGACAGAATGAAAGAATGAAAGGGAGATAATTGGGGGATTTCATTGAAGCAGACGAGTGTTGTACATTATTATTGTTATGTTATGTTTACGGGGGCAAGAAAATAAGAGTGAAATTAAGCAAAGCACAAGCGAATTTATTGGAAGCCTGGAAAAATCCCGGATTACAATAGAAAAATGCGAGCATGGAAAGTAATATTATTAAGCTTAAACATAGAAAAGTAAAGGACTAGCTGTTTAAACTGGAAAGAAAAGGACAAGATATTTTAGTAAAAAAATAAAATAAATTTATAACTTAAAATATTGAAGCATTAAGAATTTATAAAAACATCTCGTTTAACATTATATAATCAATTTTTAATGCTGCATTTTTCTATTATAATAGCTTAATGAATAACGCCATAGAAAACTTGTAGATAGAACTTTAGTTAATTCTTGACTGCAGTTACGTTGTCGTTCTAGGAAAACACACACACACACGCACACGCACACACATATATATGTATGCATGTATGTATATATATATGAAAATGTCTTTATGTGTGTCTGTGTATCTGTGTGTCTGTGTACATTTCCCTACGCAATAACTCTGTCAATTTTTAGTCAACAGACTCGAAATTTGATATACAGGTTACTGAGATTTGGGAAAATCGATGTGATCGGTTTTTGGCCAGAAATTTGGCGATTAAGGGGTTAAAGGTCAACGATTTGACCTTTGAGAACTCTACCAAACTCCTCCGACAATTTTGGGTCTACGCACTTGAAATTTTAGATATAGGTTCCTTGGACATGTATCTAGCTTAATAACTTGATTTGAGCACAAACCAATAAATTTTAAGGGGTCATAATGGGGGTCAAAGTTAAAAAAAATTGACCTCTGCGGTCTCTTCCAAATTACTTAGACAATTTCTGGTCTAAATATTTGAAATTTTACATAAAGGATATTCAGAGATAAGGCAAGCTTTTACATCAGTCTGGGTCAAAAACTTTTAGTTACCAATATATAAATGTATGTATGTATGTATGTTTGCATGTCTGCCTTTAACTTTCAATAGACGCGACGGATATTACCCAGATCACTATCGTTTTAAAGATCGGTCTTTCGTATGACAAATATTCAAAAATTGGCTAAAAACATTAATATCTTCCCCTTCAACTAGGCACTTTTCTATAGGAGGGGTCACTTTTTTCGCTGATATTTTTTTAAAGTTATTATCTCCTTTAGATTGTTTAGCCTAAATTTTAAGGTTTGGCGGTGGTCGTAACAGCATAAACGTTAGGTTTTACCCCGTTCTTTTCCTCCTTTGCGGTACGAGTTCGGGCCTGCCTTCCTACTACCACTTTTTTTTTTGCTCAACATACACATCCAAACACCCGGGCAACGCTGGGCTGAAATACTAGTATATATATATATATATATATATATATATATATATATATATATATATATATATATATATATATATGACTTGTTTTTTTTTGGAAAAAGAATTCCAGCAGAGTGCTCAATTAAAAGGAACATCCAAATTTTAAGAGCGTATTTATATTTTGTGTACAGAAAGTTGTTAGCTGAGACAAATCATTGGTACCGTCGGTTTCAAGCCCGATAATAAGGCCCGTCTAAGGTATCCTTATCAAGCTCTCTTCAGCCAATATTCGTCTATATATATATATATATATATATATATATATATATATATATATATATATGTATATATATATTCATTTCGAGTTCTTACGACGATATGACATATTGAACTGCTAATCGATTTGCCTGGACCCCTTACAATTTTTATATGATTTTATATATAACAGCTCGAAAAAATATTGGTTTTTAGTTAATTTCAACAATATACTATATATGATCAATCGATTAGTATATATATATATATATATATATATATATATATATATATATATATATATATATATATATATATATATACTTATATTCTTCTTCTTCTTCTTCTTATTATTATTATTATTATAAACATAAATAAAGTTAAAACTTAACATAAATAATACTAGAGTTCTAATTGAATTTATAGACCACTTTCTTTTTGTCAAATTAGTGGACAAAGTACTGGTAACGCTTCAATCAAAGAAGCTTTAAAAATATCCATTAAAACAATACGCTGTAGAAACAAAATGTGAATTTCATGCTAAGTAAAAAAAAAATATAATACACATGTACAGCTCTACTATAGTAGCCCAACTTGTGAAGATACCTGACAGTTGTTCTGAGACTGACACCAGTTTGTGCTAAAATATCAGAAGCTTTCCACCGAGGACCCTATTTAACATTTCTTTTCACATGACGCAAGGCTCTTTCAGAGGGCCCGGTCCAACCTGGGTGAGGTTTTGTGCACTCTTTGTCTTATCTTGTGAATGTACGATCACTTTGTTAAGGGGTTTTGTAAAGATTTCCTGCTATTTTGCGTTGACTAAGACCACCTTCCTATTCACCCATGATTCGTCCTCTCAGAAATTCCGATGTGTCCGATGCCTCTTTCGTTCGTGGCATGCATCAAATTGTTACATGCAATTTTAATGAGATACTCTAAGTTATTTCAGCACTGTTCTTATATGTAAATATAAATAAAGATAGATTAATCTACGGAAAAATATTTATTGTAGTGTCTGTTCTTTTCTGTCATGTCTGTGCATATACATACATAAATGAAATAAGCATATATATTAATTTATCATTAAATTTTGAGCAGTGTCTATTACAAATAATTTCTAATATCCAACGTAATGTGTAAACTACAGAGTGTCCCGATAAAATGTATAAACTCTTTAATTGACCATAAAACCAACATTTATTAGAAGAAAGAAAAGTTTCATCCACTAAAATACGGTGAACAAATATAGAAACCAGCTCATTATCGAAAGCTTTCAAATTATTGGCCATTGTTGTCCATGAACAGCTGACAACTGCTCACTGATTGAATTCAAGACGTTCCTAATCAGTTCAATCGGTATGTTGGCACATCCTCTTTTAATAGCCGTTTTCAGCTCATTTATTGTAGTTGGTTTTATTGTGTGAAACTTGTCTTTAACATGGCTCCTACTCTCCCCCAAAATGACTCGGGTTCGAATCCCGTGAGCGTGGACAGTACTCGACACTTCTTCTTCGTCTTACATATCTGTTTGGCAAGAGACCATCAAGATAGGCTCTTACGTCATGGCGATAGTGGGCAGGTGCTCCATCCTGGTGGAAGTACCATTGTTTATTCCTAAGCATCTCTTGAAAACGTGGCATAGCGTATTCATGTAGCAAGTCGAGATAATTTAAAGAGTGTATACATTTTATTTGGACGCTCTGTATAATTTGGAACTAAAATATGTCAGGGGAGATAACTTCATTTTTTATATTCGCGTTTTCTGAATTTCTTATTTTTCCGAATGTGACATTTCTCGTCAACTATGTTTATTTTATACTTTTCATTTTTATCAGCCAACAAAAGAAAAACTACTTGCGCAGCAAATGGAGTAAGGTATCAGCTCGGGGATCGTTTCATGGTTAGATGTAACAATTGCGTTTGTGGATTAGAAGGAAATGTTGTCTGCACAGAACGAAATTGTGAAACATTGAGTAAATATATTTTTGACATTTACTTTCTATATTAATGAAATTGTTTACCATTTTTCATGTGTCTGTGTTTCTCACTTCTGCGTTACTTACACATTATTAGTGTTGTTATTATTTAACATTTTCAATAAACAAACTTTGAGACCACATGAAGATGCAAATATTCTATCAAAACCAACCGATTTATTATTATTATTATTATTATTATTATTATTATTATTATTATTATTATTATTATTATTTACTGAAATAAAAATACAATTAAGTACTCCAATAAACATTTGAATAATCATATTTAAAATAATTTCATTCCAAAATTTAATCCCAGTCAGCCATTTTAATATATTGTTAATAATTAAGAAAAGAGAATGTGATCCTTTTATATTTGACAAAAGAAATCATTTAAACAGAAAACCATTTTAGCTTTTTTAGTTTTGATTTTTATTTATAATTCGAATTAATTAAAAAAATAAACAATAAAAACATTATCATGTACGTACTTGTCACGTAACAAATATGTGATATTCCAAAAATCACGTAATTGATCAAATTAGGTTGTTTTTTAAAGTAAGAAAATCCAAATTTACGATTTTTAGCGATTAATAATTTTATAATTATTTTGAATACCTATAAAATCTCAGTAGTCCATTTGAGGTGTTGCCCTTGAATTTTAACAAATTCTAAAACGACATAGTACCTCCGGGTTCTCGTTTAGCTTCTTTGTGAAATTTGATTTTCTTATCAAAAAAACAAAAAAAAAAAACAAAAACAAACAAAAACAAACTACTTGAACAATTTACGTGATTTTTGGAATATGACATCTTCGTTTTGTGAGGGGTACGTATATGATAAACATTTGTTTTTATTTTCTGTATATTTGTGTTTTTTTAAGTTAAGTCGAATTCTAATCTTTCATACTTTGCATCGATCGATTATTCTTGATTTTTCATATAGTCATAAGAACATCTAGAAATGCACTGTGCTAAAATTATTTTGACCTTCTTCACTGATTCGACTAGACTATTAGTGAAACAGACCTTGTTGAATCTCTGAAAATACAATATTGATGATGTCGGATGGTTGGTGGCATGTAAATCTTCTTTGTTTATTTTAGCATTGACCTTCCACAGAATTTGAAGTAATCGTCTGTTAAAAAGTTGGGAGAACATCCAGAGTTCACCCTAATTAAGAAAAAAACAAAAACGATAATACAGAAAACGTATATAACATATTCATAAAATTACGTAAATTGTGTCAGTATATTTTAACTAAGAAAATTAAATCCTTAGGATTGTTTAGTCTGCATAATGTCCTCCTTGTTGATCACAGCTATTCGTTTGACTTACGGTTATATACGAAGTCGGGGAACGTTTGGCTCAGAACACACAGGGGAATGGCAGATATGCGTGGAACCAACATTGTCACCTTCACGCCATTGATTTGCGATTTCATTATTATCACGTTTGTACTTACCACATGCGAAATCAGAGATGACCAATGTATGACGGATCCTGATGTTGACTCATTTTTGATTTTCACCAGAACAATTTTAGAATCAGTTGCTACTTTAATACTGTTCAACGCAGGATCTGCCCGTCATGGGAAACTCTGATAAGAAACCGAAATTCCAGTCAGCATATCATTGTATTACCATGTTGACACCATGATTATCATTGTGAGGAGAAGTTGGATTTTAGGAAGAGGATTATAGGGACCATCGCAACTCCTGCTTTGGTTTTCATTTTTGATTTTGCTCTCGTAGCGTTTACCCGATTAGTAGCACGATATAAAAAAAGAACTTTATTTCATATTTTTTTAAAAATCAATTTTCACCCCTAACAAGGCATAGTGCCACTTTGAAGTAGGGAGCTACTATCGGGGACACAAGTTGCAGGGGCATTATGAAGGGAGATGAGTAGCAAGATGTTTGTTCACATTACACTTGAACTTCTGCATGTAAGTACAGTTGGGAAAGCAGAATCCCAGAAGGATTTCCAAAGTCTAGCAGTTCTGGGGAAGAAACTATTTGGGGAAGAAACTATTGGAGTAAAAGGCTTTCTTACACCAAGGGATCTCTACTGTGAAGGGGTGGGGCTTAGCTGCTTGTCAGGTTTGACGGGAGTAGTCACGTCGAGGGGGGTACAAGTGCTTGCAGTTCGTCAGAGCATTCACCATTAAAGTACTCGTAGAACACGCAGAGGGATGATACATTTCGTCGGTGGGACAAAAGCTGAAGCCTAGATGACAGTTCATGACCTATCATGTTGGCGATTCTCTTTTGTATCCTGTCCAAGAGTGAGAGACAAGAAGCAGGGGGATATTTACGAGATTAAAAAATCACATTATATATAAAATCAATTCAGATAACTTGATTACATAGTAGAGCTTTTTTTTTTTTACATAGGCATCACCACTTATCAAGGCCAAGAGGCCACTCGAGGATAAGAGTTAAAGAGTGTACAGTAGAAATTGGACAATATAGTAATCGTTAGTAATGGAAATTCGGTAAATTTGTTAAGTTGAACGGCTCACCAAGAACTTTACGTTGGACTTGAAGACAACCATATTGTAGTCAGCTGGAAAGCAGGAAAACGGAAGACAATTCCACAGGCGTGCAGTTCTAAGAAAGAAGTTTTACTCATAGAATCTACGTTTAGGTTTAGGCACAGATAAAGAGTGGGGAGAATTATTGATAGTGTTTTCAGCTAGATGAGTGTTTCTTGTGAAAGTTTGGCGAGGGGGTGGACCATAGATTGAAGCTAAGTCGAACACTTTCCATGAAAATAACGATACCGCAGAGACAAACTCGGGACATCTCTTCTGTGAGATAGAGGTTGCAGGGAAGAGAAAAGGACATCTCCTATGAGGCTACGAAGTCTATTTTGAACTCTATCAAGGCAGGACATTATTTTTGGAATATGATGTTTTTGTTTCATCTTACTTTTTTTTTTATTTTAATAAAGTGGAAACTGTTAAAAAACCCAGAAACCAAATATTTTGTTAACCATTCATTCATGTGTCAATTCACATGAACCAATCAACAAAAATGCACAAACATAAAAGCAATTGAATAAAATAGCAAGTTTTTTCTTCAACATAAAAGCTGCACAAGAAGGGTAAGTTTGACACAAGGTCGTTTTTATTTTTTTAAATATAGAAGACCAATTATTTTATAACTCGTACAGATATTTACAAAAAAGGAAAAAAAAAAAGAAATTCACTTTTAAAATTAATAAATTTAAAGAGAAAAGGATATAGTTTGCTCAAAGCACTGTGTGAAAGGAGTTGTGTTTGCATTAATTTGACAGCCAGTCTGCGACACTGACTTCCGAAAATAAAGAAAAATAAAACAGACAAGGAAATCCTCACCAAACAATTGTACACATTTATTTTTATTTTTTCCTCTGAGGAAGAGATATTATTCTCGAAAATTAGGGATATCAACCACCTATCATCTTGTACAATACATTATGTTGACAAATAAGCGTAATCTATGCATCTATAAAAGTGAAAGTGTTTGTCCGTCGGTGTGTATGTGTCTGTATGTGTCTGTGTGTGTACATTTCCCTACGCAATAACTCTGTCAATTTTAAGTCTACAGACTCGAAATTTGATGTACAGGGAATGGAGATTTGGGAAAATCTTTGTAATCAGTTTCCAGCCAGAATTTTGGCTGTTAAGGGGTAAAAGTTCAACGATTTGACCTTTGAGAACTCTACCAAACTCCTCCGACAATTTTGGGTATAAACACTTGAAACTTTAGATGTAGGTTCCTTGGACATGGATCTAACTTAATAACTTAATTTGAGTCCAAAACAATAAATGTTAAGGGGTCATAATAGGGGTCAAAGTTAAAAAAAAAATTGACAGCTTTTTTTTTTGTTCAACATACACCTTCGATAGCTGACATTTATTCAATGTAGCCACCTTCAGCCTCAATAACCGCCTCGATATGGGCCCGGAACTGGGAGCATGCCTTTTCTACTAGCGCCGGCTGGAGGTCGGCGAATACTCAGCGGATGGTGGCGATCAGGTTGGTTTGGTGTTGTGTGAGGTCATATTAGTGATGTTCTCGACCTATAACAAACCGAAGTAGTCCAGTGGGTCTAGGTTGGAGGAGGAGGGGGCAGTGAGAGAAGGGCACAAAGTCGTGGAACTCTTTCTGAAGCCAAGCCTGAGTCTCTTTGGATTTGTGGGCCGACACCGAGTCCTGACGCCACACCCAGGGTCTTCCAGCGGCCACCTGATTGCACCAGGGTATCTCAACATTCTTTAGCACACCCAGATACACTTTGGTGTTAACTTTCAAGCCACTTTCGTCGATGTGAGGTGGCATGATGTAGCTCTCACTTGAAAGCACACCAAAGACCATAACCGTGGTTGGAAACTTCGTTGAGCTGTGCCCTTAAGCGTTGAACCGTCCTGATTTGCATTTGAGGGTGCTGACAATGGTCTTGTTGTCATAACTTGAATCGGTAGAGAGCATGAATCGTACAGCGACGCATCTTCGATTTCACTCGTTGAACATTGTGTCACTTTTAGACATGATAGAAGGATCCTGTTGCTATTGGGATTTGTACACAACTGATCCACTGGTCGATGGTCTGCAACAAAAAAAAAAGAAAAAGAAAACCAGTTTTCATCAAACGGGAATGGAATCATGTTGTCTTTTCTAGGGCGACAATTTATCGTTCCACCTTGTATAAAGATCTTTAAGCATAAAAACTTTTATCAAAATTATAAAAAAATAAGCATTAAATTACAGGCAAAGTTTTGATATCCGTAAAACAAAACAACAAAGCTAAAACAATTGCATAACATTTAAAATATGTTGCGAATATGTAAAAAAGGGAAAGTTAAAACAAAAACAAATAATGAATAAATAAAAATACGAAACTACGGGTTAAAACGGAAAACTATATTCACATAACACCAAAAGATAGCGGAAGTGAGAAAGCATGACTTTGGAAGTTTTTTACACGATTACGATGTTCAGCATGTTAAAAATACACCTTTTCTTGTAAAAATCTAATAGAAAAACATTTGAAGAATCTGGTGAGGACAGGATATTTTTATGGATACATAAATCGTAAAATTGCCCTCCCACTAACGAAACAGCCGTAATGGAAAAAAATCCAGGAAATAAACGAATGTTATAAAAAAAGAAAACGTGAGTCTATGAATTTTCAACAAAATTTTACACTATATATATATATATATATATATATATATATATATATTAAATAGTCCGACTCATGTCCAGGTAACCTATATATAAAATTTAATGTGTTTAGACCAAAGATTGGTAGAGAAATTTGGCAGAAGCTGCAAATGTTAACTCTTTTAACTTTGACCTTTTGGTAGCCAGATTTTCGCCCAAAAACTGATTAAAAGCTTGCTGCATGTCTGAATATCCTTTATGTAATATTTCCAATGTTTAGACCCAAAATTACTAATTTGCTAGACATTGCAAAGGTAAAATCTTTTGAACTATGCCAAACTTTCAACCAAAAACGATTAAAAAGCTTACTCCATGTCTGATTACACTTTATGTAAAATGTCAAATGTTTAGACCAAAACTTGGCTGTTTAATTTCGTAGAGACCACAGAAGTCAATTTTTTGAAACTTTTGGATCCATGTCTAAGTAACCTATATCTAAAATTTCAAGTGTTTAGACCCAAAATTTTCGGAAGAGTTTGGTAGAGCTTTCAAAGGTCAAATCGTTTAACTTTGCACCCTTGGCAGACAAATATCTTGCCGAAAACCGATTAAAAAGATTTTCCCAAATCTCAATATTCCTTATGTCAAATCTCGAGTTTGTAGACTAAAAATTGACAGAGTAGTTTGGCAGGGAAATATACAGACAGACAGAAACACACACAATGCCACTTATATATATATATATATATATATATATATATATATATATATATATATATATATATATGTGTGTGTGTGTATGTATGTATGTATATATTGTTGTTGTAAAATAAATTAATTTCTTAAAAATTCTGCGAACTGTTTGATCATCCTTCGAAAATCCAATAAAACTAATTGTGTAAATGTTTTAATGTATTGTGAAATTTATATATATTGCATCCAGAATGTAAACACAAGGGACGAAAGTACAAAGTCGGACAGAAATTCAGGGATCATTGCAAACAATGCAAGTGCCATAGTAATGGTAAAGTGACGTGTAACAAAAGGATTTGCAACGGAAAAGGTAAATAAACAAAACATCTGTATATCTAGAATTTTAAACATTACATTTCTGAAATTTTTTTAGATGAAGATTGATTATACGTATTATTTGCATTTTTTGGACTACTATCCTCATTATCAACACACGCACACACACACATACACACACACATACACATATATATATTTAAAATAAGAACAGTGGTCTGAACAATGCAAATAATAAGAATAATCAATTAATATATATATATGTATTTTTGTACCTTAATTTTTCTTACCTGATGATATCTAATATGATTGAAACGGTCTGCACATCGTAGCAAGATATGACTGTATTTACATAAAAATATATATATATAACTTGCTCTTTCACGATTGAGCACTATCAACGATTCTTGTTGAAATTCAATTATTTTTCAATTTTTGGATACCTTCCTACCGAAAAACTATATATATATATATATATATATATATATATATATATATATATATATATATATATATATATATATATATACTTTTGTAGGCTACACGGCGGTACACGGTCGTAAAATATGCATGAATATTATATTTTAATTAATATAGAAACTGATACCTATGCATGCGATTAATATGTTTTTTCTAAACAGTTCACTTCTTATAAGTAAAAAAAAGAAAATAAATCTTTGAGCTGAGATCGAAACCAAAACCTAAAGACACTAAGTTAAGTACGATAAACATTAGGCCAAATTTGCACGTTCCTTAAATAATATTTTGATACTAACATAGTGAATCTGCAAAGTGAACGATTCACACATACGTATTCGTGAAACAGTTATCAAACAGATAAAAAAATCCATTGACCCCCCTCCATGTACCAATTTTTCAATTTTGACCCCTTATCAGCCCATTTTCACTTATATATATATATATATATATATATATATATATATATATATATATATATATATATATATATATTAGCAAAAGTACCTGTCGTTGACTGGGTTCAAAAACAGCCTACAGAAAATGGACTGATTTATGAAAATATGATAGGTTATGAAAAGGAAGGGTTGTAAATTTGGGTTGAATTTGGGGGTATCAAAACCAAAGCAAAATATGATGAAAGTAAAAATAAAATAGATAAACCCCATAATTTATTATACCATACCTGTTCACACTGAAACACTTATCACAATATTCTGTGGATCTATATTAAAAAACTTGTTAAACTTTGTGACATATTTCCATTCTATGGAGGTCAGGTGCGAACGAACACCCCATAATTTTATTATACCATATTTCTTCAAACTGAAACATAATTATCAAAGTATACTTACGCAGATAGATATGAAAAGTCTTTATTAAAGTTTGTGCCTATTTCCATTCTATGGAGGCCAGGCGCGAACGCAGACCCCACTATTTTATTATACCATACCTATTTAAGTTAAAACATACTTATGTACATCTATATTAAAAACACTTGTAAACGATTTTTTTTAAATTTTTAAATTTTTATTTCCATACTTTGTGGACCAGGCGCGAACGCAGACCCCACAATTTTAATGAACCACCGTTCTGCCAGATCAAACATACTCATTACTGTGTCTCGATACATCTTCTATCATTATATGGGATCAGTTTTTTAAAATAGGCAACCATATAGGAGCCTATTCGTGACCAGACGCACGCACGCACGCACGCACATTCAGCTTTATATTATAGATATTATGACAGAAATACGGCTTTATTAAAATAGATGTAGTAATATTATGTAGTAATGATAGAAATATTAACATCTAGGAATAAAATAAGTCTAAGACTCCTAAATCTCGTAATAGCATTATCTTCAAGGACTGGTGACGCAGTGGATAGAGTATTTGGTAAAATTCAGTTGATGGAGGTAGAAAGGTTCTACCCTCAGTGCGAGCGGCATTCAAAGAACGAGAGCAAGCTGCCTCCTTTTGTTAAATAAAGGGTTCTGTTCGAAATTCTATAAAGCTTGCTAGAAAGATTTCCAAATGAAAATCGAATTCATCCCTGAACTAATTATTCGATCGTTATTAATTTTTAAAAACAGATATAAGGCGTAAGTGGCTTAAATGTTTGCTATACCAAGTCTAATATTGTTTTATAAGAAGGCAGATAGGGTTTAAACTATGCAAAACCTCAAATACATCCGAATTTTGTAAAATTTTAACAATAGGTTTTGCTTTCAATTAATATATATTCCCATACTTTAATTATATATATATATATATATATATATATATATATATATATATATATATATATATATATGTTATATATATTATTATACATATATATATATTATTATATTATTATATATATATATATATATATATAATTATACAAACATATCTCATAAAAATATAAATAGAGGCTTATAAGGTTTCATTTACACAGATGAAAATTGATAGTTTTTTCTTTTTTATATTTTCTGACTAGCTTGTTTTTGACATAAGACACCCTATCGGTTGTTAGGCATACACACGCTTTCATACATTCCAACCAAGATATGTCTTAAAGATTCGAACCGACCTTTAAGTGCAATTGTTTGCGTCTCTCTCGCACTTGGTTTACAGGGTATACTTGTTATGTGGCTCTTGAAATCCGTTTTCATGAGTCCGGTTGCTCCTATAATTTCTGGAATGACGAACCCCTTCATAAGATTCCAGTTTCTTTTCATATCGTACATAAAAGTTGGTTCAACTTGATTACACCTGTGTAGACGTTTTGATAAACATGATCTTTCAAACTTCTAAAAATTAACTTGTTCATACTTTTATTGAAATTACCTTTTGGTAGATCCGATAATTATTTTATATCGTTTCTGGCATATCGTCGCCAGGTGCATCTCTTGTCAAGATGATTTTTCGGTAGATACGATCAGGATATTGAACATATGCTAATAATGTTAAACGTCTACTAAAACAATCAATTTCACCCATCGTTTTTAATCCTCGCAGGGAATTATTTATTCCAAAGTAAAATTTCATGAACTCTCTCCAAATAGTACTTGATACCTTCTTGCTCAACACTCAGCATTTTAATGTGAGCATCAAGAGTAAGTGGAGTAATATATGAAAAATAGTTATCCTTTATTACATTTTTGTATAGTAGCAAATGAAAATGGAACTTTCGGTTCGCCTTTGACTATATGCGTTATCTACTTATTTATTGTTGTGGTGGCACCTGTTATATATTCGTTATCATCTAGGTTATCCTTGAGGGGTACCAAATTGAGCTTTCGTAACATTTGAATATGTTATATAGAGTTCTTCATTTAGGGGCACTTTTTACGTTTGGGTGTATACACTGTATAACATCAAAGATTCCGTGTGCGTATGATTGTCTCTAATATAAATGGTTGTGTGTTTGATTATCATAAAGGGAATCGTGTGTGTGACATGTAATTTCTGAACCTACCTCTGCTTCTCGCTGTTGAACCATCTGGAAATTTCTCATCCTGGAGGGAGACTTGATACCTGTTTGACGAAGATTTATCACTCCAAGACGATGAATGTTTTTTATATATTTTTATTTCACTTTCCCCAGAGGTCCTGCAGCAGGTGTAAAGTCAAATCTGCTTGTGTGGTTCTTCTTCACACACGTCAGCGTTCGTCTCCCCCCTCCCCAGTTAAGAGGGGGAGACCACGGAAAAACGTCCGTCTTCTTCAAAGCTCAAATCAAATCTCACAGATCTAGCCAACCACGTCACACATACGTAATTTGGTCAGCTGACCTTTGGTTCTGGTAAACGTGTCTACCTCCACGTTTACTCACCTCTCTCTCTCTCTCTCTCTCTCTCCTTCTCTATTCTCTTATAAAGACACAAAGAGAGAAAATAGAAAGAGTAAGAAAGCCAGAGAGGGGAGAAAGATGCTCGTTAACATTCCTCCACCCCTTTTTTATCAAAATGTATGGCAAGCCATACATTTTTAATAACTAACTAACTAAAAAAAATAATTATGTCCGAAGTACATCTTTATTTTTTCACTTTCCGGACTCATCCCTTTTCAAAGAAAGATCAGGCACCAGTACTCTTCTACAACACTATCAACCCTTCTGCTGCTTCTCGAAAGTCCCTCCTCGACATTAACTTGCTTCCAAGTTAGACAAAGATACAGCTTTGCAGATATACATCTTGTCTAGGCGGTCGCATTGTTGGATATTTTCCACTGACTCTGCTCTTTATTTGGACCACTTGGCCAAACAAATGGAGACTCTTTTTCGAAATGGGGCCAGCATATCGCAATTACGACCAGAACGTCGGATGCTCCATGTTGGTGGTAGCTTTATCGCATGGGGACTCGAACCCCAGACCCTCAGATTAAAAGTCTGATGCTCTACCGACCCAACCATCCCACTCGCGTTCTCGACTTTCAGCATAGGCCTAAGTCCCAGTTTTTTTCCTTTACTGTAATGCCCTGACGTCTTTCTCTGAGTGGTCCTATTACTGGAGCTTTGTTCTATTCTATCTACTACTTCGGGACTTCACAAAGCTTTTCTACTAACTCCCTTGGTTGGTCTAAGCCAAGATACGCCTTCACACTGATTCACTCGGAGCCTGTTTGAGTTCCTGGAACCCGACAAGATACGGAATCATCACTCCCTAACTAATGCGCCATCGATTTCTAACTAAGTAGTTTTCCCTTTGTGATTTTTCCGCATTCCCAGCAAGTCCCAAGATTCCAACCCAGATATCCCTCACACATTCCTCTAAAAAAATAAAAAAATAATAAGGCTCTATCTTGTCCCTTACGTAATCTGCATCTTTCCCTTTCTTCTATCTCCCCGTGATTAGGCTTGGTACCGACTGTCCAGTCGCTCCGTACCCTGAGGAATTATCGCGACCTCGCACGCCAGACTTTTGTTGGACAAGACTTATTGCCGTTGCTTGGGCCTACGTGGCATCTTCCAACTCACTGGAACCACTAGTATTGTTTTAACAGGGTACTCATTACTCTAAAATAGTATTTCCCCTGCCAAATTTTCTAATTTGTGACAATACCGTGGCTTATAAAAAAAATAAAACAACAGAAAAAACTGCTTTCTAAAGCCTAATCGCCTTGTAATTCTCATGAAAAAAATGCAACTACGCGCTAAACGTCCCTAAAATATAACTAAACCAACCAAATCTATTCCAAAATAATTTAATTTAATAATACCAATTAAATTCATCCAGCATGTTTTTTTTTTAAATTTTGGTACCTTTAATTCACAATAGGGTAACATTTTACTTCTAAAATTCTTACGTATAAGCGGCATCTATTCTATCTTTTTTTTCTTTTTCTCCTTCCTAAGATTCATCACATAATGGCCACGTCGGCCATTGCACCCCCTCTGCCCCTTACGCCATGTCAGAGGGCATTTCATTTGCTCTCTGAAGATGATTACAACTAGATCCGATCACGCTGGACAGAATACATTCCGTTTACTGCTATGTCAGAAAAAACTTTTTTTTTTCCAAAGTCGGTAAGCGCAACCTGCCTTGAAGACACATAGCTTCACGGAAAACATCGGATTTCCACACATGAAGTACTCAAAGTTGCTCCATGTTGATTCTACTCGAAATCAACAGAAATCACGATAAAAAAATGAAATTCGAATCATTTCCCGAGAATAATGAAATTAATAACTACCCATGTAATTCAACACCTCTCCAAAATTCTAACATGCTTGCCACAGAAATTAAATTCCATTCACGCCCCACTTTTTTTCTTTCATTTCTTCATATAGTTTATTTAACCCTATATTTATCCTTTTTTTTTACCTTACTTATGTGGTCAAAACGTCACTCATGTCGAATAGAACATTTATTCTACTTTTCGAAAATTGAAATTAATACCGAATGAACCTTTGACTCTTCCGAAACTTTTTTTTTAAATCATTTATTACACTGTTTAAATCTTATTTCCTTCTCTTTTTCCCTATTTTATTATTACTATTATGATTATTAATTAATATTATAACACGTTCTTTCTTTTATTAATCATTCTTTCAATAGACCCCACAAGCAAAGATTCCACCTCACCATTCTGCGAAAAAAAATACATGTCAAAGAACAAGAAAATTCTGCCAATACCGTTTGACAACACATCAATTACATAAAAATAATAAATTAAAAAATACAAAAATATCCTATAAGCAATCACAAAGTCTCATCTCACTAACAACAAAATTCCAAATAACAAAACACAGATTCGTGGAAACTCATTTGACCACGTCATCAAGTAGGTCGGCTGCATAGTGCATCATCTTTTACCATTCCACAGAATTCAAAATTAAAGAAAAATCACAGTCGTTTACAAAAAAATACCTAGACATTTACAATTAAAATACAGTCGTTTCTAAAATAAAATAAAACGACTCACTTATAAAGTCTCAGACAACTCGATGGAACTAAAATTGTCTATGTCAGAAAAAAAAAATTCCTAAGAAATAAAATCGTACAATTAGTGAAAAAAAAAGGAAAAAAATCACATTTCAGAACCTATCCATTGTTTTTTATCAAAAGTACATATTGTTTTTCCTTAAAAGTTACACTTAGTTCACAGTTTAAAAATGACACAAAATATTCATAACACATATTTGTGATTGACGTGTTTATCTTTGTGGTAAAGGCTCGTTACAGTCATATGTTCTATTTCTTTTTTTTTTCTTTTTGGTTTTCTCACTGGCTGTTGTTAAAAATTTACAAAATAAGGCCATTCTTTGTTTTTCCCTTCTAATTTTGACATTAAGTGATATTTTTCTTCGTTCATAACGAGCTAATTCCCAATACGATAAACATTTTTTTTTAACTATTTTCTATATATAAAGTTTTACATCTGTGTGTCTGTATGTCTTCCTTTTCTTCCTTCGTGAAAAGGTTGTACGTGTGTATTGCTTTTCTTTTTATTTCTTTCTTTTTTTTTCTTAATTATTTTTCTAATTCGCCTAGTGTTTTAATGGACCCTACGTTGTGTGTGTGTTTATTTGTATTTTTTTTTACTGTTCTTTCTTTTTCTTTTTTTTCCATACATTTTATTGTTTTTCTTGTCCTTTTTTTTTCTTTTTTTTTT
Source organism: Euprymna scolopes (assembly GCF_053919585.1). Classification (NCBI taxonomy): domain Eukaryota; kingdom Metazoa; phylum Mollusca; class Cephalopoda; order Sepiida; family Sepiolidae; genus Euprymna; species Euprymna scolopes. The sequence goes on from NC_136493.1 coordinate 136,018,141, forward strand.
AGTCTATTTCTTTTTTCTTGACACTAAATCTCCATGCTTCCACGTTGTATTTTCTTAAACACAGGTTCGATTATCGCATCGGTGATGCGACTGGTCGACGAGCACCAAATTGAATATATTATATATTCGTTATCATCTAGGTTATCCTTGAGGGGTACCAAATTGAGCTTTCGTAACATTTGAATATGTTATATAGAGTTCTTCATTTAGGGGCACTTTTTACGTTTGGGTGTATACACTGTATAACATCAAAGATTCCGTGTGCGTATGATTGTCTCTAATATAAATGGTTGTGTGTTTGATTATCATAAAGGGAATCGTGCGTGTGACATGTAATTTCTGAACCTACCTCTGCTTCTCGCTGTTGAACCATCTGGAAATTTCTCATCCTGGAGGGAGACTTGATACCTGTTTGACGAAGATTTATCACTCCAAGACGATGAATGTCTTTTATATATTTTTATTTCACTTTCCCCAGAGGTCCTGCAGCAGGTGTAAAGTCAAATCTGCTTGTGTGGTTCTTCTTCACACACGTCAGCGTTCGTCCCCCCCTCCCCAGTTAAGAGGGGGAGACCACGGAAAAACGTCCGTCTTCTTCAAAGCTCAAATCAAATCTCACAGATCTAGCCAACCACGTCACACATACGTAATTTGGTCAGCTGACCTTTGGTTCTGGTAAACGTGTCTACCTCCACGTTTACTCACCTCTCTCTCTCTCTCTCCTTCTCTATTCTCTTATAGAGACACAGAGAGAGAAAATAGAAAGAGTAAGAAAGCCAGAGAGGGAGGGGGAGAAATGCTCGTTAACACACCCACTCATTTTCATGTGTGGATAATATTACACATAAATAACAAGACTTGGTTAGTCTGAGTGTGTGTTAACCAGAAGCCACCGAAGGCCAAGCCGAGAGCAGATATGTTCTCCAGCCAAGACTCTCTTACCTGACAACCATTATGTAAATATACTGTAAATATACTTTTCCTAATACACTTCTTATTGATCTACCTTTGTTTGTTGAATCTTCATGTATATTGCCTTATACGTTATTTGCAAACATAACATTTATATCCGGAAACGATATCATTTGTGTCTTTCCGTTCATCTCTCAATCGTTTTATAATATAATAATGCAATAACGCGTCCCTAGCTTCACGAAATTCCTGATAATTTTGATTTCTTTATCTTTTTCAGATGGAATCAAACGTTGTACTCACAATGGCAAACACTACAAACCTGGCGATCAATTTATGATAGCCTGCATCGTTTGTACTTGTAGTCCGAATGGTACAATTGCGTGCAACTACAGGGCTTGCTTTCCACTAGAATAAAGGTATGTATTTAAGAAGTAGCCACATATATTAAATAACGAAAGCCGTTATTCGAATGAAAACGTTTGAGCGACATCTACTGATCAGTGGTCACCTCAGAAACGGAAGTGGACGAAATCACCTAATTTACTAGAAAATTTTTCTTTATGACGATTGGGTGCACAATATAGGGAGATAAAACGCAACAAAAACTATTTTTCCTCTCTTCTGTTTTTGTATCTCCTTTTATTCTGAGTTTATGAATAGTCCCAGTTATTTACATGAGTATTTTTTTTTCTAGTGTTAAAACTGAATATCCGTGGAACACAATACCGCGGGACTGCTTCCCAGCCGACTATAAAATGGTCGTTTTCACGTCTAACGTGAACAAGCTCTTATTAGACCATCATCCTAAATAAACAAACACCATGCAATTTCCACTATTATCGATAATCACGGTGGTGTCTAACCGACCAACTGACACTAATTGGCCCTTATCCTTGAGTGGCCTTCGGGTCGTGATAAACGTTGATATATCCTAGTAAAAAAAAACTAAAGATGAACTTCTTCTTAGAATTATTTATAATTTAGATTTCGTTATAAAATCATTTGAGTAGTTTATCGTTAAAGTCTTTATTTATTATTTGCGTTGTCCGCACAAGAATAACTAACTTTTAGAGTAAATTGAATTCTTTGTGTATAAAGTTAATAAAGTTGAAATGTCCTATCTATGTTTATATTAGATGGTTACAATCAAGCAATCAATTCTATTATTAACAAAAAAGCAAATGGTGACAAGCCACGAAAAAAAAACACAAGTCAAGTATGCATGGTTCCCTATGAGTTCACAGTGAACAAAGCATAAAAAATAACTAAGTTCAGCATTGCCCCCCCACCTATTTAGCCCCAAAAGTTCCAAGGGGACATCAGATTCTGGTGAAAATGAACGAACGGTGCAGTTTTAGGCCTTAACATATATAAATTTGAGTTCTGCACCATGCAAAAAAAAAAAAAATAAAAAAAAAATAAAATAAAATAAAAAATAATGAAAAGAAATGACTAAGTCCATCATTTGCCCAGCCCCCTTATTTAGCCCCCAAATGCCTTAACATATTTAAATTTGAGTTCAGCACCATGCAAAACTGCTGTATAGACATACGCAGAAAATTTCAGACAAATATGATAAAATAGTCCCCAAAATGGAGTGTTTTTATAAGCCATAAATGAACCCTTGGGACACACCCAAGAGTTATCGCGAAGTATAGACAAACAAAATTATATAGAAATCAGTTAGTTACAACTTTTAAGAAAGTTTTATAAAAAATCTAAGGTATCAATTTTTGTTAATCAGCACAAAAGTGTCAATTTTAGCCATTTTAACCTGAAAAACATCCCTAGGGGGGGCAACCGAAGTTTTCCCGGAAAATCCGTACTGTTACTTTTTACTAATATCATGTTTAATGTTTGTGCAAAATTTCCCAAAATTTCAAGGCGTAGTTATTGAGAAAAGTGCGGACGGACGAAGGGACGAACGGACAAGAGGTAAAATAATATCGTTTTTTGACGTTCAACTTCAAAGTCAAAAACGACATTATTTTTGCACCAACCTAATCAATCAGAATGTTTGTTCAAAGCGACTTTACATGGTAGACACCACCCTGACCTTTTATGGTGGACTGTTCTAGGAAATAGAAAAAGAAACAGAGAACTCTGACTTCTGTAGAGATGAAAGCAACGATGGTATTTTTGCTTTTTCCGCGAAGACCGCGTCTGAACACTGGGTTGAAGCACTCCTTAAAAGATGTTACACCGAGAATTTAGGGCGATTTGATTTAGCGTTTATATAAGTGGGTGCGTGATAATCCGTATGATTATCTTTATGGAATGCTTTAAATGTGTCATGAGAAAAAAAGAAAACGACAATTATGTCTATCTATGGATCTTCAGCAGTAGACCCCGATACAGTGCGTATTCTCTCCTGGTGACCAACATTATCTGGGGACCGGAATGGATTACCCAATAAGTGAAAAAACAGCCAAAACACATTATTATATACAAGTATACAACGAGAGATAGGCCCCGAAATCGTGCGTATTATCTCCTGATTACCCGACAGCTAATAAAGTTTATTATATACATGTCAACAAGGTAAGTTGTTTCTTCTAAGTATCAATATCTTCTGTTTGCGCTCGCTTCATTGCGAGTTTCTACTACTGTTTCTAGTAACAAATATCATTCTGCGTAATTATCTTTATAGAATGATTTAAATAAGCAACGAGGAAAAAAACGAAATTATTCTGTCTATGGATCTTCAGCAGGTTAATTTATTCTTCTGCCATCTTGATATTTTTTTAATTTTTTTTACTTGGGCATCGCCACTTATCAAGGCCAAGAGGCCACTCGTGGATAAGGGTTAAAGAGTATACAGTAGAAATTGGACAATATAGTAATTGTTAGTAATAGAAATTCGGTAAATTTGTTAACTTATAAGGAACGGCTCATCAGACTTGAAGACAACCATATTGTAGGCAGCTGGAAAGCAAGAAAACAGAAGACAATTCCATAGGCGTGCAGTTCTAAGAAAAAAGCTTTGTTCATGGAATCTACATTTAGGTTTAGGACCAGATAAAGAGTAGGGGAAATTGTTGATTGTCTTTTCTGCTAGACGGGTGTTTCGTGTGAAAGTCTAGCGAGGGGGGACCATAGATTGAAGCTCAGTCGAGTATTTGCCATGAAAATAACGATAAAGCAGAGAAAAACTCGCAACATCTATTCTGTGAGAAAGAGGTTGCGGGGAAGAGAAAAAGGACATCTCCTACGGGACTACGAACTCTATCAAGGCAAGATAAGTCCTTTCTAGCAGCTCCTGCCCAGATGTGGTGACAGTACTCCATCCTTGGACGTACCTGGCTCTTATATAGATAGAGAATTGCATCAGCAGTGAGATATCTACTGGATCGATAGAAGGATCCTACAATTCTTCCAGCGGCATTGGCAACGGATTTTATGTATGTGTTCCATTTAAGATCAAGAGTAAAAGTCAAGCCCAAAAGCTTGTCAAAACATGACAGAGAGCCATTCATTCCAATTGATGCCAGATGGGGATCAGAGCGTTGATGATCTTAATATAAAAGCTTGGTTTTAGATGCATTAAAAGTAACAAGCCACCTCTTTCCCCATTGTACCACTTGCTCAAGATCAGATGAGAGAGAATCGAAGAGAACTTGGTCGTTTACGGTCTTATATGTGCTACCATAGATGGTAATGTTATCAGCATAAATGTCTACGAATGATGTAAGGATGTGATTTCGAAGATCATTAATGTAGATCAGGAAGAGAGTTGGTATATGCTATCTAAAATTTAAAGACAATCCTTCTAACATATAAACACACATCAGTTGGGTGATTGATCTTAGATCTGAGTAATATTGCGTAAGAGAAATCGATGTTTGATTTTGACTAACTGGTCGTTTATGTACAATTACCGTCTGTGTCATTTAGTAAATTATAGTAAATTCTAATTGTTTTCATCGATTGCATATGTTCTGTCCAGTTGCCATTTTATTCAGACAAACTTTGTGGCTTATACTTGCCAAAACCAGTACGTGTTATCCAGATTAAATAATTCAAATCTAATCGTTTTCCTCGTTTAAATACTTGCTCCTGTCCGTTACTGCATTTGGCAATACACACTTTCCCCTCTACACCGGTGAACATCTATACTTGGTAGTTCGAATTAATTTTTAAACTTTTTTTAATCAAAAAAAGCATATTGCCGTTTGGAATATAAGGGGGTACTATCTGGGTTCATATCTAAAAGGAGACGTGTGCGGAGTTAAACAGCGATGGGTCTGTTCACATTACATTTAAACTTTTACAGGTTAGTACAGTCACGGAAGTAGGAAACAGAGAGGGAATTCCAAAGTCTATCAGTTCGTGATAAGAAACTATTATAGTAGACGGCTTTCCACTATCTAAAGATCCAAAAATGAAGGGTTGGGATTTTGCTGCTTATCGGGTTACTCAGCAGGATGTACGTGGAGAAGGCACAAATGCTATTAATTCATCAGAGCCCACTCAATTGAAATATTTGTAAAACAGGTGATGCAAACATACGGCGATTGAACAGAGCTTGGAGCTAGGTCGATAATATGGGATCTATTAGATTTGAGACTCTTTTTTGGACCCTGTCAAAGAATGAGAAACTAGTCATGAATGCATCAGCTCAGATGTGGCAACAATAATCCATACATAAGCGAATTGTAACTTTATAAAGATATATGTTTGACTTGAATAGCATTGCGTAAAAGAAATCGTTATTTAATTCTAACTAGCCAGTTATTTACGCGTAGTTACAGGCTGTGTTGGCCAGAACAAATAAATTTTATTTGTTTGAATCGATTGTATATTTGTTCTGCTCAGTTGCATTTTTGTTTTTACTAAGACACACTTTGTGGTTTAAACTAATCAAAACCAATATGTGTTATTGAGATAAAATATATTCTTAGTCTAACCGTGTCTTGCTGAGGCCCTTAACTTTTTTTGGTAATACACACTTCTCGATCTACACCGATCAACACTGATCTACACCGATCAACACTGATCTACACCGATAAACACCGATCAACACCGATAAACAATGTACATCGAGATTGCTGCATTTGTTACAGAGACAAACATATAAGATGGCTTCATAATTCGGTTGCTTCTATTCACATTAGTACTTCATTGTTTTAAAGTGATTTATAAAATATTTGCTATTGGATTTTCACTGTACCTCAAAAATGTTATAATTCAATCATATTTCGCTATTTATTATTTGCGTTGCCCACAGGAGAATAACTAACTTTGAGAGTAAATTGAAATTTTTGTGTAGAAAGTAAATAAAATTGAAATGCTTAATTTTAGTAATGTCCTATCGATGTTTATATGGGATAATTGCAATCAATCATTTGATTCTGTAAGCAAAAACAAAACAAAAAACAAACAAACAAAAACAAACAAAAAAAACAGTAGAGATTAAATTATCTCAGTCTTACATCCTATATTAATTGAAGAAGAATTGTATTCGTAGTCTGCTGCAATGACAACTTTTTAGATAAAAGATGATTATTTGGCGTATATGTCCTCAGAAAAAAACTTAAGAAGATACAAAAAGGGTTAAAGCATGTTTTTTGTTGTCTTTTTCTTCTAATAACTTTTTATTTTGCTTCTTTCATAACTGTAAACGATCACGTGTATCTGTGTGCACGTTATTCGCTAATACATTAATTTGGGGGAAAAATGCGTACTGTTAAAATATAAATAACTCGTAAAATGTAATAAATGAATTGCAAAAAAGATAAAATATTTTCCTTTTAAATTCATTGAAAGGTAGCCATTTTGTGTTGTTGAATCAAGATAGCCGCTATAGTGACGATCAAATAATCACGTGTTTCCGGTTGGTTAGCAGAATACCACTTGTATAAACCAACAGAAGAAAAGCTGACAGCCAGGAGAGGCGAGAGAAAGAGAGAGAGAGAGAGAGAGAGAGAGGAAAGAAAAAAGACATCTCCTTTTATAAAACTGACTAAAATAACAATACTTTATCTGATTTATATTTTGTTTGAAGCATATCTGGGCAAATCATCTTATAGCTGCTATTTCGGTTTTCATTCGGCTTAACTGTGAAAATGTGGCTATAGTTTATAGCCGAGAATAGACGTGAATTTTTCTTGTAGTTCAACTCTTGTTAAATGTCAAATGTAAACTTTTTAGATCAAACTGAAATAATTTGTAGACATTTTCAGTTGTCTATAAGATCGCCGCCCAGGTTACATCGACTACTCCAGATAGGTGGGTGACACACACACACACACACACACACACACACACACACACACACACACACACACACACACACACACACATATGTGTGCGTGTGTGTGTATGTATATATATAATATATATAATATATATAGTCGCGTCCAAAACTTGTAGTCGTTATCATCCATAATAACATACTAAAATTTGAATTATTTGCAAAACATAGAAAAAGAATTATAACAATTTTGTCCCTTAGTTTTTGACGCTCTGGTCTATCTATCTATCTATCTATCTATCTATCTATCTATATACATATATATATATATATATATATATATATATATATATGTAATATACTAAGTTCGTGAAATTCAGTAAATTTTCATATACCAATGGGTTTTAAGCCAAAAATTGTTGACTTAAGGAGTAAGCTACAAAATTATTACAGTTCATAGGCAAAATCAAGACTTCAAAACAAGGTGTTGATGGCAACAAAAGGTGTATTTAATTTTACGTTAAAATTGTTTCCATGTCCAGTTCGACAATTTCAAGCATTATATCGTTTGAAAATTTTCAAAAAACAGCATTTCTTCAGACTTTATGAATAAACACACTTTTGGCAATGGAGCATTTTTTGAAGAGAAAGAAAAAAAGGGGAAAATCCCTAACGGGAAAAGCGTGCGAGAAACATTTTCCTTTGCTTTGTCGTACTGGACATGGAAACAATTGTAACGTATAATGAAATACACTTTTTGTTGCCATCAACACCTTGTTTTAAAGTCTTGATTTTGCCTACACAGTATATATATATATATATATATATATATATATATATATATATATATATATATATTGATTGTCAGATAATAATGTATAATTGCTAAATCTTGATCGGTTAATTATTAATTTAAAAATTTTTTCTACAGCAGATACAACCTCAAGAAAAATTTACACCGGAAAGATGAAGAGAGAATGAAACTACGGTTTGAAAATCTAAATAAATTTTAAAATACAATAAATGACTTAAAATAAATGTTGTTCTTTTTTTCCTTTGAAAACCATTGATATAAAATGCGGAAAAGATGTTTTGATTGAATGAAATTTAACTGCAATCAAAGCACTAAATGCGATTTATGTATCGTTTTTTATTTTAAATTACCTTCTTCACAGATTAAACATTTGGATGATCCTCTGGTTGTCTCGTTCTCGGCTCCCATGATAGTAATGCACTTCTAGTTAATAGTAGAGATGAAAGTGGACATTTCTTGTAGTTGAATCAAGACGGCCGCTTAGTGACGACACAAATGATCAAATATTTACTGTTATTTTAAAGCAGTGGTTCCTAAATTTTTTTGGTAAGCACCCCCTCATAAAATTTCCTTCAAACCTCTCACCCCGAAAATTTGTGAACTCGCGGTTCAGTACACGGTTCGATTAAATCTGTCTAGAGATGTATTTCATGGTAACTTTATTTAAATACTTAACCATCAAATAAAAAACAAAAAAGTTGTTGTTGTTGTTGAAAACAACAACAACAACAACAATAATAACAAAATAACACAAAAGAGTAACATATACCTTATTTTTTAATCTAAACTTTTTCGCAGCCTCTGATATATCATTTTGCACCGCCACGGAGTATGAGCACCCCAGGTTTGGAACCCCTGTTTTAAAGAATACCATGTCTAGCTTTTGGTTAAGAAGAAAAATATAAACCAAAAAGAAAACTAAATGTATATTTGTTTCAGATGCCTCCATTCAATCAGTGAATTGCTATTGGAACTTATCCGTGACAGATTAACGAGATTGCCATTTTAAACTTCAAGTGTTAAACTCTTTAAGCGTTGCCTTAAGGATAAGTGCTTCCCAACACACTGGAAAACCTCATCAGTATGCCCTGTATTTAAGAATTCAGGTGATGTCGTCTCTCTCTCAGTACAGGCCAATAAGTCTTCTGTGTGTCATGAGTAAGTTGCTGGAATCCATATTAAATAGAGAAGTAGTCAAAAACGGAACAGGTACATCAAGTCAGTTGTCAAGGTCGCTGGAAAAATGGTAGGATCCTTTTACCGCCCCAGAAGATATCTCACTACTGATGCAATTCTCTTCATTTCTCTCTGATAGGCTCATAAGAGTAGTGGTTGATGGGCAGAAATCAGAGGCCCACAGTATTAATGCTGGAGTCTCCCAGGGGTTCATCCTGGGCACAACTCTCTTCCTGATCTACATCAATCATCTCCCAAAACACATACTTAAATCATTCGTTGACATCTACGCTGATGACATGACCAGCTATTGCAACACATAAAAAGGCTGTAAATGACAAAGTTCTCTTTAATTCTCTCTCCTCTGATCTTGAGCAATTGGTACAGTGGGGGAAGAGGTGGCTGGTTACTTTTAATTCATCTAAAACCAAGCTCCTATCTTTAAATCATCAAAGCTTTGATTTCCATCTGTGGTCATTTGAAATGGATGGCTCTCGTCTAAGGAAAGCTCCATGTTTTGATTAGCTTCTGGGCATGACCTTTACTCCTGATCTTAAACGAAGCAGGTACATCAAGTCAGTTGTCAAGGTCGCTGGAAAAATGGTAGGATCCTTTTACCGCCCCAGAAGATATCTCACTACTGATGCAATTCTCTATCTTTATAAAAGCAAAGTACGTCCAAGGAATGAGTACTGCTGCCACATCTGAGCAGAAGCTGCTAAAAACAGCCTGTCAGTATGCAAGCCTCCTAGATCTTTTCCTCACAAATTTCCCTGAGCTATGTTCATGTTCCGTTCTATCTTCTCTGGGATCCTCTTACCACTCTGTTGTAGCAGTTAAGATAAAAATGAAATGTAATAAGTCCTCAGACGTACCTCTCCACCGTACTGTATATCGATACTCTATGACTGACTGGGATAGCTTCCATACATTAATATCTGACCTACCTCTGCATTCCATGTTTAAAAAGGATGTGTCCTCTATAGTATCGGACCTGAACGAATAGTTAATTGTAGGTAGAGACCGATTCTTGAACAGAAGCGTGCTCTCTATCCCAACTATCATCAATGGACCTGAGGTCATTTCATCAGCATCAGACAATGCCAGACTATTTGCCAAGAACTTTGCAATTAATTCTACCCTATGCGACAAAGGCCATTAACTCCCAGTATTTCCTTATATACAAGACATCACGCTATGCAACATATAAATATCTGCGCATGAGGTCGCCAAGCAAATCAAGAACCTTGATTCCAGTAAAGCAACTGGTCTTGACGGCATTCCAGTTATAGTGCTGAAAAAGCTCCGACCAGAACTTGCTCCCATACTTACAAAACTGTGTAAGCGTTGCCTTAAGGTGATGTGCTTTCCAACACCCTGGAAAACCCCATCAGTAGGCCCTGTATTTAAGAATTCAAGTGAAAAGTCATCTCCCTCTCAGAACAGACCAATAAGTCTCCTGTGTCTCACGAGTAAGTTGTTGGAATCCATATTAAATAAAGAAGTAGTCAACCACCTCAACAGAAACAACCTTCTTAGTGACATGCAATATTGTTTTCGCTCTGCAAGATCTACAGCAGATGTGCTAACGGTTATATCTCATAGGACTAGTGAATCTCTTGACAAAGGCTTCCTTTCTAGGGCAATTGCTCTTGACATATCAAAGGCCTTCCATAAGGTATGGCATAAGGGCCTACTTCACAAAATTTCCAGCTACGGTATAACTGGAAATGTTTTGTCAATTATTAAATCATTTCTCTCTGATAGGCTCATAAGAGTAGTGGTTGATGGGCAGAAATCAGAGGCCCACAGTATTAATGCTGGAGTCTCCCAGGGGTCCATCCTGATCCCAACTCTCTTCCTGATCTACATCAATGCTCTCCCAAAACGCAGACTTAAATCATTCGTTGACATCTATGCTGATTACACGACCATCTATTGCAACACATAAAAGGCCATAAATGACAAAGTTCTCTCTGATTCTCTCTCCTCTGATCTTATCACGTGGTACAGTGGGGGAAGAGGTGGCTGGCCACTTTTAATGCAACCAAAACCAAGCTTCTATCTTTACGTCATCAACGCTCTGATCCCCATCTGGCATCAATTGGGATGGATGGCTCTCGTCTTGGGGAAGCTCCATTTTTTGACAAGCTTCTGTGTTGACCTTTACCCCTGATCTGAAATGGAACACGTACATCAGGTCTGTTGCCGAGGATGCTGGGAAAATGGTAGAATCCTTCTACCGCTCCAGAAGATATCTCACTACTGATGCAATTCTCTATCTGTATAAAAGCCAAGTACGTCCAAGGATGGAATACTGCTGCCACATCTGGGTAGGAGCTGCTAAAAACAGCCTATTCTGCCTTGACCGAGTACAAAATAGACTTCATGGTTTAGTGGGGATGCCGTTTTCTCTTCCCTGCAGCCTCTCTCCCACAGAAGAGGCGTTGCGAGCAGGTCTTTGTTTTAACATTATTCCCATGGCAAGTACTCGTCTAAGCTCCAATCTCTCGCCCTCCTCGCCAATCTTTCACGGGAAACGCCCGTCTGGCTGAAACTACTGTCAATAATTTTCCCCACTCTTTATCTGTGCCTAAATCTAAACGTAGATTCCATGAGCAGAGCTTCTTTCCCAGAAGTGGACGACTGTGGAACTCTCTTCCGTTTTCCTGTTTCCCACCTGACTACAACTTGGATGTCTTCAAATCCAACATAAACAAATTCCTGACAAACCTCCCACTTAAGTAAGACACCCTATCAAATCTCCAATACTAATGATTACTAAAATACTATTTCATTGATTACTGTACACGCAATAACCCTTATCGCTGGAAATGAAGAGATTTCATGCACATAAAAGAAAGACAAACCCAGATGTCTCTATTCTACGAATTAACTCACTCAAATTTACAGAATATAATTTAACTTATATACAAATGTCCAAGGTTAATTTTCTTACAAAACACGCTATTGAATCTTATTCTACGTGCTTGGCGGTGGCGGAAGTCGTGAAAGGGAGAGGGTGAGACGGCGTCTCTTTGATAAGTGTTAAATTCGCTCGAGATCCAGCTCAACTCTGATTTTCTGGCGCGAGCGCTCGCTTAAATTGGAAGGTGATATGATAGGTAGGGTCGCTTACCAGACCAATCACCAATCAGCAAATCATTTCGGGGAACTCCCGATCTAATGCGTGTATACTTGTGAATCTGCGAAGGTTCGCAGGTTTCAGTTCCCACGAACAGAGAGGTCAATTCCTTGACCTCGCCTGACCCCAGAATCGAAATCATATTCCTGATTTCAAAACGCCATCGAATTTGTCACTTTTCCCCAACAATAGAAAGTATATGTCAGTTTTACAAAACACAATAAACTCATAACTTAATTCTTCCTTTCAGCCAGGTTACCCGCTGCTGCCCGGGCACCCAATAATGCTTAACAGTTAATACAAGCATAGTTGCCCGGCCTTACTCAGTGTTTCGGGGGTCTTAATCTCTCCCCAATGGGAAGCTCTACCGTTCCCAGAGGCGGCCACCCCACATCATGTCTATTCTGGATAGGAATAGTTCTTAATCATCCAATGAAACCACGGCATTCCACCTCGATTGGTAGCACTGATGTTTTTTTTTTTTTTTTTTTTACTCATGTGACTCAAAGAGATTCCCCTTCGTTTGTGCGTTGCCTCAGTGTTTTCCTCTCAGGGTACAGTTAACTACACCAGGATCCATTTTCTGGAGTCTGATCACAGAATGATGTTTAGGGTACTGATTGATCCGAAGGACGGGCACTGGAAAATGGAGGGATATGGACATATCTACTACTTCATTCAACAACTTCCTGTCAATGTGTTCCTCGCTTCCTCGTGGCGCGGATTATTCATCCTTGCGAAAACTAATAAACACGTTCTTGATCACTACAGACAACTTATTACCAGTTTAACATTTGATGACAATGTCTGCGACAACCTACTGAACTTGACTGTGGTAACAAGTGTACATCATTTGGGATACGTAGAGAGTACATGGCGATACATTTATATTTAGGCCTGACTTTGAAAATCTGCCCAACCGTTTATGGCTAAAAAGACGTGAAAAACTATAACAGAAAAAAGACTAAAAAATTATTTGTCTATAAACATTGTTCAGGTAAGATATCTGTGGATCTAATACACATACAAAAATATACACATAATATATTCTGCTTCAGTATCAACCGTGGCAGGTCTTAGTGTAGTTGTACCATGAGATGAAAAATTTCAATATTAATTTTATATATACATTTAATTTCTGTTTATTTTTCACTTTAATTGAAATTTAATTTACTTATACGTATTATTCAAATCCAGAGATGGTTTTAAATATATATCCTTACTTTTTTATTATTAAATGCCGATCCAAAATAAGATTTTCAAACATTAATATATTTAAAAATACATATTTCATATAAAATTCCTTCCAGTGAATGTAACATTTTCCTTATATATATATATATATATATATATATATATATATATATATATATATATATATATATATATATATATATATATATTCGCCCATGTATGGAGTATTGCTGTCACATCTGGGCTGGTGGATCTGGTACTAGTCTCTCGCTCCTTGACAAGGTTCAAAAGAGAGTCGCAAACCTCTGAACTGGCATCTAAGCTTCAGCCTCTGTCCCATCGACGAAATGTTGCATCCCTCTGCGTTTTCTACAAGTATTTTAGTGGTGGATGCTCTGACTAACTGCAATCACTTGTGCCCCCACGACGTGAGCACCCTCGACAAACCCGACAGCCTGCTAAATCCCACCCCACACTGTAGAGATCCCTAGATGTAAAAGATCTTTTTACTCCAATAGTTTCTTCCCCAGAACCGCTAGACTCTGGAATTCCATTCCAGGTCCCTGCTTCCCCAACAGTACTGACGTGCAGAAGTTCAAGTGTAACGTTAACCGACATCTTGCTGCCCAAATCCCTACATAGTAACCCAGTAGTTGTTGCCCCTGATAGTAGCCCCCTACACCAAAGTAGCAATTTGCCTTGTTTGGGGTGAAAATGTAATAAATGTGTGTGTGTGTGTGTGTGTGTGTGTGTGTGTAACGTAGCCGTTACGTCGCAAATAGACAAACAAATAATGCAAATAAATGAAATAAAATCCGGCATTTTTTCTTTTTTAACCAAAGTTTTTATTACACCTTACTCTCCCGTCGAAACACCACTTTAAAAAAGTCTCTCGCTGTCACATATTCATTTTACCTGCCTCGCCATTCTCTTTCTGCCGACCGCATTCCGGTCACAGCTGGTCCATTCTCGTCCTCGACTTTAAACGTCCATTTTCTTCGACGTGGACTTTGTTTCTGCCCCGAGCACGTGCTGTGTTTTCTTTACATTTTCCCTTCTCGCGCACACCCCCTAATTTGCATATTCGCATTTTTAGGCTACTGCTGCTGCATATCTCTTCGTAGCTAGCTATCCTTCGCTGCTGCTGCTACTTTCCCACACGCTCATATGCACTGTTATATATATATATATATATATATATATATATATATATATATATATATATATATATATATGATTTTCAGAATGTGAGAGATTATATATAATAAATTCCACAGCCAAACAACGTCGCAGCCCACAAAAGCCATGACAGTCAACGAACCGGAAGTCCAAGACTGAAGTTTCGCCCTCATTTTGGGTCATCAGTTAGACACACCCGACCCAGGATTCGAAACCCGAACCACTTGCATGCGAGACAAGCACTCTACTCTCTGGAGTACAAAATGACTGTCATGGCTCTTGTGGGCTGCGACGTTATTTGGCTGTGGATTTTATTATATAAATATGTATGTGTATATACATATTTATATATATATGTATATACACATATATATATACATACATATATACACATATAAACACACACACACATTATATATACATGACTATGGCAGTCAATATATATATATATATATATATATATATATATATATATATATATATATATATATGACTTTTTATTGCAGCCAAGAAAAGTTACGCAAAGAATGAGAATTAAAAGAGTTCAAGTAAAGTTAAAGGATAAAAAGTTGTTTAGTGTGAAGAATAAAGGTTCGCTGTTGGTTGTTATCGTTTTTCTTCGCCCACGTATTCCCAACAATGATGACGTAATGATGAATTGTTATTCTTTATTCTGTGTCCGTTTGTGTCTTAATGTAAATGAACTCGTACTGGCAGGACTTTCTTGTTTATTTATAAGCGTCTCAAATTATCTACCCGTATGTTGTATATTAGATTTAAAACGGATGAAAATATATTAATCAAGCATAAACAACTTGTTATGACATCTAAACATATGTAGGTAATAAATGAGACTTCAAAGAACCAAAGGAACATTTAAGGAAAAAAAGTAATTTAGCGTGTGAAAAGTAATTGAGTATGCGCGTTCATTTAGGCTGTCACCGTGTACATTTACTGGCGATATTTAGACGTGAATATCTCTTGCGTTTTCATTGGTCCAAGGAAACTCCTGATTTGAACTTTTGTTCGATTCGTAAAAATAACATCCACTCTGCTGCTTCGAATAATGTCGTTTATTTTCAATAGTTCTTTGCTCACAGAAGAGTAGTTGCTCGGATTAAATCAGTCATCATTAATCCCATGAATGAAGTTGACGAATACATTCTAATTTCCATCTTTTTGTGAAACATTCACAGCGAGGACTCAATTTACTACCATCACTCAAAAGAAGTGACTTTTATTCATCCGTGTGTCTAGCGTCAGGCAGAATTTAAATCAACAGATTTTTTTGTCCAATGAATTACTATCGGTAGAACATATTAGCACGATACTGATTCCCTGCCAACTACAACATGACTGTCTTTAAATCCAATGCCAAAAAAGTACTTGTAATAAAGGGGCTCCATTAGTAATCAAAATATTGTACATTTTATTCACAATTTTAAATCGTCTTATAATATTCTTTATCACGCAACTAATCATCCATCTTATTGATCCTTATTCTCGAGTAGTTTTGGCCTTTATAATAACAATAAGTCAATGCAACAAACTAGCCCAAAAAGAATATAAAAATAGACACGATCAAGTGGGGAAGGCGGTTCATTGGCAATTATGCAAACGATTGCATCTTTGAACACCCAGACAAATGGTACAAACACAAACCGGCGGCAGTACTGGAAAATGAAAGTCACAAGATTCTAGGAGACATGGATATACAAACGGATTAACCCATTCAAAAAGACCGAATGTCATAATAGTTAACCAGAAGGAAAAGGTCTGCCAGATTGTAGATTTTGCCGTTCCAGCAGACCACAGAGTGAAGATCAAGGAGAATAAGAAGCGGAGCTAATACACGGAATTGGCCAGAGAGCTTAAAAGGGATCTGGGAAATGAAGAAAGTAAAAATAACAGCAGTAATAGTTGGAGCGCTAGGAACGATACCGAAAAGCTCTGAAAAAAGTATGGGAAAGATAAGAATCAGAGGGAAGGCCGAGAAAATACAACAAATTTCAATAATGAAAACTACGGAAATACAAAAGAAAACCCTTGAATGTGGACACTAACGCCACACATAAACTACCAACAAACTGAACACAGAAACGACTACAAATGCAAAACACAAAGTAACATCACATGAAATCATGAAAACTGAAACTGCACAAATGAAAAAGCCGCCTCCATCTTTTTTTTTCTCTCCTGTGAATGTCACCATAAACAGGCCCACAGCAAATAATGAGGGTCAAGGAGAAGGAGGAGAAAACCGAGGAAAGAAAGCCGCCAACGAGGAATCAATAGTAAGCGGCTGTTGCAATAACGTAAATACTTTTGCAAATGTTATCGAAAGAAGTGGAGAGTACTGGAAATCTGGGGAGAATTGTTGTCACTCAGACTCCAGGGAACACCACATATTGTTCCCAGAGAGAAATCCTTGATGATAGCTTGTGTGAATACTCTTAGTGAGTAAATGATAAGAAGGAGCTCTAAGAACAATACCCAAAAACTTTGAAAAAAGAATGAAAGAGATTGGAATCAAAGGGATGGCTAAGAAGATACAACGGATAACAATACTGAAAACTGCAGAAATATTAAAGAGAACCTTTGAATATGGAAACTAAAACATATGAGCTACAGGCACAAACTAGATATAAACACAAAGAAACATTACATGAAATAATGAAAGCTGAAACGGTACAATTGCCTTCTGCCTCCTTTTTTGTGTGGGCTACTCCATAAACTGGTACCACATCAAATAAGTGAAAAGATCAACGAGAATACAAAGACTGAGGTGAGATTGCACTAGCCAGACCTCCGTTGGATGAGTGCAAAAGAGGACTGGGACCTTGGGGAGGGTTATTGCCACCCAACGAAAGTGGTGGAGAGTACTGGAAATCTGAGAAGACGTCTTGTCACTCAAACTCCAGATAACACCACAAGTTGTTCTCAAAGAAAAATCTTTGATGATGACTTGCGTGACTACCCCTAGTGAGTAAAATAATAATCTGCCTCGATGAGTAATCAAAGTTTTTTAATCCTATTAATTGTTTTCAACCCTCTCATAATATTCCTAAATTTATCTGAAAATCTATCCATCTTATCAATCTTTACTCTCGGATGGCTTTTGGTCTCATCTGTAATAAAAGATTGGATTTTTTGGGGTCTGTTCCGTATTGATTTTAAATAAGATATTTATTGGTCTGTTACGCTTAAGTCTGAAACAACATTTTCATGACTCAACCCTAAAAATATATTCGCCTTTCTCTCTTATTTGGCATCTTTTAAGATGATAATTCTATCGACACAGGTGCACGTGCCAATTGCAAGGTAGCCGTTTGTTTTTTATTGATTACTTGTGATTCGGTAAAATTGAGTTAAAACGAACATTGTGTTCTAACACGTTTTCCATGTCTTTCAATTTCAATGTCAATAAATGGATCGCCTGTGGGAATAATTTCTGAACAATTGACTTTTCATTTCTTTTTTATGCGCCATGAGAATCTTCAGGTGTGAGAAACACCTGGGTTCAGTTGGGGTCCTTTATAAAAGTAATTGTCTCACTTACAATTCACTTAACAGTTGGACAACAAACCAACAACAATGAACACCATTTTTCTAATTTCGGCGTTGGTTTTCCTAGCCAGTTCCTTGGTAGCCGGTGAGTAATCTGCTTTTGTGAAAACTTATACGTTTTTAATTTTTTTTTTATGAACTGACTATTTACCTAGCGTTTTCTAGGTGTTGAATATGTAAAACACACACATACTCACACATACATCTACACGCACATACAACATATATGTGTATACCGATTTAAATGTATCCCAATGACCAATTGAAGAATCAGTTCACAATCATATTTTTAATTTCAACGAATGCCTATATTTTCTCCCTTTTAGTCTTACGCATGTTTATAATCTGTACGGAAAATATGATCTTTGTTTTTATAGGCTGCTCTTCAGAGACAACTATTTATTAATAAGAAAAAACAGACACTATTCCTAAAAAACGGAAAGAGTACCAAGAAAGATAAGGAGAACAGCATGCCCAAAATACATACTTTAAAGATGATAATCAGAACAAAATCCCCTCCACTTCATCAAATACATCTGACACAATGCTAAAAAATTTTCAAGCAGCTATATTAAATTTAGAAGACAGTGCTATATTTTTCAATTCAAAACTAAAAACTGAATAAAAATCCAATACAATTTAAAACCAATATATATGCCCTGAAGCCGGAGATATAATGCCATTGAGTGTGTTAGTTGAAACAATTTGACAATATTAAAAGGGATATATACCTTAAAATATATTTTAAATACATTCAATATTACTACAATAATTTTTAAATACCTATAGAGACTGGTTTTTTATACTTTCGGGAATCATCTGTTGTGCAAGGTGTCACGATTACAGCTGATCGGGAGATTCGAACCCTGGCCACAAAGCCATCTCTGACTCCATTAGCAAGGAAAAACCACACGTCCAACTTTAACTGCGAGAAATATCGTCAAAACATTTATTTTTAAATGTCAAGACATCCGTTCATAGTGATCTAACGATTATAACATCATGATATGCGCATGTGAGCTTAAATGACTGACTTTCATTTCAACTTTAAAGTGTTCAACAATGAAAACCTAGTTCTTAAATAGGCAGACGTAATTATTACTATAATAATTTTTAAACACCTACAGACACTAGTAGTGATAGGACGATTCCAAAAATTTTCCCGATTCCGATGCAATTACCGATTCCGTTCTAAATTTCTGATTCCGATACGATTCCCATTCCGATTCTTTCAAAATTTATAAATATTTAATTAGAACTTTTTTTTGTAAATTTTCAAATTATTACATTAACCCCCGGGTAATTTTCGTGTATATTTTTCCTCAAATGTTTTCCTTGTAATTGATTGAAAATTTTAAAAGAACAAAGGATTTATTTTTATTTTAAAACAAAACCAGATTGTATTAGTTCGTCGTTAGTGTTCAACATGCTACTAGAAGTTTTCATAAACAGTTAAAAATAATCGACGATTGATAAGCAAAATGAGAAAACGACGTAAGAACAAAATATGTATTTCTAAATAAAAATGTTACTATTTAGAAAAACATTTTTGCATGTGGGTTTTGTTAACTATTCTGTGCTTTCTACCTATGAATGAAGTTAAGGTATTATTTTAATTATAAGACTTTGGTGGGTTAATTAATTGATTTGCTTTGCTGTAAAAAAACAAAAACAAAAACGAGATACAAATAATAATAATAATAATAATAATAATAATATTATTATTAATAATAATAATAATAATAATAATAATGACAACAACAAATTTGTAGATTAAAATTCTCAGCTAAATCCCGATTACAAAAGAAATATTACTTTCATAGGAGATTACGTGTGTAAAAGAAAAAAACGAAAACAAAAACGAGATACAAATAATAATAATAATAATAATAATAATAATAATAATAATAATAATAATAATAACACATTTGTAGATTAATATTCTCAGCTAGATCTCCATTACAAAAGAAATATTACTTTCATAGGAAATTACGTGTGTAAAAGAAAAAAACAAAAACAAAAACGAGATACAAATAATAATAATAATAATAATAATAATAATAATAATAATAATAATAATAATAATAATAATAACAAATTTGTCGCTTAACATTCTCAGCTAAATCCTCATTACAAAAGAAATGTTACTTTCATAGGAGATTACGTGTGAAATCCTTAAAAAACTTGACGAAAAACAAACAAACAATCATTTTAGTATTTAGTAAGATAAGGTTCTAATATAAATTTAACGTAAAATAATCTGTAATTCTTTTTTGAGGTACCATCACGCCAGGAAGCCAGATTTCAATCCGCCATTTCGGTTTGCACAAAAAGTACGCCAGTGCGCCAAAGTTTATTATATCATAAAAACAAATATCTACAGAAAAAAAAAATCAAACTTATTTGTACATTTTTATCTAGCGAATTACCTATGAAAAACCCCGTTTGCTATTTTTAAAAAATCTAAGGACGGAGCTGAAGTAAAATAAAAATAACTTTTTCGATAAATCTCTGTGTGGCGTACCGGAAAAATACATTTTTAAAGAATAAAAATGAATAAAGTTTTACAAGAATCTTTATACATTTATCTAGATAATAAACATAAAATTAAGTATGAAAAGACACGTTTATTATTTTTAAATATCTAACTTATATCCTAATACACCTAAAAAAGAAAAAAAAAACGATTCTCCATTTTTAGGCGATTACATGCAAACAAGTTTAAATTTTAGTGGTAAAAATAAAATAAAACACCAAACAATAAGTTTCGTATATGAATTTAACGCAAAATGATCCAACTTTATTAATCAGACAATGTTTTAAGAACATGTAGACAACTTTATTTGTTTTAAATCTTGGGAATGTTAATGTAGCAAATCAAACTAAAGTATAAAATATGTGATTGTTAAAAGTCATAAAAGACTCGTTTCTTACTACTTATTCTAAGTTTGGATGGTAATACGAAAAATAAAGCAATTACATGTGATTTTATGGTTTTGATAATCGGACTTAGAAAACTTTTTTAACTGCTTAAAAAGTTAGAATGTATCCGAAATTAGATCGTTTTACATTATATCTATATGTACAACTGAACCTCCATTCTAAATTTTAAAATAACGTTTTAGTTTGTTCACACATAATTGCCTAAAAAAGTAGAATTTCATATGTTTAGGGTATTTGAATTGTAAATATTTTTTTAAAAGTAACAAACTTATAAATGTTTGCTCTTTATATATTCTATCCAAAGTTTTGATAAACTTGTGAAATTGTAATCTATATTTGCGCCAAAACCAAACAAAATAGAAGGAAACATGAAATATTTTAGAGGATGTGGTGATCAGACAACACCGATGTCAAGCAGCGCCAGAAAGAAATGTCCAAGAATTTTAAAACTTTTGATATTAAAATGTAAAGTCTCTAATAGGCACCATATGGCCATTTATCACATAGGTGCGAAAAGCTTTATAAAATCTGTGATATTGAATAGGCAAGTAAACTCTAGAATATTTATTTTGCTTGAAAACTCGTCCATGGAAAATATGTTCATTTTTGCAAGGTAGGAAAATTTAGCCATTATTGAATAAATATCGATTGAAAACATATTTTATGACTGTTCTTGAAGGAGATATTGTTAAAAAAAGATTACACCTTCATAATATTTTTTAAAACATTTTTTATTTGTTTACCGTTGTTTTCAGAAAGACAAACTCGATTTTTCTATGTGTTAATTTTCTACCTAGCTTTGTAAGTTTTTAGTGATTTAACCTTTTAAAGCGTTTATTCAGTTAAAAAAATAAGTAGTATCGACTATTACTTTAGAACAAAAATAATGTTCGACATAAAAGGATCATATCCAGGTGTTTCTACAATCGCTCAAAAATAGAAAATTAACGAAAATACTGAGGTAGATATAATTACAAAAACAAACAGACAAAAACCCCAATAAATTTTAATATTTTGTAAATATAATTTAGGGAAGAGAAAAAAAGAGAGAGTAAAAATTATATATCTCTCAAAACGAAGACAATACGCAACAAAAAACTGAAATAAAAAAGAAAAAATACTTAAATACCTTCAGTAAGGTTTTTTTTTAACAATCGATTTGTAAAAAGAAAAGGTAAATTTTTACATCAGGTCTACATGCACAATTTTCTTTAAAATGACGACTTTAAAGGTGTTTGACTATGCTAAATAAGAAAATCTCGTTTAAATGTTGCAGACACAAGTAGCTTTCGAGATATAAACACCTGTATTATACACTGTAATTCACTGGCCGCCATGTTTGTACGCGCGCGTCAACTCACCGTTCACATTCGAAATGTCAACATCCATAGGTTTTCGGGTATACTGACAACGAATATATTTTTTCATCTCCCCACTAAAATGGGGTATTATTTCGAAAGCCTGGGGAGGTTGAGGTATCTATTCCGAAAGCCGTTCTTAACGTGAGATTACTCAAGAAAGTGAAAAAAAATCGTAATTGTTTTGTTTTACACGCATTTACATTACTAATTTCTCGGTTATGAAAAAAAAGAAGAAAAATAGTGGATTTGTTTCCGCCACGTGGCAGTATCGGTAACAGAGCAGTAGAGTTTATCGCGCGTGCGTATAAATATGTCCGCCAGTGAATTACAGTGCATAATATAGGTCTTTATATCTTGAAAACTATTTGTCTCTGCAAAATTTAAATGAGATTTTCTTATTCAGCATGATCGAAAACCTATAAAAGTCGTCATTTTAAGAAAATTGTTGAGGTGGAAAATACCCAAAAAATTAATTGAATTAAAAAACCAAAACAAAACAAAATCAAACGGAAAATTCCAGAGAATAATTGAACGTTTCGCTGTTTTTTTTATTTTTTTTATTTTTTAAATTATTCTTTAAAACTCCAAAAAATATAGTTGTAAATAATAAAACGTAAAGCCCAGATACTAGAAATATAAAAATTGTAATTAACTTTAAATAAGCGAAACATTTTTTGGTAGGAGAGAAGATGTGTGTTGAAAATCTCTTGTAGAGTAATTTTTGTTTTAAATTTTTACTTCAAAATTGTTAAACTATTATAAAAAATTAATAAATAACGAAATTTCTTTATCAATTTCATAGAATTCTCTACTCCGTTCTTCAACAATTTTTCTGATTTCATTTTTTTGTTGTTGTTTATTGTTTTGATTTTGAGGGAGGTATAGTTTTTAAAAAGCTTTCCCGCTTTCTAAATTATATTTGCAAAATATTAATATTTATTTTCTTTTGAAAGAGGAGGCTCTTTTTAAAATTATATCTACTTCAGTATTTTCTGTAATTTTCTATATCTGAGTGATTATCGAGACTCCCAACATGTGATCCTCCCATGTAGGACCTTATTTTTGTTCTAAAGTAACACCCGACACGACTTGTTTTTTAACTGAATAAACGCTTTAAAATAAGTTAAATCGCTAAAAACTTACAAAGCTAGGTAGAAAACGAACACTTGGGAAAATTGATTTTATCTTTTTTAAAACAACGGTAAGCAAGTAAAAATATGTTTTAAAAATATTATGGCGGTGTAGTGTCTTTTTAAAATAATATCTCCTTCAAGACCGGTCATAAAATGTGTTTTCAATCGATGTTTATTCAATAAGGGATGGCCGCGTTTTCCGTGGACGAGTTTTTCGTGGTCGAGTTTTCCAGGCATCTTTTAATGTACGTATAATTTCTTTTTTATAATTTGATGAATTTCTAAACGTTCATATTTTAAGTATTTTATGTATTTTATCTGAAGTTTGGATTAACTTATGAGAGTTTTATGTGTGATTTTCACTTGTGGTAAAAAAAGTAAATATATGCATTAAAACAAGATTAGTTCAAAGATGACCGCTCCAGACAACATGGCGCCAGAAAAATTAAAAATAAAACTTTCAGGAGCGGCTTAACCCTTTTAATTTAACTGTGAACTCTGAGGGGTAACGTATTGACTTTTATCGCCTACCTGCTAAAAAATAAGTGTGAGCATTGCAAAATGTTTTCTAAGGCAATAAAAGTGAACTCTTGATTATTTACTTTGACATAATTTACTAATAAAATTATTAAATTGGACCCAGATGTCCTGGTTCAGTGTCCCTTACTTTCATGTTATAAATCAATATTCTTCTGATAAATAAATAAAATTGTGTTTGTTTTTTTATAATTTCCAGGAAAAAATAAAAGAATCTTTTTGAAATCGAAAATGAGGCTCAAATTTTCCCGATTCCGATACTGATTCCCATAATCCCCAAAAGTTCCGATTTTTCTGATACCCGATTCCTGATTAATCGTCCCAACACTAGACACTAGTGTTTAATCCTTTCGGACTGTAAGGTAATGGATAGGTTGGTTAATTATGGACTCAAATATTTTGGCGAAAAGAGGGAGGAAGTCTATGGGGCGATAATTTAATGGATCAGTTCTTTTGCCATAATTCCTGTAAACTGGTACTACAGAAGCAATTTTCCAGCAGTCAGGAATGCAAGGTTCGTTAAGGTATTTGTTGTAAAGTTTGGAGAGGACTTGAGCAACCTCAGCAGAGCATTTTCTAATAGTACAGCCAGGATGAGATTGGGTCTACATGCTTTGGAGGTGTCTAGTTTTTTATGATATCCTGCACCTGAGAAGGAGTGATTTTCAGATCATTTACTGTGATGTCACTCCGCAAAGGAAAACCAAAGAGGGAATGGTTTGCTGGATTAAATGTAAAGTTTAAAACAAATCAACTGCAAGCATGTACGCCTTCTCGGTTGCCGTGCAAACAACCTCATGATTGTTTGATAGAGGAGGTGAGATTGTTGATTGCCCATTATTTAATATACTGTTGTAGATTTTCCAGAAATTACGAGTTTCTAATTTCTGTGCTTCGATGTGTTTTCTGGTAGTTTGTGTATATTCTCTCTTAGCTGTCGCTATTTCTTTCTTACAATTACTTCTAGCTTCTATAAACTTTTTTCTATTTGTGCTGGACTTGTGTTGGATAAATATGCGGTATGCATGCTGCCTTTGAGCAATGGCCGCTGCACAAGTAGAAGTAAACCATTAGGAAGACTTGCTTCAATTGCCGCTTTGAACCATTCAGTTGTCCCATTTACGCACTGTTCTGCAGGAAGAGAAAATATATTTCTCGATGGGGCATCTCTTATGAGATCGCTGATGGCTTCCCAGTCAGCCTTCTTATAATACTTTGTCGTTTTGAAGAATGCCCCTTCAGCTATGGACACGTGTTACACAATCACCGAGAAGTATTGTCAGAAATAGATCTAGAAGTGAGGCTTGTTGATCTTGCTGGGCTGGGAAACGTGTCGGAAACGTAACTGTCTATAATAGGGAATGACATATAGAGAAGCTATGTGTTATGCTACCAGCTGCGTCTGTGTAAGTAGAGAATCCAAGGCAATTATTGTGGTGGACATTAAAGTCACCAAATACATGTACTTGTGCGCTAGTATCGAGAGAGAATGCTGTTTAGCATAACACTTTACTACGATGCACTATATCTAGAAAATATTATTGAGGCATGTTGTTTATTAGAAATACTTCGCGCCCATACGTCATACCATATATCTAACTTTTGCTTTCGATTTTCACTATTTCTTATCGCTCTCCCTATATATATATATATATATATATATATATATATATATATATATATATATATATATATATATAATGAGATTAATTCAAATAGTATTCCGACGAGATAAAGAGGAACAAACCAAGTCACACTTCCATCAACGTTTCGTTTTTATTATTATTCACCCAGAAGCTGTTATATATATATATATATATATATATATATATATATATATATATATATATATATATATATATATAGTCATCCACATACGGTAGTGTTTCGCTGTTTCACAGCTCATCAGTGTTGCTAGATCTAGAACTACCTCAAGCCAGGATAGGTACCGGATCGCCCAAACGGCAGTCGGAGCTTCTAACCGTTGCTCTATACGGCTGCTTCTATGCGGGCGGTGAATTAATAATGTTTTGACATCGTCCAAATATCTAAGCTCAATTTGTTTACACAGAGCATCGCTTGATACGCTAATGGTAATTTGTATATCACTTCCCAAATGCTCAACCTAAAATAGGGAGCATAATAATCATCCAGATACGGTACTGTTTCGTTGTTTCACAGTTCATTAGTATGGCTAGACAAGCAACTACCTCGAGACAGAATAGAAATCCGATCGCTCAAACAACAGTCGGAGCTTTTAACCGTTGCGCCATATGGCTGCTGCTATGCAGGCGGTGAATTAACAATGTTTTGACATTGTCCAAATACCTCATATATATATGTATATATATATATATATATATATATATATATATATATATATATATATATATATATATTAAACAGACTTTATCCAAGAGTGTTTAATATCAAAATAATGCCAGATATACATTTATTTGTTTATGTTAGCATTTATATATCACTACACATTCACGTGCATGTTTCGATCAATTAGTTACAAGTAACTAGATACCTTTTCAGGCGATATTGCTGATACAAAAGTAAAATTCATAATGGATATATATATATATATATATATATATATATATATATATATATATATATATTCAAGTAGTGATGAAAAGACATAGTAATTTAATACAGAGGTTATGTATGCTATAACTGCAAGTGATTTATCGATACTACTATTTCTCTACTACTACTACTACTACTACTACTACTACTACTGGATGGAGTTAATGAAGTAAATGTCTATTACTTCAGTAAATAAAAATGAAATTAAGTTAAAGTAAATGTTTAAATTATCGTTCAACCTGTGCCCAT
The DNA here is from genome assembly GCF_053919585.1 of Euprymna scolopes. Lineage (NCBI taxonomy): Eukaryota > Metazoa > Mollusca > Cephalopoda > Sepiida > Sepiolidae > Euprymna > Euprymna scolopes. Next base: position 136,045,142 of record NC_136493.1, read on the forward strand.
TTACCCGAAAAAATGAAGACGTGGGGACTATTTTCACACTTGTACGTCGGCAAAAAAAGCCCCGCATAGTGCCCGCAAACATTATTTAGAATATGCAATGTACGTGTAAAATATAGTTTGGAACGCAACTGTGTAAGGGAGATTACTTCATCTTTTACTTGTGCTGCCTGAAATCCTTGGGGGTTTTTTTTTACGCGATATTTTTGCGGAAATTCTGTTTTTTATTTTATAATTTTATTTTTTTATTATCTGAAGGGGCCAACCAAACTTGCTCAGCAAATGAACGCACATATGAAATCGGAAGTAGTTTCAAGATCGATTGTAACTTTTGCTTTTGTGGACCGAATGGAACTATTATTTGTACAAAGCGATTTTGCCTGAAACCGGGTAAATATTTTTTATATTTATTTTGTCTGCCTTTGAAACATTTATTAATTTCGTCTGTGATTGTTTTTTCTTACTTGATACGACGTGTTTTACTAACTGTGTACGACAAATTGAGGCACGACAGATGTACGACAAAAGCTTGATAGCTACTTATTTTTTATTTTTTTCGTCTAAAAAAATAAAAGATAAAATTAAAAGTTTTTAAAAAGTTTGGTTACTTTAACAAATATTTTTTTTTGTCTAAAAAATAAAATTTTTAGACAAAAACTTTTTAAAAACTTTTAATTTTATCTTTTATTTTTTAGATGAAAAAGAATCTTTTTAAAAAATAAACAAGGCTTAATAAGATATTTTATTTTATTTTTTATTTTTTTAGACAGACGGTTTGAAATGTAGAAGAACTAAATAATTTGTTTATATATTAAAATTTCATTGTCATCTTTTGGGGTAAGTACTAGCAAAAATAAAAACAACAAAAACCATTCGTGTATGTCTGCCTAAAACATTCGACAGAGACGACAGATTTTTACAAGCTCGGTATAGGTTTGAAGTTCGACCCTTCGGACGACAATCGAAAAATTGGCTACAAGTATTAATTCTTTCACCCTCAAGTGGGCACATTTTACAAGGAGGGGGTCGCTATTTTCAACGATATTTTCGAAACTCATCCCCTCTTTTCGATTGACTAGCCTTAATTTAAACCTTCGTCTCTTCTGGTTTTGTGATGAACGCAAGGACAAAGAGGTCACATATTTTCACGTTTTTTTTTTTTTTTACCTTTTTCGCGGTACGGGTTCGAGCCTGCCTGCCTACGACCACATTTTTTTTTGCTCAGCACACACCTCCAAACGTCCGGGAAATTCCGGTCACCGTGGCTAATATATTGTAAAGGTAAAATGTGACAGGGGAAATAATTAATCTTTAACATTATTTGAAACACTTGCATATTAGTTCGCTCTATTTACATTAACTCTGCGTTAATTCTTTTACTGTTTATTTTAATTAATCCACGAAACAGGCAAAAATTGCACAGTAAATGGACGAACTTATACAGCTGGAAGTGTTTTCAAGATTGATTGTAACTTTTGCCGTTGTGGACCAAATGGAGCAGTTGCGTGTACGAGAAAACTTTGCCGAAAACCAGGTAAATAAATAAATATATATATTTATCTTTACTTTGTTCGCGTTTAAATATTTATTATTTTTTCAGTTTTGATCTAAAAAAATGATATGATTCAATCACAGTTTATGAATTTCATCTGAAACATCACAGAGTTTTTGAATTCTGACAAATACGGTTTGTTTTTTTTTTAAATATTGATTCCATCAATCAATGATACCTTGTTTAAATACACTTGAAGAAGGTCGGGAGTTATAACGACCAAAACGTTGCGAGAATAACAACCCATACGAAAACAGTACTCCGAAAAATCGTAATCATACATATTATTAATCCTTATAAAAAAGAAACATTATTTATAAAGAAGCGAATTTATATATACGAAAATGAACATGTCTCGACGACGTGCATCCCTTATATAAATACATCAGATTTTCAATTCTAAAAGTCTATGACTTGTTTAAAAACACATTCTTTTCATTCTTTACCAATATGAGTCATTCGTAACGAAGCCACGGAAACGTACATAGCAGCAGCGGCAGGTATGCATATGACCAAGCCGTGGCGCGAGGTGACGTCTCAGCGAATGAAGAGAAGGAAAAGAAAAGCGGAGAAATTTTTGACCTCGTGACGGCGACAAAAACTTTGAAACACATGTTGGTGCAAGAGGAACTTTTAAAACAAGATGCAATCCGAACTTTTAACAAAAAACGGCCGAAGGAGCGTGTGCCATGGGTCGAGCTGCAAATATAGCAGCGTATTTGATCCCGAGAGAAACGGAGAGATGCGACCATATTGTCTACGGCTTGGAAAATTACGTATCCATGGTTTGGCGATAAAACGATCGATATTAAATGTTTTTAGTTTCAATTAAAAAGAAAAAAAAAACTCATGTCGAATTTCTGTATATTTTTTCTGAGCGAGACTTTCATATACAACGTAGAGTCCGTGTTAACATAGAACTATCAATTAAACATAGCGCATATGGCCGCGTATGAGAATATAAGCAGGAGCCGAAGGATGGAGGGCAAGCGATTGTATTAGAAACAGGAGCAGCGTTTGGGCGCGTATGCGGGTTGGCAGGTTTGCTCGGACTTGAATATGAAGAAAAAAAATTAAAAAAGGACACCACGTAGTCAGGGAGAAACAAAGTCGGCGACGAAGGAGATGGATATGTAAAGCGAAAGCAAGAATGGGTCGGCTGTGGCTAGCGTGCGGTCGGAGGACGAGAAACACGAATCGGGTTAGATGGACATGCGGCAGCGAGAGACTTTTTAAGTGGTGTGAAGACGGGGAAGTAACGATAATAAACGGATTTCCTATTTATGTTTTGTTTGTGAGTCGACAAGCGTAACGGCTACGTTACACCATATTAACATTGTTAAGGTACCTTTGAAGAAGGCAGAAGATTACATCGGCCGAAACATTGTAAGAATAAAAACTAAGATGAGAACAGTAGTCCGAACAATTAAAATGTTTCGCATAATCAATCCTCAGCTAAAAATCCAAGAATCATTATATCAAATCGGGGCAGACTCGAATTATTACGAGAATTGAAACGACTCGACGCTTTTTCCTTTTCATAAAACAAATCACATCTTTTCAATTCTAACAACAATTATCTTTTGGAAAAAAATAATAAAGAAAACGTTATTTTTCTCCATTCATCAACAAGACTCAGTGTTAAGATAACACAATAATACAAAAAACGAATCCATTTTTAAGATACATATATTCAATGTTCGCACTTGGCGATGACAATTCAATTTCAAACTAAACGTAATAAATAAAGAGAAACGTTATTCCAAACTTAAGCATGATGCTTCCACGAAAACATGATTCCAAATTTTAGCGTGACAGATCAACGGATGGACAGGTGTAAACACATCTAAAATGTGAAGCGACAAACCTGGATGATAGACATCACCAGTTGAAAACTTGCTTTAAAGAATAAATTGTACGTGGTGTATTTTGGATAAATTTCACACTTTTAAAAAGAAAAAGTTATTTCTTCGATAAAAGCTAATATAAAAACTATAGAACTGCTTGCTGTACAAGAAAATGTCAAAACTCCTAGAGTGGATGAAACGCCGAATATTCAGTGTACCTTAATCGTCATATATATATATTTTATATATATATATATATATATATATATATATATATATATATATATATATATATATATATATATATAACGTTTTATTCTGTTCACGTTTCAATATTAATTATTTCTTCGGTTTTGATCTACAAAATTGATGCGATTCAATCCACAGAGCATGTTTATGAGTAAAAATAAGAAGAATAAGAAGAATTTATCAGGGAAGGTAACCAACTTTTATTTACGTGATCTAAATTTTTTTTTGCAGTTCAGTACGCGACATATTTCATCAGCAGTTATTTCTTCCATCAGGGCTTCCTAGTTGAAGCGCGCGTTCTCCAAGTTTGAACACCAATTTGATCCGGACAATCACTCCGTGCTAACTTTTCGCAAGCAGTAAGATTTGTGTTTATTTCAACTACATTCCTCACATAACATTCTATGGGATTGTAATTTGCCAAGTTACCGTAAGAAGATGATGTTAGAACTGGTACAGTTTTGGAAGTCCTGCCATTTCTTTTTTAGTTTTTAATGGAAATCTCCCTAGATAAGGATTAAAGCCACTTGATATATAGGGCTAACAATAACGAAAAAGAAGATATATGAAGCTATAAAACGGTGTTAAATAATACTGATACATGTACGACTTTCGCAAAGCCATTCCGTACATCAAGATCAAACAATGTCCATCATCCAGGTTCTATCATATGTTTCGATTTCTCTAGAAACAGTAGCTCAAGAAGCAATAAAAATAATTAAATATGTTAAAAAATATTAATCGACGAACAAGATCAAGATGTGTCCAAATTAAAAAAGTTGAATTTAATGTTTAATGAAACGTATATTGTGATATCTTAATAGGCCGAGAGTTTGTGATACGATCAACGCCACCAGAATTTTGAGAAATGATTCATGAAAAAGATGAAAAACGTATCGGAAGTAAAACAACAACAACAACAACAACAACAACAACAACAATGAAAGAAAATGGTTCTTTAGCAGAGCGAAAGTATAGGAAGTAAGATTATTAAAAAATGGATGAAAGGGCTGCCGAGAACTTTTGGAATTCTTGAGATGGGAAGACGCTTCACGGTTGGTAGTCATTTTCTGAATAATCAGCCACACTTGGCTGATAGGGCGGAAAAAGTCATTTTTTATTAGTTGGGTATGGTAAGGACTAAGAGAAAAGATCAGGGTAGATTTTCGATTTTGAGTCAATGAATGCAAAAGTTAGAGAGATTTTTGAGTTGGTAACATTTGACGACAGTTTGCAGTTTGCGACACTGAACGACAGAGAGGGATCGAAAAGATTGGAGATAAAATCAGGCGAGATCAGATAGAGTTTTAGCAGATAAGGGCAGATAACTGATTAACCGACCGGCAGAGAGCTGTCATCATACAACGTTTGGGGAATCCTTATCACACACACACACACACACACACACACACACACACACACACACACACACACACACACACACACACACACACACAACTCATTTAAATAAGTTCCCTTTTTTTTACTTGACGTTCTACGAGGGAAGAGTTAGACACAAAGTCGGTTTTTAATGTGAGAAAAATCCAGCTCCCCTAAAGGGGCACTCTGAGTAGAAACAAAAATAAAAATTGCCTCAATCTAGAAGGATTTCTCCTCCATTAATTAAGGACAAAAAAGGTGAACGGCACTATCAGAACAGATAATACACTTTGTTCCTAGCCAAAAGGCCTTTGTGAGTTTGTGTTCATGTTTTTAAATATTTTATGCTTATAAGCCAATGCCCCATTGGCAGTTTTTAATATGAGAGATGACAACACAAACAGAATAAAAATAGAAAAAGGACAGATATAAAATTGAAAATATTTGTGGCTTTCTTAGATATATTGTCCATTCAACTCGTGAACGAAATGCATACATATATTATTTAAGTAAATAAAATATTGTTAAAAGCTTAAATCTCGTTGTTGTCCATTTTCATGAATGTATCCATCTTTCTGAACAAACATAAAATCCAGAAAACGTACTAGTCCCCGATAAAATATGGACTAATAAGTAATGTCTGTCAAATTTCTTTCTCTGTATGCAACATAATATGTTAAACATGTTTTGGAAGTACACTATGTCAGGGGAGGTAACCAACTTTTATTTGCGTTTTCTGATTTTTTTTTCGTTCAGTACACATTTTTCATAATTTTTTCCCTTTTATTTTACATTTTTCATTTTTATTTTCACAAGCACAAGAAAGAATTATTTTATTTTATACTTTATATTTTTATCAGGTCAAGAAAGAAATCAAACCTGCTCAGCGAATGGGAAGACATATCCAATCGGAAGTCGTTTCAAGATCGATTGTAACTTTTGCTTTTGTGGGCGGAATGGAAATATTGGTTGTACAAAACGATTTTGCATAAAACCGGGTAAATATATTAATTTGTGTCTTCCTTTAAATCATTTAATTCCACGTGTGATTGCTTTACGTACATAATACGGTAGGAAACGTCCATGAGTAAAAAAGAACAGATCTATTCTTAAGATATGTCCATTCAATTTGCGCGCTTTACGACGAAGTTTCTATTTTAAACTAAACGTGACAAATCAATGTTTACTTTGGCTGTTGTGTTTTACGACTTATCAACATTTTTCCCGTTATTTAATGCTGATGTGATATATGAATCTAAGAAATCAAACTATGCAGCGTAATTGACAAACAGTGTCTATCATCTAGGTTCGGTCACTAGAAAGATGCGTCAATTTTTAAAAGTTAAATAAAAAACACTATTTCCGTTTCATAAACACATCAGACATTTTTTTTTATGCAAAAAGCCCGAGACAAGGCATGAAACCACTTGATGTAAGGAGCTAAAAAGAACCATAGCTGATTATTACAAAGACAGGAGGTGTCTTTAGAAGACTTTTTTTTTTTTCGAATTTTGAGCAATAAAGAAGACTTTAGACTTCAAAAGACCAATAGTGTATGGAGAAGGAAAACAGTGAGCAGAAAGAGTTCCACAGCCTTGCAGTACTGGAATAGGAAACTGTATTACAATGAGGTATTTAAAAAACGAATTGATGGAGACCACAAGACGATGTGCCAAACGAGTTGTAACAAAGGCAGCAGGGAATAGATCAGACAATTCTGAGGAACACATGCCATAATTGTATTTGTAGAAAGACTGAGACTAGCAACATCACGTCCGTGAGAGAGAGTTTGCAGTGAAGAAGATAGTGTGAGACTAATCAAATTACAGATACGTTTTTGCAATTTATGAGGAACTTTCAAATGAGACACGGATACACCAGCTCAAATATGACAACAGTACTCCATATATGGTCTGATAGTAGATTTGTAGAAATAGAAAATAACATCGATGTGAGAAAGTGTTGTGAGTGATCGAGAGAAACGGTTTTACGAGAAACAAAAAGAGCAATGGATTTAATATTTTGACTCCAAGAAAGATTTGATGAAAAAGAAAGACCAAGACTTGGAGTTGATTTCTCATCGAGAGCAGAGCCGTCCATAAGAATCTCGGGGTGAAAAGGGACACCCCTCTGATTAAAGAACAATAGTTGAGTCTTAACAGGATTAAAGGAAATAAGTCATTTCTTATCCTGATCCATAAAAGAACCCAAATCAACTTCTAGATCAACTGTATACTTCCATTGATCTAAGAAAGCTGGGCGAGAAGACATACCGAAATAGAAGTGGTATCATAAGTATAGATATTAATTTTATGAATAATATTCTCTGGAAGGTCATTTATATAAAGAAGTAAACAGTGGTTTGTTGAAAATTAAAAACAACATTGTTAAGATCGAAGATTACATCGGCCTAAATGTAGTGAGAATAACATTCAAGATGAAAGCATTAATGCCAAACATTCATAAATTTAAAAACCATCTAATATAAATAAACAAAAATTGGAAAGATTTAAAGTCTGATTTCAGTTACGAAGTAAATTTGAATAAAAAAAAGATGTTGATAAACGGATGGTACTTAGAGCGTTCTTGGATAGTTTGCAGGCATAACTCGTTGTGAAGTAAAATGAATATCTATTACTCAAGTAAATAAAATATAGTTGAAGTTGAACTCGTCATCTTGGTCATTTTTTGGCCACTAAAAAAAAAAGAAAAGAAAAACAAAAGAATAAACAACTAAGAGAACAGCTTCACACCTGATTCCCATTATAGGTGGAACACAGTCTAGTGGTCATAAAAAACGTCTTCCAATATGCAACAGAATTTATAACATCTATACTATAAATCTCACCTGTCTGTTTAAATGTACGTATGTATATATGTAATCGTGCCCATCATCATCATCGTCGTCGTCGTCGTCGTCGTCGTTGAGGATTTGTGCCGTTTGGAACGCGTCTTCAATTTGAAAGTTGCACAGGTACCGCAACGAATGACTGTCTCTTTTAAGAATTGTCTGTCTGGGATTGTTTTTCTTTTTTGTTCATGTTAATTTCATTTAATCGTACTGATTATCATAATCGTCGTCATGATCATTGAGGATTTATGCCGTTTGGAACCCATTTTCATTTTAAAAGTTGCACAAACACCGCAACTAATTTCTGTCTGTTTTATGAATTGTGTGTGTTGGATTGCAATCTTTTTTTATGCATGTTAAATTCATTTAATCATACCATCATCATTATCGTCGCCATGAACGCTTCTTCATGTATATTCTACATGTACGTCTATGCGTACGTGTGTATATGCATATGTATGTACATGCGTATATGTGTGCGTGTATGTGTGTATGTGCATGTTGGCATGTGTGTATATGTGTGTACATGCGTATGTATGTTTACGTGCATGTGAATGCATGCATGTATATGTGCGGGCATGTGTTTATTTACATGCGTATGTGGGGTAGAGAGGGCTCCCGTATTCCGTGGTGAAGGCAACCCCTCTAGGAGAAGCAAAACTCTGATTTAAGAAAACATAAAGTGGGAGACCAGTACTCGCATTAAGCTGGTCTGCAGTTTGACTTGCTGCTGGCTATCTTGCTCTTATTTGTTGCTGGATCTCAATATTTTGAACCGAGGGTGTGTATGAGAGGAAGAAAGAGATGGAAAGAGAGAGAGAGAGAGAGAGAGAGAGAGAGAGAAAGAGAAAGAGAGACTTAGTTGTTGTACAAAGCTAAAACTCTGTAATAACACCTTCGTATAGATACTCCCTCAAACATTTGTCTAAAAAATCTTGTGGCGATGAAAAATTTGTGACGCGTGTAGGTCTGAAAGGCTGCATTCATGTTATAACTGATCTGCCACCATTATATATATGTATGTATGTTTATATGCATACATGTGAATGTATATGTATGTATATCTATGTGCATATATATGTATGTATATATGTATGTGTGTACATATGTTTATGTGTGTATGTATATATGCATATATTTTCAGAATGTGTGAGAGAATATACAATTATTTCCACTGCCAGACAACATTGCAGCCAGCAAGAGCAACGAAAGCCAACAAACCGAAAGTCTAAGACTCGAGTTTAGCCCTCATTTGGGCTCATCAGTTAGACACATCCGAACTCAGGATTCGAAACTTGGACTCCCGGTTTGTTGGCTTTCGTGACTCTTGCTGGCTGCAATGTTGTCTGGCAGTGGAAATAATTAAATGTATGTATGTATACACACACACACACACACACACACACACACACACACACACACACACACACACACATATATATATATATATATATATATATATATATATATATGCTTGTGTGTGTGTATGTATATATGTATGTGTATATATATATGCATGTGTATGTATATGTAGGTATATGTATGTGTATGTGTGTATGTATATATGTATATATGTGCACGTATATGCATGTGTATATGTGTGTATATGCGTGTATGTGTATATATGTGTATGTGTATATATGTGTATGTATGTATGTATGTATGTGTATGTGAAAAATTTTCGGGGAGTACAGAATTCAACAATGGCTAAATACAGACCAATCAACATAATGATTTAAAAAATAAAAAAATGAAAATAAAGATTAGCTAACCAGGTTTCGTTCCTCGTTCAACAGAGCTAAATCGAGGAAAATACGATTAAAAAAAAAGTCATAAATATGGCGGGGGCGAAAACTAAACGGGGGAAAAATTACATAGAGACTAAATTAAGCCCTAAAAGATTTTCTTTTTGCAAAAAGAAAGTCTGAAAGACTTAATAAAAATAATCTCTAGAATTTTTAAAGGAAATGGCGAGTGCAACTTACTCAAGATCGTAAACATGTCAGCACTGAAATTCGTGGCACAGGCATGGTTATTTATAAGGTGATCACAAATCGCAGAATCATACGCATTATTCAGAACATCCTAGGGTGAAAAATTTGCATAACGAATCTTTGATGGTACATGTTGTTGTTTAAACACGTGAATCCAATCATTGCGATGTTCGCCCAACATAGTGCGCACTGCAACTACATTTAAATAAATAAATAATAGAGGGGAAAGAACATCTTTGCAAGTGGACGACAACATAGGTCTGGTTGAAAAAACAACACGTGGATTCGATGCAAAATAATGCCATTGCACAAACAAATTTGCTTAGCAAATCGGTCAGTGATGTTACATAGCTAAGGTAGGCGTAGGTAAACAGTACATCCATTAACTATGATTTCTTTAGGTTTATAAAAATTGGAAACTTTCCTATTAATAGTAGTTTCAACAATATCTAAGGGGTAACCATTGTTACAAAGGGTCTTAGTAATAAATTTAAGCTTGTCATCCAGATTAACTTTAGAACAAATCATCAAGGCCCTATGTGCTATATGTATGTATGTATCTATGTATATGTATGTATCTATGTATATGTGTATGTATGCATGTGTGTATGTATGTTTGTGTATATGTGTATGTATGAGTATGTATGTATTGCCTATGTATGTATATATGTATACATGTATATATGTGTATATGTTTATATATATGTGTGTGTATGTGTATGTATGTGTATATATGTATATATGCGTGTTTGTATACATATGTATGTATACGAATGACTGTCTTTAGTGACTTGTCTACTTGAGGGTGGGCAAGTCGCTGGAAGGACTAAAAAGTCATCTTCGGACGCATGGACTTTCAATGACTAAGGGAGTGGCATTCATCTGACAAGACATTGCAATCATCAGGTATATATGCATACATGCATGCATGTATGTATGTATGTATGTATGTATGTCTGCCCAAAACTTTCGACAGAGGCGACGGATTTTCACTAGATCGGTATCCTTTCGAAGGACAACCCTTCGGATGAAAAATATCGAAAAATTGGCTAAAAACATTAATTCCTTCACCCTCAACTGGGCACTTTTCCACGAGGAGGGGTCGCTTTTTTCGCCGATATTTTCAAAAGTCTTCCGCTCTATCGGTTGATTATCCTTAATTTAAATGTTGTCACTTCCAGTTTAGCGATGGGCGCAACAGCAAAGACGTCACGTTCTTTTTCACCTTCTTTCCCTCCTACGCGGTGCGGGTTCGAGTCTGCCTGCCTACTACCACTTTATTTTTTTGCTCAACACACATACCCAAACACCCTGGCAACACCGGGCAACACCGGGCACCCAGGCTAATCTATAATATAAATGTCACCTGTCTGTTTAAATGTATGTATGTATGTATGTATGTATGTATGTAGCCATTTTTGCAAGTCATCGTATCAGTTTGATTGACTTTGCCTAATTTTAGCGTTCCGAATTTCCGGTCGCGTCATGGAGTCGCAATAAGACGTCAGATTGTCTTTCACTTTCTTTTCCGCCTTCGCGCCACTGGCCTGCCTGCCTACTAGCACTTTTTTTTCTGCTCACCCCCCCCCCCAAACACCTGGGAACGACGACCACCCAGGCTAGTCTATAATGAAATGAGATAAATATGGCAGGGGAGATAATTCATTTTTAATTAGTATTATTTGAAAAGGTTTGCTTTCGTTATGCGTTATTGACATTAACTCTGCGTAAATTCTTTTACTTTTTATTTTTATTATCTTAAGGAACAGGCAAAAATTGCACAGCAAATGGAAAAACTTATGCAGCCGGAAGTTATTTCAAAATTGACTGTAACTTTTGCCGTTGTGGACCAAACGGAACTGTTGGCTGTACAAAAAAGCTGTGTAGAAAACCAGGTAAATATATTTCTGATTGATTTGGTTTTTTGGGTTTTTATTTTTATTGAATATCAACACTTTTCAGGTTATTTAATGCAGAATCCAATCATTTTAGTAAAATTTGATGTTCCAAGTTTCTTTCATATCTTCAAGTATTTATTCATTATGTTTTGTTTGGCTGTTTTGTTTTACGGCATGTCAGCCCTTTCCGAGTTATATTATGGTGCATCTAATATGAGAAATGCAATGGAGAATCTGCTGTTTTAACACCAGATATTGGAAGGATTTGAAATTGGATATCAATTATATAGTAGAATTTTAAGAAAAAAACGTTTAACGTTATATCCCGGTACACTGGAAGCCTTTAAACCATCACATGTATTGCAGATTAGTAAAATATCAATATTTCACTAAATATATGTCACAAAAACATAGAAATTGTATAATCAAATGATTGCTTTAAGGTTAGTTATTGCCCAAACATTTATTCAAATTCATTCGATATTCACAAAAATATGACATTTTATTCTTTATGAAGGAATTTCTCCTGTCCATCGCTTTATTGCAGATCTCTTAAAATGTTGTATTAGGGCAAAAATACAATGTCTAATCATCAAAACTTCACTTTTTATTATATTTTTCTGTTAAAAAATAATAAACTAAAGCACATCATAGGTGCTAAGCTTAAAATAAATGAATTATTTATCGACATATCCACCATTTTAAAAAATAACTTTAAACAAGCGTTTGTCCACCGAAGAAGTCAATTGTTTTATCTGAAGAGTTATGGTTCTGACGACATCAACTACTTTCCTCCACAAGGCATCCTTTGAAGTAAATTGCTCTCCTCTCTCATAAACATCTCTTTTCAATATTGACCAGAGATTTTCAATGGGGGTAAGATTCGAAGAACACGGTGGCCAGCTCATGAGGGTTTCTGCAAAGAAGCCCATAGAAGGCTGCAGTCGTGCATAAAAATCATCTGAAGGCGACCTAACAATGGTATGTCATCTAGCCATGATGGCAAATATTTATCCAAAAAGGCCGTGTACGCATTGTTGGTAAGTTTTACACCATCTGGAACTCGAAATGGTCCAACCAAATTATCTCCAATGATTCACGCCCAAAACATAGTGCCTCCACCTCCTTGTTGCCGATGAACTCTTCAAGGGGTTGGAGTTCCGTTCGAGTTCCAAACTTGGTCCATTCATCCAGACCGTCAAGAGTAGCACGGGCCTCATCTGTAAATAGGACGCGTTAGAAATCCATTTTCATGTAATTCTGAGCCCAAGCCATTCGTTTTTCCCTATGTTTTTTGCACAACGGAGGCCTTGGAATAGTTTTGATGTTCCTTGCCATCTCATTCAACACATTACATCGGGCCTGCCTGGATCTTGGAGCGATTCCAACTCTTGCAAAAATGGAAGCACTGGTGCTGTTTGGATTTCGGTTGACTTCTCTACGAATTTTCCGAATATGACGATGTGAAAGGTTTCTCCTGGTGCTCTTATCCTTTCTGGATTTGGTGTTGGGGTTGTTCACGAATGAAGCCAAAGTTCTTGGATCCCTTTCCAGCTCCATAGCTAAATCTTTGATGAACAATCCTTCTACGAGTTCAGCAGCAATCCTTTCCTTTTCAATAACCCTTAATCGCCCCATTTGTTGGCATTTTAAAAGACCTGCAATAAAGCGATGGACAGTATAACTTACTTGATAATAAATAACATGTAATAACTTCGTGAATATCACATTGATTTGAATAAAATTTTGGGAAATAATTAACTTTGAAACAGTCATTTGTATGAAACAATTTTCATTTAATGAAATATTGATATTTTACTAATCTGCAATAAAGCGATTGACGCAGTTTATATATAAAGGGGTGTAACGATAAAATTGTCGTCCCCAAGAAAACAATACTTCAGCTTTATTTTAAAACTTTTATTGGAAAAATAAATTCAGATAACTTGACTATCAGGTACAGCTGATATCTATTCAATGTAGCTGCCTTTAGCCTCAATCACCGCCTCGATACACGTCCGGAACTGGAAGCATACCTTTTCCACAAGCGCCGGCGGGAGCACGGCGTATATTCGGTGGATGATGGTAATCAGGCTTGCTTTGGTGTTGTGGGAGGTCATGTTCTCGATGTATGACACAACGAAAGAGTCTAGCTTGTTCAGATTGAGAGAGGAGGGGGCAGTGAGGGAAGTGTAAAAAGTCATAGCACCCCTTCTGAAGCCCAACCTGAGTCTCTTTACTTTGTGAGCCGGCATTGAGTCCTGCTGCCATACCCATGGTCTGCCAGCGGCTACCTGATTGCACCAGGGGATCACCAGACTCTTCAGCACACCTAAGTACACTTCGAAGATGTGATGTGGCATGATATGTCCCTCATTTGAAAGCACACCAAAGACCATAACCGTGACCGGAAACTTCGTTGAGTTGTGCTCTCAAACGTTGAACCATTCGGATTTGCATTTTGAGGATGTTGGCAATGGTTCTGTTGTCACACTTTGGATCGGTAGAGAGCATGAGTTATACAGCGGCGCATCTCTGATCTCACTCATTGCACATTGTATCACTTTCAGACACGATAGAAGGCTTCTATCGCTCTTGCGATTTGTACACAACTAGCAAACTAGTAGGTTGTCTGCCACAAAAAAGAAAGGAACCCCGTTTTCATTAAATGGAAATGAAACCATGTCGTCTTTTCTAGGGGGACAATGTTATTGTTTCACTCTGTATTTTTAAAGCGGCATCTATCTAAAGCGGTTTGAACCGGCTTACCCTTTTTTGAGGAAGTTTTAAAGGAATATCAAACTAACAAGCTGTCCTCAGTCGCATGTATACCTCGGTAGGGGTGATAGTGACATAAGGTTTTTGCAGTTCATGTAAGTAGATGTCGATATCGTATCACATACAGCGTCTAGTATTCCTAACTTGTCACCCATCTGATACTAACCAGACTTGACGTTGCTTAATTTCGGCGATCTATCGAGAATCAGTGTGTCAACGTGTTATATTGTATTCAAGGACACTATATCCATTATTAAAGTAAATAAAACTTAGTCAACGTCTATATTGTCGTCCTCCTTTTTTATGAATGCATCCGTCTACACGTAGAAATAAAAAAAATCTCAGAAAATTTTTCCACACCTGTGTTCCACAAAAGACTAGCAAAAGCAAAGTACTCATCTAAAATAGTTTTGTGAGTGTGTGCAAAAGGGGAGATAATCCGTATCTTTTATTTGCGTGATTTGAGATCGACGCCTTTCAGTACGCGACAGTTTTCATTAATCCTGTCTTTATTTTACACTCTATATTTTTATCAGGTCAAGAAAGAAATCAAACTTGCTCAGCAAATGGGAAGACATATCCAATCGGAAGTCGTTTCAAGATCGAATGTAACTTTTGCTTTTGTGGACGGAATGGAAATATTGGCTGTACAAGACGATTTTGCATAAAACCAGGTAAATATATGTTTAATCTTTGCTTTATGATTAAACATTTATTATTTTTCATGTATTTGTTTCATATACATTTGACGATTCAATCCGTAAAAACAAGAACGGAACATTTTTTACGATGCGTCTATTTTATTTAACACTAAAGACCACTTCGACGAAAATGTTATGTTAAGCTGAGGCTTAAATATCAAAGAGAGTATTTGTAAGTATATACGGCAAATTAAGGCAGAACAAATGTACTACAACGCACGACAATTGCCCCTGCTAATTCTCTTTTCGAACGATATTTAGGCACGTCATTCTGTAATGTTGTCCGTGTACAAAAAACACCCTGTGTGCAGTTTCAATCGCAAAGGAGACCAAGACAAAGGATAGGAAATAACTCCAACCTGCTTTATTCTTGTAGCAACAACATTTCCTCATTATTTCAGCCTTGATGTCACCCACGTTATCTAGAATGTTCTCCACGCCTCTCACGAGATTGCAATTCGAGTAACGTGAGATTCTTATGCCAAAAGCAACAGGACGCAACAGATTTTTTATTTAAATGGATTGTTTCCGCTAAAAAGCTTTGTAAAAAATAAATGCTACTAAAAGAACTGAGGCTTGATTCATAAAAGTTAGTCCAAAAACAGTCTGAAACATTTCATACGTTTCTGTAACATTTTTTCAAGTTTAAAACAGAATTTTATTGCATGACATCAGGTTCAGATTGCATTTTTGAAATTCACCAGGCTTTAATAGGGTGTATTCCAATTTCTGTTGTAGCTGTTCATTTGAACCTGAAATCATAAAAAATTGGTCAGTCATCTCATAAGCTGTGTAGCAATAACATTGAATATTCAAGAGTGTACAACAGTTTTAAATGCTTGTACAAAAACAGTCTGGAAACTTATTGAAGGTACCTCGTAGCTGGACGTATCTAAATAAGATACGACTATTCAATCCGCTTTCTTCGGATAGAATTTTATTTAATGCATGGGTACACTTTGCACGTTTAGAGTATCAGTAGTGCAGCAATGATTAAGATTTTACGTCTACTATTTTTATTTAGTTGCTACATTTGTGGAGATAAGAACCAAAGACGATTTTGTAGAGGATAGCCGATTCTGGTTAGCCTCTGTCATGGCTGAAGTGCTACTTCATTCATTACGTCTTCTAAACTCGTGTATAAACTGTTTGAGGACCTTTCTATCCTCGGTTCTGGCCTGCCATGTTTAGTTTTGTTACTTATCTTTTTATTCCTCGTTAGCCACGGCTTCTTATTTCTTATTTAAATCTGCTCTTTGTTAATAGAGGGAATGTCCCGATGCAACCCGAGGAACGTATAGGGTGGCTTGAGTAGATAGCACATAATTTTCTGAATAGTTGGTCAGAGTTTACTTCACATGGGAAGTGTTCTCGTGTCAAGGTAGCATGGCAACCCTTTCTACAGAGAGACTGACGACACTAAAGAGCAGTGTCTAGTAGGTTTTCAGTTTTGGTGTAGCGATAAAAATACTCCTTTAAACTACTTATGATAAGTAGTGATCGATTATGTCACGCAATCCAGAATATTTATGGAATCTGTTGAACGCATATTTCGATATAATTCTGAAATATACGACAAGAGTCTGGAGAACACTAACATCCAACTCGCTGCAAAACTTTTTCTAGTTATTCGGGCCCAATGGGACAGAAAAATCTTAAATGACACTTTATAAGAACGCGCGCAAAAAACAAAAAAACAAAAGCAAAAACAAACTAGCATAGTTATCGACAAACAATGTATAGCATTTGGCCTTCGGTCAAGATCAAAGTGTAGTATCTGTTCTTCAGATGCTGCGCTTCAATTTCTTGTTCTCTGTCAGTGGAGGAGAAATCCTTCACGACCGAGACAATTTTTATTTTTGTTCCTTTTATCCACATTAAAAAAGGACCCTGGTGTCTAACTCTGTCCCGTGGGGAGACATTGTAAATAGGAACAAAGTATATCATCCATGTTTTGTGACGTCCTTTGATTTTCGCAAGAAATTTTAAAACAAAAAACAAAAAACAAAAAAACACATCGCAGAAATATATATCAAATCTGCTTTAAAAATCTGGTTTAAAAAAGGTCACAAATATACGTTCAATTTAAAAAAGGCCACAAGCATACGTTCAATTTAAAAAAAGGCCACAAACATACGTTCAATTTAAAAAAAGGCCACAAATATACGTTCAATTTAAAAAAGGCCACAAGCATACGTTCAATTTAAAAAAGGCCACAAGCATACGTTCAATTTAAAAAAGGCCACAAACATATGTTCAATTTAAAAAAGGCCACAAACATACGTTCAATTTAAAAAAAGGCCACAAACATATGTTCAATTTAAAAAAGGGAAATGATATAAAAACAAACATTGACATTGGATTTCACTTAATCTTTAAATGGAAAACATTTACTAAAACATTTATAAAAATATTCTGAAGAAGTAATTATCGATCTGTCTTTGTCTCCCTCTTAGCTACTGATTAGTGATTTTTGAACGAAGATCGATTAAATAAATCTCTTCCATCAGTCTTCGACAGTTCTTTTTGACTGTATAGATAAAAAAAATTGATTTCGGATGGCAGGCCATCAGTTTAGCATGATAAAGCGCATACAAACGTAGCAACCGGAAACGTAGCACAAGTTGACAACAGCATAGTGCACATCAAAACTGACTTTCGAGGTTGCATGATTATATTGAAATTAAAATGTATCAAGGGAGATAATTCATCTTAAATTTGCAATATTTGAAAACCTTACTTTTCGGCTACCCGTTTCTTATCTTTCTACCGTTCATTTTTATTATATCAAGAAATAAGCAGAAATTGCACAGCAAATGGAAAGACTTATGCAGCCAGGCACCGAGGCTGATATGTTATAAAGGTAAAATGTGTCAGGGGAGATAATTCATCTTTAAGTAGCATTATTTGAAACACTTGCATGTCGGTACGCGCTATTTACATTAACTCTGCGTAAATTCTTTTATTTTAATTAACCAACGGAACAGGCAAAAATTGCACAGCAAATGGGCGAACTTATACAGCTGGAAGTTTTTTCAAGATTGATTGTAACTTCTGCCGTTGTGGACCAAATGGCACTGTTGGCTGTACGAGAAAACTTTGCCGAAAACCAGGTAAATATATTTTTTACGTACATTTGAATATTAATTTTTAAAAATATTTCTTATTTTAATATTTCTTATTTTAATATTTATTATTTTTATATTGGTTATTTTAATATTTATTTTTTTAATATTGATTATTTTAATATTTATTTATTTTATATTTATTATTTCAATATTTATTATATTAATATTTTTTATTTTAATATATATTTGAAATATTTGTTATTTTAATATTTATTATTTGTATATATAGTATTTGTATATTTATTTTTTAAATATTTAATTTTTTAAATTTATTTTTTTAATATTTATTATTTTAATATTTATTATTTTACTATTTATTTTTTTATATTTATTATTTTAATATTTATTTTTGTAATATTTATAATTTTAGTATTTATTTTTTTAATATTTTTTTTAATATTCATTATTTTAAAATTTATTATTTTCATGGGTTTGCTTTGCATGCATTATACGATGTCTTATTTCCAAGAACCAATACATTTATAAATCATAAATAATATTTACTGTTATATAAAAGTCACTCTGTATGTATGTGTGTGCGTGTGTATGTTTTTTCCTTATAGTCTTTGAAACGGTTGAGTCTATCTTTTGCAAATTTCACAAGTAGATAATTTTTATGTTTAGCAGTTTTCTTAGACATGTTTTGTACAGAAATTCGTAACGAAAATCGAAAAAAATCCGACTCTAAAAATATATTTCTTTCTTATAGATAAAAATAATTTTTACAGGGAATATTTTAGGTTGAACCGGCAAGGGAGATAATAAAATCTCAACAAATAATTTTCATTTAATATTTATTTTGTTAATATTTATTTTTTTAATATTTATTTTGTTCATGTTTGCTTTACATGCCTTATTTCTATATATGTATAAATCAATCTACGCTGGGTCGTTTTACGTTGTTAATGCTTTAGTAAAGTTTTATTAGAAAGCGAAAAACCTTAAGAGTAATCATCAGAAGGAGAGGTTACATTCGTAAGAGATAAAGTCAGACAGATACATTAACAAATGTCTCGTATTGATACATCTAGTTACATTGCGCACGCTCGCACCCTCATCCTCACCCCAAAAACAGCGCTGTAGGCACGTATTTTCTGCTTGAAGTATCACCAGATCACGAAACAGAAAATATCCGCTCGGAAATCATGTGGTTTCGCGACTTCCGTCTCGAGTCCCCTCTAACCTTTAAAAAGTGTCACTTGAACATGTGTTTTTATTCAAACGCAGCCCTCATTATGTAAATACGATTCAATCTATAAAATCTATAAATCCACAAACAAAAACAAGGATCGATAGTTTCTCAATATGTTTCTATTCTCTTTACTAATAGAAATGCTTCTTCAAAACTGAACCTTATAAACTGAAAGAAAAAGATGTTATTGAAAATTGAAAAATGACACATCGTCGAACATTCTATTTTAACTAAATGTGAATGATCAAGACAAACACTATTCCAAACATATGCAGTATATATTGCAACTCATCGGTCAGCGGATAATTTTCGCAATCAAATAAATTTTTATAGAAAATACAGTGTGTACACGTCTTTAGTGAAATAAATGATGCAGAAAATATACATAAGCATTTTTTCGTGTTTGTCAATTTTCAGTAGTTGACTTTTGTAGCATTTAAGTCTGCAACAATCGAATTTAGTTAGTATTACTAGGATTTAAACATCATTATCTTATATAAACGACTAAAAACCTTCTCTGAATATATATATATATATATATATATATATATATATATATAAATTAAAAAGAACGTAACATTTATCTATGTATGTATGTATCTCTCTCTCTCTCTCTCTCTCTCTCTCTATATATATATATATATATATATATATATATATATATATATAACGGCATAATCGTTGACACACTGGTTCCCACTAGATCACCAGAGTTAAGCAACTTTGAACCTGGTCAGTACTAAATAAGTGACCATTTGGGACTTCCAGGTGCTGTATCTACTCTCCGCTTATCTCCGCATTGTTTCCAGTCGTCCTGGACTTTTCTTGGCAACAGTGCCGAATCAGGAGTGGTGTGGTTGGCGATTGCACAATCCTTGCCTCACTATTACACGCGCAGCAGCCCCTACAAGGAGGTATCCTTTGTCTTTCGAGACTGAACAGAAGCATCGAGGCATCGATATGTAACAGGATATCAGAACATCAGTGCCGTCAGTTTCAAATCTAAACAAAGGATATCTATATTTGGTCGCCTATGTCGGAATTGCGTCAGCCCCTCTGAGTTCGACTTCCGCAATAAAATATAGGATCCTTTTATTTGGATTAAGAACTGACGGTACTAATGTTGTTCTGATCTTCTGTAATACACGCATATATATATATATATATATATATATATATATATATATATATATATATAACTTTCGCATTTATTTATTTAGAACAAAAGGAAGAACACCTCATAACAATTAACAGATATGAATATTTTCTTGTAATTTAAAAAAAGGAGGGAGGGGATGAGGTAATTTTTGTTTTTATTACACATATAACAGCTATAGTTATCATTATCACTTTTACCATTATCGCTACATTTCTCTGTTTTCATCAGCTAGTCATTATCTTTTTATTCTTAATTTATTTTCATTTCAAGAAACAGGCAAGAATTGCACAGCAAATGGAAAGACTTATGCAGTTGGAAGCCATTTCAAGATCGACTGTAACTTTTGCAGCTGTGGACCAAATGGAGTTGCTGCATGCACAAGGAAACTTTGCCCAGCCCAACGTAAATATCTATCTATCTATCTATCTATCTATCTATCTATCTATCTATCTATCTATCTATCTATCTATCTATCTATCTCTCTCTCTCTCTCTCTCTCTCTCTCTATATATATATATATATATATCATTCAAATACATTAAAACATTCAAAAATACATATATCATTCAATATATATATATATATATATATATATATATAATTATAACACTTAACCTTATATTCAAACCGTGTTTGAATATATGGTTAAGTGGCAGTTTAAGTCACTTAGAACTGCTTTTAAGCTTCACCGCCCACTCTTTTTGCGACCAACTTTCAAACAATTATTACACTTTATAGATCACCTTCTCAGCTATATTGTGAAAAACAATGTTCAATTTTCGTTCAGTAAAACAAAAATTATGATTGATTTTCTGTTGTTCAAAATCGTAAAAACCTGCAAGGAGCTAAGCGATGTTTTTTATGACTGGTTTCCATAGCAACCACGTCACTTCAGCGACTACTGTTGCCACCAATTCATTAATTTATTATATTTTTTATCAGAATATCTTGTCCTTTTCCTTTCCAGTTTTAACAACAAGTCCTTTCCCATGTTTATACTTAACCATATTACTTTTCATGCTCACGTTCTTCTATTGTAATATATATATATATATATATATATATATATATATATATATATATATATATATATATACTTAATTTACTTACATAAAATTAATATACGAAAGTATAGATTTATGCGTAAACTTTAAGTATTTACTTCAAAAGTGCTCAATACGTAGGTAGAGCTAGTTAGTAATTTATAAAATATATATGGCGATTAAGCTACACTGAATATTCCGCGTTTCATCCACTCTGAAACGCGGAATATTCAGTGTAGCTTAATCGCCATATATATTTTATAAATTACTATATATATATATATATATATATATATATATATATATATATATATATATATAATTTAGTAATTTAATTTATTTAATTTAGTAATTTAAACTTTATGATGTAAAATGGTTAAATTTCAAATCTAGAATTTTTATTAGATACAAGTGTTGTATTTTGGAGTGGCTCCCAGGTTGGGAAATCGTAATAGTGCGTAGGACTCCCTGGCTGTGGTACATAGCAGTTTTAACTACGTCGGTCGTCCGTGGGTTCACTTGTTTACTAAGCGGTTGTAATGACAACGAGTTAAGACTAGTGAGTTATCTCACCTTAGACTGGCACTTTTTCCTTATCTTGCCTCTCGTCAATTGTCAAAAATGTCATAACAACGTTGAACCTGAAAACAAAGCGGTTGACAACTTAGAACAATCAGCCGTAACTTAAGAATATGCATTAAAAGACGTAAGTCACAATTGCGTTTGTTTTTGTATAAAATTATATTTTACAATATAGTTACAATTTAAAGCAGTTCGTCTTTTTTTTTTCTTTTGGTGATTTTGGAGTTCACCGCGATGGTAACAGTTTTCTCACAGTGCTCTGAGGAGGGAAAATGACGCTTCAACGATCCGGTCTTCAGCAACACATGCTGTCCCTTGTTTCTCCTCTCTCTGCTAGCTCTCTCTCTCTGCTAGCTCTCTCTGCTAGCCCTCTCTTTAGATTCACCGTTTTTATTGGCATTTTGTCGCTTTGTTTTTTCCTATCCACGCGTTCTGTCAATCAGCTGATCGATAATAGAACATGCGTTCTTTAGTCACGTTTTGACAATTTCTTTGCCGGTGGTGACCTCAGATGATCATTTGATTTTATCTTCAGCCGAGCGACACGTGAATTTACCACTCATGCCAATATCTGTACTTCCAGAGCTTACGAGGAATGTCACGTTTCTTTGTTTTGTAAAAAAAAAAAAATCGTCGTCCGATTTCTCTGTTTATGACGTAAGCACTTTCTCTTTTCAGCTGGTAGACAATCGGTTATTCGATGCCCACTATTTTAAATCTTTTATTAAAGTTTTTTTCTTTTCAGTTATGTATGATGGTTCCAGCCATCCATTACATAACACCCCTCCATTAACCATATTTTTTTTTTTTTTCAATCGTCTATCGGTCCATCGATATTTCCAATAATGTTTTTAATGTCACAATTTTTTTTTCATCCCTTTTACTGTATTTTTTTTCCGTTTAACTTAGAAAAAAATAAAAAATAAACAGCAACACGAAAAGCATAAGGTCTTCTTCCGTATAAGTGCATCGGCCGCACTTAACAGCAAAATATACGCTGCAAATTTACCAATTTTACCGAAGTGGTCGATTTGTCCAATATTCTCCACCACCTCGGCTCTTTAATTAATATGACTAATTAACTAAATACGAGTCTTACATTTTAATGACTTGTTTAAAATGTGGGCAGCATATAGTACAAAAATTTCGACCAGAACGCCAGGATCCTAAATATTGGTGGCAACTCCGAACTGCCTATGATAAGGATTTTCTAAAATCAACAGAGTAATTTTCTTAACCAATCCAAACATCCTGTTCCGCGCTCCCGACCCGCAGTTCGATTATAACCTGAGTTCCCAACCCCCGTGCTAGCCCTAGCTACGGTTGGCTGATCCCTACTATCATAATCAACTCTGCACGACCTGGGCACTAAGTTATATATATCTTCCTTCCATATTTCATCAACTTCTTTAGCCCTTTCAGCCGTCATGCTACGTGTGATTATTTTCCGTTCCATCAACGGGACCCTGTTTTCCTGACTTGGGGATTCTCGTTGATGGCGATTGCTCTGTTGGGGATAATTTTCTTCCTCCCCACTAGATGATTCTTGATCTGAACTACTATCCTCTACTGGTGCTGACAGGGTAGTTTTTCTACAGCCCTCTTGCTTGTTGGGGATATCCCATTCCTCCAGTTCTGCTTTCCGAAGGTGTTCCCCATGGGCTTTTGTTACTGCTCCCGTCAGTTGGCTTCTAATTCTATACGAGACTGGCCCCGTCTTCTCTATTATTACGTAATATGGAGACCATCTTACGTCTAGCTTTCCCTTTTTTCTATTATTTTTATAATAAACTAAGTCGCCAACTTGAAAATCGACTGCTTTTGTTTTCTCGTTGGCCCTATCTATCATTTTCTTCCTAGCTCTCTTTACATTGTTCCTGACTAATGTAAAGGTCCGATGCATGTCCTGCAGAGCGATCTCATGATCCTCTTCCCCGTAGTAAATTCTACGCGGCCTCAGTATGTTGTCTAACGGCAAGACAACGTCTCTATTATAGAGCAAATAATAGGGGGAGTACTTTGTTGTTTCGCTGACATGAAACCTTACAGCAGCCAGCATCTGGTTCAAGTACATGTCCCATGAACGGTCATTGTCCCCTATTTTCTTTGCTAGTACGTCATGCATCGTCCTATGGAATCTTTCTATTTTCCCGTTACTTTGCGGGTGGTGAAATGAGGTGGTCACGTGATCAACATTAAGCTCTTCTAAAGCCCTTTTCATGATCCCATTGACGTTCTCCGGTCCGTTATCCGTTAGTAACTGCAATGGTGCACCAAATCTGGGAAATATTTCCTCAATTAAGAGATGCACCACTGTCTCTGCCTTTTTATTAGGCACAGCGAAAGCCTCAGGCCAACCACTATACATGTCGATGAACGTGACTATGTATTGATTGCCTGACAAAGTCCTCGGATAGGGCCCGGAAATATCCAATGCAATCTTAGCAAAAGGAAAAGAAGGCATGTCGGTCTCCTGCATTTGAGGTTGTTGCTTCCTCAAATTTCTGGTCTGGCATGGGACGCACTTCCCTATGTGTTCGTTTACCTTCTTGAACAAACCAGGCCAGAAATACTTCTGTTTAATGGAGTGGAACGTTTTCTCCACACCCATATGACCATTCTCATCATGGTATTGTTTCAATACCTTCATCCTCAAATGTGACGGAATCTAACTAATGGATCGTCGTCGGGTTGCGATAAATAATATACGATATCGTCCATTATGATGTACTTTTTCTCTTCCATCTTGGACGTTTTACCGCTCCTCATCCGTTTCTTTAATTCGACGATCTGACTATCGGCGTCTTGTTCTTTACACATATCCAAACCTGATAGTGTAGGACGCTCGCTTACTACCGGTGAGTCTTCGTCATCCTTATGCGATACAAACTCTCTTGGTTCAAAGCGATTCGAGTTTATCGCACTCACCGTGTAATTCCTATCATCTATTTCTACTGGAGGATCGTCTTCATCCCGACTCGCATTTACCGCACGGGATAAGAGATCCGCACAGACGTTATCTTTTCCTTTTAGGTACTGTATGGTGCAATCATAGCCAGCCATACTTAATGCCCACGTCTGTATCTTCCTATTCTGTATCGGAGATTTCAGCAAGTACTCCAATGGTCTGTGATCCGTGTAGATGGTGAACGTAGCACTATGCAAGTAGTGATTCAACTTGTTTAAGGCATAGTGAATCGCATATGCTTCTTTCTCTATTGTTGACCATCTAGTCTGGGTATCAGACAACTTATGAGATAGAAAATAAATGGGTTTCTCTATCTCCCGACCCTCCTCCGGGTCGTAGACCATTTGAGACAAGGTTGCTCCGATCGCATAATCGGAGGCATCCGTGTATAACCTGTATCCTTTGTTAGTGTCCGGGTATGCCAACATCACCATCTCTGCAAGCTTCGATTTCAATCAATTAAAAGCAGACTGACACGCATCGTCCCAACAGAAACGTGCATGCTTCCTAGTTAACCGAATTAACGGTTCGGCGATTACAGAAAAATCCTTGATAAATGGCCTGTAATAGGATGTCATGCCTATAAAGGATCTAACCTGCTTCACAGTGGTTGGGGTCGCAATTGCCTGAATTGCTTTAACCTTGTCCCCCTCCGGCTGGATACCTTTATCACTTACTCGAAATCCCAGATATTGCACTTCCTTGCCGAAAAACTCACACTTCGCCGCCTTTAACCTTAAATTATGCCTACGTAAACTACCTAACACTTTTTCTATATGCCTAACATGTTCCTCCTTTGTTTTGGAGAATATCAAAATATCATCCAAATAAGGCACAGCGAATTCTTCCTGTCCCTGTAACACTACGGACATTAGCTCCTGAAACACTCCCGGAGCGTTAGCAAGTCCGAATGGCATTACATTAAATTGGAACAGTCCTCTATGACAGGTGAACGTAGTTTTCTCTTTATCTTTTTCGTTCAACTTTACCTGCCAATACCCTGATTTCAAGTCCAACTTTGAGAAGTATTTTGCTGACCCAAGCGAGGCCAGTATATCATCAATTACTGGTAGCGCTCGGGCATACTTCTTTGTTATCTTATTCAGGGCCCTAAAATCTACACAGAACCTCTTTGTTCCGTCTTTCTTTTTTACCAAAACTATCGGGAAACTCCACGGACTGTTTGACCTTTCTATCACCCCTGCCTGTAGCATTTCCTCTAGTGCTACATTAACTTCTTCTCGTTGTTTGAGAGGTGTTCTATACGGGTTTTTCTTTATGGGATCGTTTTTTCCTGTATCGATCCTCATCTCTACTGTGTCAGTCCGGCCTAAATATCTATCCTCTGTGACGAATAAATCAGTATTTCGTTGCAGGACTTTATTTAAAACTTTCCTCATTTCTTCCGGCACTTTTATGTCGTTGAGGTTACTTTTGTTTCCCGACTTCTTTTGTTTATTTGGCTTTGATATTGCCATTACTACTTCTGTTCTTCTACATCTACCTATCTTGTAACCTTTCTTTAATTTTACTGTCTGGTTCGTGTTATTCATAATTAGCAAGGGAAAACTTTTCCTACCTTTAATTTTAACTACCGTGTTCGCTACGGATACACCACTTAGATCACTTAGGAAGCCCTTATCTATCTGCACTACTTCGTAATCTAAACCCTGACCGTTTCTCATTTCGGCACGAGCTGTGCACGCATGTAAATGCTGCGTTTTCAGGGTGACATCGTGCCTTAATCTAACTATACTCGAAATATGAGCCTCCTCTTGCAGCGCTATGTACTCGCTGCCTAATCGGATTGCTCCTAAATCAAAGTACATTCTAACACTATTTTGCTTGAGCCAGTCTCGGCCCAATATGACGTTACTTTTAAGGTTTTTCGTCACTACAAAATCATGTCGAATGTACTGGCTTCCTACTTTAATTTGTAAACGCGCCACTCCTTGCACTATGAGAGGTGACCCGTTTGCAGTCCTTAAATTAATCTCTATTTTCTTTATCTCAGGCTTCTCTCTGAGACCTTCTAATACAGTACTTTTTATTACAGAAATTTCGGCGCCAGTATCTACTAAAGCCCTAAACTTATTTTTCTCTATCTTAATAGGGATGCAATTAGCGGCGCCCATATGTCCTATGATCTTTGACTGTTCACCCCTCTTCCTCTCGCTGGGCGTCTTGCGAGTGGGGTCTGCTCGTTTCCCGACTTAGGGAAGGTGCAGTTCCTGGCTATATGGCCTTTTCTGCCGCAATTGTAACACTTAATCCCCGGCCAAGGGCGCTCTGTTTCTCTTACCTTGAAGCCGGGTCCCCTATTAAATCCTCTATAATTCCCCTGCCCCCTATCTGGCTCTGGGAATCTTTTTTTCCTTATCGCTTCTATATTCCTCTGGCGCCCACTATAATTTATTTCCATAGGTTCTTCTTCTCGGTCATTGCCTCTTATGCGGGTTTGCCACCGTTCCTCGATTAGGGCCTTTTCATAGGCTACCTTGAGGTCCGATGGTTCTTCCCTCATGACAGCGATTTTGACTTGTCTGTCATATAGCCCCTCGATGAAGAAACCTATCACTTGACTTTTTATTACTTCATTGTTCGTATCTAGACTACCATACGAACCTATAGCCAAGTGCACTAACCTCTGCATGTAGTCCTGCAGAGTTTCGCTTCTACCCTGCTTAATATTTGCTAACTCCCTAACAAACTTGGTAGGATCTGCCTGCACTCCAATATAATTATCTAGAGCTCGCTTCAAGTCTACCCATGCCACTCTCTCATTGTTGGCTAGTAGTCCTGAAACAAACTGTCCTATTGGGCCAGCCGTCGTAATTAACGCTAATTGGCATTTTTCTTCCTCTGTTTGGCCAACTATTCTAGTGTATTTATCTATATCATTTAGCCATCTTCTGTATTCCTGCGATCGTCTAGTGTCTAATGTTTTTATTTTTGATAACAACGCCCCTCCCCCTCAGAGAGTTCGAAATGGCCTTCCCTACATTGTGAAGTTCAGCCCCTAGGATCTGAGCGAAATCTGTGAAAAACTGCTGTTCCATCTTTTATTTTCAAAATTATACAAGAAAGAAAGAAGAGAGAAAAGAAATATATATAACTTTTTTTTTTTTTTAACAAAACTTTTTAAGAGCCGAGGTTTAGAAAAATATTGAAAAAATCAACTAACCTTTGCTTTTCCTCAGGTCCAGTGTTCTTTCTTCTTCTCTTTCTTGCTTCTGCGTTCGCGTTTCTCTTCGTCGATTGATTCACGTTGTGTTTTTATTTTCTTCTTCTTTGTTGTTGTGTATGTGGTAACCAAGTTCTTTTTGTGTAAGAGTTCTTTTTGTTTAGTTTTGTTTTTGTTAAAAAGTTCTTACTTATCACTCTTGCGGAGTGAACTGGTCATCAAGGCATCAATTAATACTATGTTGTATTTTGGAGTGGCTCCCAGGTTGGGAAATCGTAATAGTGCGTAGGACTCCCTGGCTGTGGTACGTAGCAGTTTTAACTACGTCGGTCGTCCGTGGGTTCACTTGTTTACTAAGCGGTTGTCATGACAACGAGTTAAGACTAGTGAGTTATCTCACCTTAGACTGGCACTTTTTCCTTATCTTGCCTCTCGTCAATTGTCAAAAATGTCATAACAACGTTGAACCTGAAAACAAAGCGGTTGACAACTTAGAACAATCAGCCGTAACTTAAAAATATGCATTGAAAGACGTAAGTCACAATTGCGTTTGTTTTTGTATAAAATTATATTTTACAATATAGTTACAATTTAAAACAGTTCGTCTTTTTTTTTTCTTTTGGTTATTTTGGAGTTCACCGCGATGGTAACAGTTTTCTCACAGTGCTCTGAGGAGGGAAAATGACGCTTCAACGATCCGGTCTTCAGCAACACATGCTGTCCCTTGTTTCTCCTCTCTCTGCTAGCTCTCTCTGCTAGCCCTCTCTTTAGATTCACCGTTTTTATTGGCATTTTGTCGCTTTGTTTTTCCTATCCACGCGTTCTGTCAATCAGCTGATCGATAATAGAACATGCGTTCTTTAGTCACGTTTTGACAATTTCTTTGCCGGTGGTAACCTCAGATGATCATTTGATTTTATCTTCAGCCGAGCGACACGTGAATTTACCACTCATGCCAATATCTGTACTTCCAGAGCTTACGAGGAATGTCACGTTTCTTTGTTTTGTAAACAAAAAAAAATCGTCGTCCGATTTCTCTGTTTATGACGTAAGCACTTTCTCTTTTCAACTGGTAGACAATCGGTTATTCGATGCCCACTATTTTAAATCTTTTATTAAAGTTTTTTTCTTTTCAGTTATGTATGATGGTTCTAGCCATCCATTACATAACACAAGACAAAGAATGCATTTCAATAAGTATATCTTCTTAGCCTATAGGTTTTCGATGTTTACTCGTCTCCTCAATGGAAAATATTAGCAAATATTATAAATAATTTATACCTAATTTGCTAAATACAATAAACATAGAAAATCATAATCAAAGTATTTATTATTTTTCATGTGCTTCTTTACATAGATTACATCATGCAATCCATTGGAAATGAATACTTTCATGATGAGTTCATTCATTCGACACGGTTAGCGGTAGAAATAAAATATGTCAAACGAAATGTGACAAGAGCGGCGAAAAAAGTTATTTCAAGTCGCAAAATGACATATCATTGTACATCTTTCCCTTTTTTTTCATTTTTCTTAAACTTTTTCTTCTAAGGGATGGGACATCGAACAAGATGTCTGACATTTACCCCTATTTTAGTGAGTCCAACCAAGAGATCTTTTAAGGATTCTAGCCGTCCCTTTCAGTGCAATCGTTTGTATTTCACTTGCACTTGGTTCACCGGGTATGCTTGCTATGTACTTTTTAAAGTTCTTTTTCATAAGCCCAGTTGCTCCTATGATGACTGGTATAATTGAAACGTCTTTTAATTTCCAATTTCGTTTCATATCATACATAAGTCCTTGATACTTTGTAATCTTTTCCCTCTCAACTCTGTTAAGCCCTGTATCATTGGGTACACTGACCTCTATTATGGTCGCTTTTTTGTTTGCTCTGTCCCAAATCACTATATCTGGTTTAACAGCTGCATTTTCAAGATATGTAGCAGTAGGGATTATGTAGTCATAGTGAATAGTGTAGTTGTCATTCCCAACTGTTCGTTCGGGTGTATGTTCCCAGGAGTTTTTACTACACTGAATGTTGAGTTTCTTACATATCTTCCAGTGAAGGTATTTGCAAACTCCGTTATGGCGATCTGTATAATAACCGTCTCCAAGTAGGACTTTGCAACCAGAAATCAGGTGGCCCACACTCTCAACCTCAGTGTTACAGAACCTGCATTTATTATTGTTGCTTAGACCACACATCTTTTTGAAGGCGTTTGTCATGAGGCTCTGGTCTTGTGCAGCCAGCGTTCTCATATGTTGTACTAAATTTGATTTTTGAGAAAAAGAATATCCACACAGTACACAAGAAAATGGCTTTTCACTAGTATGGGTACGCATATGTCTCACTAACTTTGCGTTTTGAGAAAAAGAATAGCCACATATTTCACAAGAATATGGCTTTTCCCTTTTTTTTTCATTTTTCTTAAACTGTTTCTTCTAGGGGATGAGACATCCAACCAGATGTCTGACATTTACCCCTATTTTAGTGAGTCCATCCAAGAGATCTTTTTCAGGATTCTAGCCGTCCCTTTTAGTGCAATCGTTTGTATTTCACTTGCACTTGGTTCACCGGGTATGCTTGCTATGTACTTTTTAAAGTTCTTTTTCATAAGCCCAGTTGCTCCTATGATGACTGGTATAATTGAAACGTCTTTTAATTTCCAATTTCGTTTCATATCATACATAAGTCCTTGATACTTTGTTATCTTTTCCCTCTCAACTCTGTTAAGCCCTGTATCATTGGGTACACTGACCTCTATTTACCAGTATGAGTTTTCATATGCTGTACTAAATTTGATTTTTGAGAAAAAGAATATCCACACAGTACGCAATGATATGGCTTTTCCCTTTTTTTTTTTCATTTTTCTTAAACTTTTTCTTCTAGGGGATGGGACATCCAACCAGATGTCTGACATTTACCCCTATTTTAGTGAGTCCAACCAAGAGATCTTTTCAGGATTCTAGCCGTCCCTTTCAGTGCAATCGTTTGTATTTCACTTGCACTTGGTTCACCGGGTATGCTTGCTATGTACTTTTTAAAGTTCTTTTTCATAAGCCCAGTTGCTCCTATGATGACTGGTATAATTGAAACGTCTTTTAATTTCCAATTTCGTTTCATATCATACATAAGTCCTTGATACTTTGTAATCTTTTCCCTCTCAACTCTGTTAAGCCCTGTATCATTGGGTACACTGACCTCTATTATGGTCGCTTTTTTGTTTGCTCTGTCCCAAATCACTATATCTGGTTTAACAGCTGCATTTTCAAGATATGTAGCAGTAGGGATTATGTAGTCATAGTGAATAGTGTAGTTGTCATTCCCAACTGTTCGTTCGGGTGTATGTTCCCAGGAGTTTTTACTACACTGAATGTTGAGTTTCTTACATATCTTCCAGTGAAGGTATTTGCAAACTCCGTTATGGCGATCTGTATAATAACCGTCTCCAAGTAGGACTTTGCAACCAGAAATCAGGTGGCCCACACTCTCAACCTCAGTGTTACAGAACCTGCATTTATTATTGTTGCTTAGACCACACATCTTTTTGAAGGCGTTTGTCATGAGGCTCTGGTCTTGTGCAGCCAGCGTTCTCATATGTTGTACTAAATTTGATTTTTGAGAAAAAGAATATCCACACAGTACACAAGAAAATGGCTTTTCACTAGTATGGGTACGCATATGTCTCACTAACTTTGCGTTTTGAGAAAAAGAATAGCCACATATTTCACAAGAATATGGCTTTTCCCTTTTTTTTTCATTTTTCTTAAACTGTTTCTTCTAGGGGATGAGACATCCAACCAGATGTCTGACATTTACCCCTATTTTAGTGAGTCCATCCAAGAGATCTTTTTCAGGATTCTAGCCGTCCCTT
Organism: Euprymna scolopes; assembly: GCF_053919585.1. Lineage (NCBI taxonomy): Eukaryota > Metazoa > Mollusca > Cephalopoda > Sepiida > Sepiolidae > Euprymna > Euprymna scolopes. Next base: position 136,077,520 of record NC_136493.1, read on the forward strand.
TTAGTGCAATCGTTTGTATTTCACTTGCACTTGGTTCACCGGGTATGCTTGCTATGTACTTTTTAAAGTTCTTTTTCATAAGCCCAGTTGCTCCTATGATGACTGGTATAATTGAAACGTCTTTTAATTTCCAATTTCGTTTCATATCATACATAAGTCCTTGATACTTTGTTATCTTTTCCCTCTCAACTCTGTTAAGCCCTGTATCATTGGGTACACTGACCTCTATTTACCAGTATGAGTTTTCATATGCTGTACTAAATTTGATTTTTGAGAAAAAGAATATCCACACAGTACGCAATGATATGGCTTTTCCCTTTTTTTTTTTCATTTTTCTTAAACTTTTTCTTCTAGGGGATGGGACATCCAACCAGATGTCTGACATTTACCCCTATTTTAGTGAGTCCAACCAAGAGATCTTTTCAGGATTCTAGCCGTCCCTTTCAGTGCAATCGTTTGTATTTCACTTGCACTTGGTTCACCGGGTATGCTTGCTATGTACTTTTTAAAGTTCTTTTTCATAAGCCCAGTTGCTCCTATGATGACTGGTATAATTGAAACGTCTTTTAATTTCCAATTTCGTTTCATATCATACATAAGTCCTTGATACTTTGTAATCTTTTCATTCTCAACTCTGTTATGCCCTGTATCATTGCGTACACTGACCTCTATTACGGTCGATTTTTTGTTTGCTCTGTCCCAAATCACTATATCTGGTTTAACAGCTGCATTTTCAAGATATGTAGCAGTAGGGATTATGTAGTCATAGTGAATAGTGTAGTTGTCATTCCCAACTGTTCGTTCGGGTGTATGTTCCCAGGAGTTTTTACTACACTGAATGTTGAGTTTCTTACATATCTTCCAGTGAAGGTATTTGCAAACTCCGTTATGGCGATCTGTATAATAACCGTCTCCAAGTAGGACTTTGCAACCAGAAATCAGGTGGCCCACACTCTCAACCTCAGTGCTACAGAACCTGCATTTATTATTGTTGCTTAGACCACACATCTTTTTGAAGGCGTTTGTCATGAGGCCCTGGTCTTGTGCAGCCAATATCAACCTCTCTTGGTCGTAATGGAGGGATCCTCTTTTGAGCCAGTCCAGGGAACCATCCCTATCAATATATTCTTGGGATAGTTCAGTCGGTAGGTATTTTGCCCGTTTATGGTTGGTCCATTCTTCTGTTTTAACACTATGGAACTGGCTAGTGTATTTTTTCCGACTTTTCTGGGCTATGTCAGTGGCAGGCTTGTTTGGGTTCTCAGTATCATTTGTAAGGCAATCTTTTCCAAAATGAGTGGCAAGTTGTGTTATAGATGTTGTGCTACTTGCTCGATTCTGATAATGGTCTTTAATTTTCATAAGCTTGGGGTTACAGGAACTTATTATGTACTGACCTATGCTGACGATTGTGGCTCTGTGTTGATGATTGACTTCCGAGAGCCCCATACCTCCTTCTCGCCTGGGTAGGTACAAACGAGGCATGCACTGATTTCGATAAATAACTCGGTACAAGGTTAGCATTTTCCTTGTCTTTGTGTCAAGCCAATTTATGTCTTTCTGAGGCCAGTCAATAATGCCAAAACTATATGTTAGTACTGGCATGGCAAGTTGGTTAATTGCCGTAATTTTGTTCTTGTTTGTGATTTCAGTTTTGCAGATTTTTCTTACCCGGCGTAAATATTCTTGGCTTAGTTTCTCTCTCATCTTTGAATGCTGGATGGACTCATTTTCATCAATGCCGAGGTATTTGTATGTTTCCTGTTTATCCAGTTCTCTGATTACACTATTTTCATCGTGCTGTATATTTTCAGTAGATACCTTCTTGCCAGCTTTCAGAGTACACATAGCACACTTATCCAGTCCGAGCTTCATTTTGATGTCATTAGAAAAAGTGTGGACAATTTTCAGTAGATTATCTAAATCCTTATCCGAGCTAGCATAAAGCTTAAGATCATCCATGAAAAATAAATGGTTTATTAACTTGGAGGATTCTCTTTGGCGGCTGTAGCTTAGATTATAAGCACCTTGGTAGTTCTTTAGAAGCTTACTTAGAGGATCAATTGACAGGCAAAATAGTAGAGGAGATAAACTGTCTACTTGGAAGATACCTTTTTTTATTCTTATATTTGGGATGGATATCCTTCCCCCGTTATGGTTTAAGGTAATGGATGTTTGCCACTCCTTCATTTGGGCAGCTAAAATTTCTCGTATGGTCGGGTGGATTTTATATAATTCAAGGCATTTTAGTATCCACGAATGGGGTACACTATCAAATGCTTTCTGATAATCTATCCATGCCATATTTAGATTTCTTTTTCTTTTCCTGCAATCTTCCAAAATGGTCTTATTAATGAGCAATTGATCTTTGGTGCCCAGGCAGTTTTTCCTACATCCTGTTTGTTCCTCCTCAAGATAATCACCGGATGAAAGATGGTCATATATGCTGTCAGCTATTAATCCAGTGAACAGCTTGTAAGTCGTGGTTAGGCAGCATATTGGGCGATATTTGCTAGGGTTTTTGGTTTCTGTGCTTTTAACTATTAAGCTTGTATCGCCTTTTAATAGCCATGATGGTGTCGCTTCATAAGCTTTCAACATTCTGGTGAAACATCTGCTATAATGATCGTGCAATGCTGTTAGCTGTTTTAACCAGAAGTTAGATATGTTGTCGATGCCAGGTTTCTTGTGATTTGAAGCTCGTGCCAGCTTTGATCTTATCTTATCTGGCGTTATTTCTGGCTCTGGCATTTCTCTTTTATTTTTGTTTGCATTGATAATATCCCCGATCCACTGGGCCTCTTCGTTATGTACTTCCTCTTTTTCAAATAAGGGTCTCCAGTAATCGTCTAATTCCTGTTTACATGGGGGATCTTGGATTTTAATTTCCTCTCTTATTAGATTCCTGTAGAAAGTTCTGGGATTGTTTGCAAAAAGCTTATTCTGTGTCTTTGCATGAATCTTTGCCATGCGATGTTTAATTCTTTGGGCAATGGCTGGTATTTTGCCTTCCAGTTCCTTCACTATGCTTCTGATATTTTTACAATTTGTTTTAAATTTCGCACAGATTCTTTTGACGATGTTTCTGAGTCTACCTTCCACTGTGGGATTATTCATGAACTGCTTTAATTGGCTAAGTTCCTTTCTACAGGTGTTTATTTTTTTTATCAGCTTGGCTTTCCATTTTGGTGTTGCTTTGGTTATATTAGGTATTTTATTTCTATTTTGGTGTTTATTCAGAGGAAGTATTTTGTTGCTAATGTACAGCCCAGCTGCATATGTGATGTTATTTAGCTGCCTGAGGTCTATTTCTTCTGGAACAAGCCTTATAAGAGCAATATTGACTTTGATGATCAATGACTTAAAGAATCTTGAGGCTTGTATTTTAGGTAACCTAGGCCTTTCTTCCATGCTCATATTGTTGACTTTTTCTATTGTGTTACAGAGTTCCTCTTCTATTTCCAATTGCTCATCATCTGGTTCTGGAAGCAAAACACAAGGTGGAGGTTTTCCTGGTGAAGGAGTTATTTCACACGTTGATGGAATACCTGATGTGTTACCTGCTTTATAGTGAGAGTGAGCTGGTGTAGAGGATTCTGTAGGCATTTGAGTTCCTGATATAGAGTGATGCACTTCTGTTGGACTTTGTGCTGTAAGGGTTATCTGTTGGGTAGCTACCGACAACTGTTGCACTGATCTAAGGTGGTGGTTTTCCCCAGTGTGCGTTCTCATATGTTGTACTAAATTTGATTTTTGAGAAAAAGAATATCCACACAGTACACAAGAAAATGGCTTTTCACTAGTATGGGTACGCATATGTCTCACTAACTTTGCTTTTTGAGAAAAAGAATAGCCACATATTTTACAAGAATATGGCTTTTCCCTTTTTTTTCATTTTTCTTAAACTTTTTCTTCTAGGGGATGAGACATCCAACCAGATGTCTGACATTTACCCCTATTTTAGTGAGTCCAACCAAGAGATCTTTTTCAGGATTCTAGCCGTCCCTTTTAGTGCAATCGTTTGTATTTCACTTGCACTTGGTTCACCGGGTATGCTTGCTATGTACTTTTTAAAGTTCTTTTTCATAAGCCCAGTTGCTCCTATGATGACTGGTATAATTGAAACGTCTTTTAATTTCCAATTTCGTTTCATATCATACATAAGTCCTTGATACTTTGTAATCTTTTCCCTCTCAACTCTGTTAAGCCCTGTATCATTGGGTACACTGACCTCTATTACGGTCGCTTTTTTGTTTGCTCTGTCCCAAATCACTATATCTGGTTTAACAGCTGCATTTTCAAGATATGTAGCAGTAGGGATTATGTAGTCATAGTGAATAGTGTAGTTGTCATTCCCAACTGTTCGTTCGGGTATATGTTCCCAGGAGTTTTTACTACACTGAATGTTGAGTTTCTTACATATCTTCCAGTGAAGGTATTTGCAAACTCCGTTATGGCGATCTGTATAATAACCGTCTCCAAGTAGGACTTTGCAACCAGAATCAGGTGGCCCACACTCTCAACCTCAGTGCTACAGAACCTGCATTTATTATTGTTGCTTAGACCAAACATCTTTTTGAAGGTGTTTTTACATCCTGTCTGAAATTAAACATGACAGATCAAACCAATTAGCAGATGTTATTGCAGACATGATTGGACGCATCTAAGACGGGTTGTGATCGAATCTGGATGATAGAAATCGTTTGTTGATAACTACGATCGATATATTCGTTTTTGTGCATTCATATAAACTGTAATCTGATAATAATCTACACTATTTCTAGGGTCCAAAAAAGAGTTTGCAATCTAATAGGTCCCATTTTGTAGACTAAACTCCATCTTCTGTCTCATCGACGCAATGCTGCATCTCTGTGCCTTTTACAAGTATTTTAATGGAATATGCTCTGATGAACGTATTCGATGTACATATGCCCGACAAACCCGTTTAGCAATAAAATCTCACCCCTTCACTCTTGATGTTCCTAAATACCAGAAAGATTTCTACTCTCATAGTTTCTTCCCTCGAACAGCTAAGCTTTGGAATTCCCTTTCTGATACCTGCTTCCCTGACTGTACTGATATCCAGAAGCTTAAAAGTTGACTTGTCAATCTTTCCTAGGCATGGTTCCAAACAGTAGCCCCTTAATCTAAGTGGCGATTTAGTGAACGTAAATAAAACACACACACACACACACACACACACACACACACACACACACACACACACACACACACACACACACACACACACACACACACACACACACACACACACACATATATATATAATACGAATGACACAACTGACTTACTGCAAATAATTGTATACCACTAAATGTACGTAAATTCTTATTGAGAATTTTTAGAGTATATATTGAACGTATATTGCTATCTATCTCTGAAACATGGAGATTGACCCAAACAAAATTTCATCGCAATTGCTATAAAACAAAAATAGGTTTGATCTTGGTATTGCCGACGGTTATGGGTCCTGGATATGACCTAAAACTATATCCGATGGTGAGGCCCCACCCTGCGGGCCTTTGGGAGTGTGGAGCCACCCTTTAATTGCCATTGCTCCCAGGTCCATTCTGACCCGGAGTGGTAATACCTGTTAGGGTCCCAACTGTGGGTTAAATAGAATCCGACTTAAAAAAAAACAAACAAATATACCCCATTAAAAATCGTTCCTCAAAATAACTAGATTCGGCATTAAATAACCTGAAAAAGGTTGATATGCCGTCAAACAAAAACAACCAACCAACCAACCGACGGTTATGATAAAATTCCATGTTTCAAGTAATTGTATGCTATACAACATTTAACGTGCACAGTGATGAAAAAGAACGACCGTGAAAACGATTTCAACTTTAATCCAATTTCATGTACCAAATTTATGTACGAAATATATGGCTCTCTATTTCCTTATCAGCAAGTTGCATCAGAACGAATGAGTGTTTTAAAGATGTGGTCTTTTTTTCTGGGCATTACATGTTTGTTTCTAGGTGATAAATTCTTTTGCGAGTCACTGTAATCCATATTTTGTTTCGTGCGTTTATATAATCTGTGATTTGAAATTATTCTCGTCCATTGCAAATGAGCAACTACTTGAAGTTAATCATGTATCCAAGAATTTATCAATGTTATGTCTTCGTGGCCAACTATTGAGTTTTATTGCAGGTATATTTGTTTGTTTTTTTTAAGTCGGATTCTATTTAACCCATATTTCCTCCTATAACACAGAACAAGCTGGGTAGCATACAAATAGCCGTGCATGAGGTCGCCAAGCTAATAAAGAACCTAGATTCCAGTAAAGCAACTGGCCCTGATGGCATCCCAATTATAGTGTTAAAAAAGCTTCAAACAGAACTTGCTCCCATACTTACGAAACTATTTAAGCGCTGCCTTAAGGAGAAGTGCTTTCCGACTCCCTGGAAGACCTCTTCAGTTTGCCCTATATTTAAGAATTCAGGTGATAAGTCATCTCCCTCTCAATACAGACCTATAAGTCTCCTGTGTGTTATGAGTAAGTTGCTGGAATCCATATTAAATAGAGAAATAGTCAACCACCTCAGCAGGAATAACCTTCTTAGTGACACACAATATGATTTCCGCTCTGCAAGATCTACCGCAGATGTGCTGACAGTTATATCCCACAGGATAAGTGAATCTCTTGACAAAGGCTTTCTTTCTAGGGCAATTGCTCTTTACATATCAAAGGCCTTTGACAAGGTATGGCATAAGGGTCTACTTCACAAGATTTCCAGCTACGGTATAACGGGAAATGTTTTCTCAATCATTAAATCATTTCTCTCCGATAGGCTCATAAGAGTAGTGGTCGATGGACAAAAATCGGAGGCCTGCAATATAAATGCTGGAGTCCCCCAGGGGTAAATCCTGGGCCCAACTCTCTTCCTGATCTACATCAATGACCTCCCTAAACACATACTTAAATCATTCGTTGACATCTATGCTGATGACACAACCATCTACGGCAACACATCAAAAGCTGAAAATGACAAAGTTCTCTCTGATTCTCTCTCCTCTGATTTCGAGCGCGTGGTTCAGTGGGGGAAGATGTGGCTGGTTACCTTTAATGCATCCAAAACCAAACTCCTATCCTTACATCATCAACGCTCTGACCCCCATCTGGCATCAATTGTGATGGATGGCTCTCGTCTGGGTGAGGCTCCGTGTTTTGACAAGCTTCTGGGTTTGACCTTTACTCCTGATCTGAAATGGAACACGTTCATCAAGTCTGTTGCCAAGGTCGCTGGAAAGATGGTGGGTTCCTTCTACCGCTCCAGAAGATATCTCACTACTGATGCAATATCTATATAAAAGCCAAGTACATCCAAGGATGGAATACTGTTGCCATATCTGGGCAGGAGCTGCTAAAAACAGCCTATCCTGCCTTGACAGAGTACAAATTAGACTTCGTGGCTTAGTGGGGGATGCCCTTTTCTCTACCCTGCAACCTCTCTCCCACAGAAGAGACGTTGCGAGCCTGTCCTTGTTTTATCGTTATTTCCATGGCAGATGCTCGTCTGAATCCAATCTCTGGTCCCCCTCGCCAATCTTTCACGAGAAACACCCGTCTAGCTGAATCCACTGTGGAAAATTTCCCCCACTCTGTATCTGTGCCTAAATCAAAACGCGGATTCCATGAACAAAGCTTCTTTCTTAGAACTGCACGCCTGTGGAACTCTGTTCCGTCTGCCTGCTTCCCTCCGGACTACAATTTGGATGTCTTCAAGTCCAATGTTAACAAGTTCCTGATGAACCGCCCCCTTAAGTAAACACTTCAGCAAATCTCCTCACTAACTTAATGTACTTGCAATAACCCTTATCCCTGAGTGGCTTCCGGGCCTTGATAAGTGGTGATCACTGTGTAAAAAAAAAAAAAAGAAGGTTTAATACTTTTTTCTAAATCTCCGTGTTTCAGTTATGTATAGCAATAGGCTTTCAATATATTACCTAAATACTCTAAATCGCGCAGATTAACTTATTTTCATTTCATCATATACAATAATTCTATATTATCAAAGAAAATGCTATTTTAAAATTATGCATACTATATAAAAAGAAAATAGTTTTTTAATGTTACGCATAATATATAAAAAGAAAATACCATTTTAAAATTACGCATAATATATAAAAAGAAGATACCATTTTAAAATTATGCATAATATATAAAAAGAAAATACCATTTTAAAATTATGCATAATATATAAAAAGAAGATACCATTTCAAAATTATGCATAATATATAAAAATAAAATACCATTTTAAAATTACGCATAATATATAAAAAGACGATACGATTTTAAAATTACGCATAATATATAAAAAGAAAATACCATTTTAAAATTATGCATAATATATAAAAATAAAATACCATTTTAAAATTATGCATAATATATAAAAAGAAGATACCATTTCAAAATTATGCATAATATATAAAAAGAAGATACCTTTTAAAATTACGCATAATATATAAAAAGAATATACCATTTCAAAATTATGCATAATATATAAAAAGAAAATACCATTTTAAAATTACGCATAATATATAAAAAGAAGATACGATTTTAAAATTACGCATAATATATAAGAAGAAAATACCATTTTAAAATTATGCATAATATATAAAAAGAAGATACGATTTTAAAATTACGCATAATATATAAAAAGAAAATACCATTTTAAAATTACGCATAATATATAAAAAGAAGATACGATTTTAAAATTATGCATAATATATAAGAAGAAGATACGATTTTAAAATTATTCATAATATATAAAAAGAAAATACCATTTTAAAATTATGTATAATATATAAAAAGAAGATACCATTTTAAAATTATGTATAATATATAAAAAGAAAATACCATTTTAAAGTTACGCATAATATATAAAAAGAAAATACCATTTTAAAATTACGCATAATATATAAAAAGACGATACGATTTTAAAATTACGCATAATATATAAAAAGAAAATACCATTTTAAAATTATGCATAATATATAAAAAGAAAATACCATTTTAAAATTATGCATAATATATAAAAAGAAAATACCATTTTAAAATTACGCATAATATATAAAAAGAAAATACGATTTTAAAATTACGCATAATATATAAAAAGAAAATACCATTTTAAAATTACACATAATATATAAAAAGGAAATACCATTTTAAAATCACGCATAATATATAAAAAGAAAATACCATTTTAAAGTTACGCATAATATATAAAAAGAAAATACCATTTTAAAATTATGTATAATATATAAAAAGAAAGTACCATTTTAAAATTATGTATAATATATAAAAAGAAGATACTATTTTAATGTTACGCATAATATATAAAAGAAAATACCAATTTTAGGATTACGACCAAGAAAATAAACAAACAACATAAGCTCTTCACGGCTGCTTTCCACGAAAGATATGCAACATGATAGTGGCTATTGAAAAAAGGTCGAATCTGCAATATATTTTATAAATGTATGTTATGTATAACATATTTTATGACGGTAAAATGTGTTAGGGGAGATGATTCATTTTTGATGAACATTATCTGAAACTTTTACTTTTCGACAGGCGCCATTTTAATGAAGTGTGCCTTACCTTTGTAATTTTCATTTTTATTATCCTAAGCGTCAAACGCAACTTGCACAGTAAATGGAAAGACTTATGCGATCGGAAGCCATTTTAAGGTTGATTGTAACTTTTGCCGTTGTGGAGTAAATGCAACTGTTGCATGTACAAGAAAACGTTGCCGAAGATCGGGTAAATATATTTTGAACATTTATTAGCTGGACGGACGGAGAAAGACAGAGGGAGAGAGAGAGAGAGAGAGAGAGAGAGAGAGAGAGAAGAGAAGAGAGAAAAAACGAGATTGAGAGCGTGAGAGATATGGATAGAAAGAGAAACAGAACACGAAATAAAAGAGAAAGAATAAGAGAGAGATTGATGAAATGTGTGTGATAGAGAGAGAAAGAAAAAGAGATAGATAGATAGATAGATAGATAAAGAGAGAGAGAGAGGGAGAGAGAGAGAGAGAGAGAGAGAGAGAGAGAGAGAGAGAGAAACCGAAATATAGTGAAAAGGAGAGAGGCAGGAAAAGAGAGAAGAGAAAAAGACATATTGACTGAATGTATGGAATAGAGAGCGAGAGAGAGAGAGAGAGAGAGAGAGAGAGAGAGAGAGATATACGGATAAAGAAAGTAAAGAAAGAGATTGACAGAATGTTTGTAACAGAGAGATAGAGAGACTGTATGTGTACATGAAGGAGAGATAGAGATAGAGTGTACATAAGAGAGAGAGAGAGAAAGAGAGAGAGAAAGGGTATACTTGAGAGAGAGTGTGTGTGTACATAAGAGAGAGAGAGTGTGTACATAAGAGAGACAGAGAGAGAGAGAGAGTGGGTGTATTTGAGAGAGTAAGTGTGTGTACATGAGAGAAAGAGAGAGAGAGAGAGAGTGGGTGTACTTGAGAGAGAGAGTGTGTGTGTCCATAAGAGAGAGAGAGAGTGTGCGTGTGTACATAAGAGAGAGAGAGAGTGTGCGTGTGTACATAAGAGAGAGAGAGAGAGAGAGAGAGAGAGAGAGAGTGGGTGTACTTGAGAGAGAGTGTGTGTGTACATAAGAGGGAGAGAGTGTAAATAAAAGAGAGAGATAGAGTGGGTGTACTTGAGAGAGTGTGTGAGTACATAAGAGAGAGAGAGAGAGAGTGGTTGTACTTGTGAAAGAGTGTGTGTGTGTACATAAGAGAGAGAGAGAGAAAGAGAGAGAGAGTAGGTGTACTTGAGAGAGAGAGAGTGTGTGTGTGTACATAAGAGAGAGAGAGAGAGAGAGAGAGAGAGAGAGAGTGTGGGTGTACTTGAGAGAGAGTGTGTGTGTACATAAGAGGGAGAGAGTGTACATAAAAGAGAGAGAGAGAGTGGGTGTACTTGAGAGAGTGTGTGTGTGTACATAAGAGGGAGAGAGTGTACATAAAAGAGAGAGAGAGTGGGTGTACTTGAGAGAGTGTGTGTGTGTACATAAGAGGGAGAGAGTGTACATAAAAGAGAGAGAGAGTGGGTGTACTTGAGAGAGTGTGTGTGTGTACATAAGAGGGAGAGAGTGTACATAAAAGAGAGAGAGAGTGGGTGTACTTGAGAGTGTGTGTGTGTGTACATAAGAGAGAGAGAGAGAGTGTGTGTGTACTTGAGACATAGAGAGATAGAGAGAGAGAGAGTGTACATGAGAGGGAGAGAGAGAAAGTGTGTGTGCGTACGTGAGAGAGATGGAAACAGTGTTTGTGTACGAAAGAGAAGAGGGAGAGAGTGTGTATGCATATGAGAGATAGAAAGGGAGAGACAGTGAGAGATAGTAAGAGAGAGAGGAAGAGAGAGAGGAAGAGAGAGGGAGAGAGAGGAGAGAGAAATGGAGAGAGAGAGAGAGAGAGAGAGAGAGAGAGAGAGGTAATGAAAAATATTTGGGATTCTATCATTACTTTTTGTATTTAACTGATTTGTATATTCCCTTTTTTCCTGATGCCAAAATTTAATCTGAGATCATATACATGTATGCACACAATGCACACTTGTATATAATGCATAACATACATTTTGAAGATATGCATGTAAGGGGAAGCATTTTATCTGTAATTGTGATTATTTGAATGTTTTACCTTTCAGTATGTGTCATTTTCATTAACCATACTTTATTTTTTTTATTTTCGTTTTTATTTTTTCAAGTAACAAACAAGAATTGCAAAGCAAATGGACGAACTTATGAAGTCGGAAGTCATTTCAAGATTGAGTGTAACTCTTGCCGTTGTCTGTCAAATGGAGGTGTAGCATGTACAAAAAAACGTTGCCTTAATACGAGTGAGTATATTTTTTTAAAACATTTATTAGTAATATTAACTTATCCCTTAACAAGAAAAGAGAATGACGAAGAGATAAGGATAGAGATAAATAGATATATAGAAATAGGTAGGTAAGGTAGGTAGGTAGGTAGGTAGAGTGAGAGAGAGGGGGAGAGAGAGGAGAGAGAGAGAGAGGCAGACAGACAAATTTTAACATTTATTAGTAATATTAACTTATCCCTTAACAAGAAAAGAGAATGACGAAGAGATAAGGATAGAGATAAATAGATATATAGAAATAGGTAGGTAAGGTAGGTAGGTAGGTAGGTAGGTAGGTAGAGTGAGAGAGAGGGGGAGAGAGAGGAGAGAGAGAGAGAGAGGCAGACAGAGAAATTTTAACATTTATTAGTAATATTAACTTATCCCTTAACAAGAAAAGAGAATGACGAAGAGATAAGGATAGAGATAAATAGATATATAGAAATAGGTAGGTAAGGTAGGTAGGTAGGTAGGTAGGTAGAGTGAGAGAGAGGGGGAGAGAGAGGAGAGAGAGAGAGGCAGACAGACAAATTTTAACATTTATTAGTAATATTAACTTATCCCTTAACCCTGCGTTTGTCACCTGGGTGTTCCAAACATGGTTAGCCCCATGGGGTGTTTATACGCCCCAATACAGAAATGTTTATAATGTTATTATTTTGTAATATATATTTATTTTGCTGGTTCAGGATATATCTCCAGTTCCTCTTGAACAGTTTGAATCACTTATATCTTGTTGATATTAATATAAAATAATACAGTAAAAAAATTATAAAACTAAGGAAAAATTAAGATATTACATTAGCTAAGCTCATAGTTACAAGACTGAAAGAGTAATAAATTGTAAATAAAACTTATAAAAGAAATACCAAAACATTAATTGTATATTAAATATTATAGAGTAGCCTAATGATACATAATATGCGCTTATATCTAAGATTTTCATTCCAACTAGGAAAAAATACAAAACTCTCTCTCTCTCTCTCTCTCTCTCTGTCTCTCTCTCTCTCTCTATATATATATATATATATATATATATATCATGAAATCTTGCCTACGTTGGTCAACTGGGGTGACTGGACATCCCAGAAGAACAAAGTGATGTCTACCTCCAAGGAAAACTGAGATACAACTGCGCCATACCATATGAGCTATATCTTCTCTGAGTCAGGAGTGTACTGGGTGGGAGGAAAAGAAATAAGTTGCCAATTAGGAATTATGAGTACTTAAGCAAAACTGAGGTGACAAAACATCCGGTGGGACTAACACAGGGATAACTAGAAAGGAGAATGAGGAAGAGATAGAGATAGAGATAGATAGATAGATAGGAAGAGAGAGAGAGAGAGAGAGAGAGAGACGTTTTTACATTGATTAGTTATATTTTTCATTCCTTAACTAGAAGAGAGAGAGGTAGAGAAAGAGAGAGAGAGAGAGAGAAAGAAAGAGAGAGAGAGAGAGAGAGAGTGTGTGTGTGTGTGTGTGTGTGTGGGAGAGAGAGAGAGAGAGACAGACAGCCAGACAGACAGAGACAGAGACAGACAGATCAATGTATAATCAAACAGATGATAATTTTTACCATATGGAGAAAAATTGTGAAATATGGAGACTTATCAAAAGTCTTAAGAACACCAACGTGAAGCCTGGTTCAAAAGCGCAATGGTTGATCACAAAATCATAACATTGATAAAATCATGGGAACCTAATTGATTGTAACTCTATTTGCGTTTAAATATTTTATGAAACATCTAAATAATACTAGGCGCAGTGTTATTATTATTATTATTATTATTATTATTATTATTATTATTATTATCAATTGTTGGTGTTTATTTTTTTTAATAATTTAACCATATATGATTAAAGAAGATAAACTTGGTAAACGAAAAGAAACCAAAATACACTTCTAAAATATTTTTCATCTTATTTGTCTAATTCAATGTTTAAAAAAACATGAATTAGACAAATAAGGAGTTGGATGAAAAAAAAAAACTCTATTGAAATGTCTTTCGGCCGATAATTTCGAAATGAACGTCGGTTACGGTGGTGGGGGCAACATCGTTTACAAACGTGGTTAAAAGACTATAAATTACTAGCGAGAGTAGGAAAAATAGTATAGGGAAAAAGAGAAAAAGAAAACAATCTCATCGAACACCCATGAGTTACAAATTATGCGTATGTTTCTTCTGTTTACACAGAGACAGTTGGCGTAAACTAATACCGCCTCGAGAATTTTTAGGTGGATGTTCCAGTGTGATTTTCGAGCGTGTAAGATAGAGGAAGTTTCATCCGTGTATACTCCAGTGCTGAACTGGCGCTGCAATAAATGTTCACCAATTGCTGACTTATGAGCCTGCACACGCCCGAATGTTGGACATTTTTTGTGCCTACGTATCGAAGGGGGGATATGTTGAGAAATTCTAACCTCCAAACGCTGAATGGTATGGCCCACGTAGTTAGCTTCGTACGTGTGGCATATATCCCGAAATTTGGCAATTTTCTATTTTTACGTTTTCATGGACCCGTACACTATTCAAATGCTTACTTAACATTGAACCTGAAAAATGCAGGTTACTAATAATTAAAAAAAAGGCGTACAGTGAACACGCGAAATAAATAATACACTACCGTAAGGAAGAATTATAAGAAACGCTACTTAAAACAATGAACACTTGAAGGAAAAATGAAAAATAAGCAAAAAAAAAAACAAAAACAAAAAAAAACAACAAAAAACAAAAAAACAAAACAAACAAAACAAAACAAAAACAAAACAAAAACAAACAAAAAACAACAAAAAACAAGCAAAACAAACAAAAAACAAACAAACAAACAAAAACAAACAAAAAACAAACAAACAAAAACCTCCACACCTTCATATTTTTATTCATTATATTATCCTCTTGCATCCTTATTCATACATTCTTAAGTAAACATTCATGCGGCAGTTTTGATGCAGACGGCGAAAACAGCTAAGGTTTGTAGGAGATGACAAGAACCATCTGATTATCCCGGAGAGATGATGGATAACATGCACTGAATTGTAAAACAAGTATTGCGCAATTACTAACCACCCCTATCCTTTGTCATCTCTGAACCCCTAGAGGCGAACAACTCCATAGTCCCCATCCTTAGTATCCATATCCATATGCATGCCCAATATGTATATTAATGTTTATGGATGTTCATCCATTGCAATGACAATGAGCATCTGATCATCCCTCCAGGATGATGGATGGCATGTGCTGAATTGTGAAGCAAGGATTGCACAATCTCTAACCACTCCTCTCCTGAGTCAATACTGCCTGATTCCAGTGACAATATGGAAGGGTAGGATGATTGGAAACAATGCCAAGATAAGCAGAGAACACATACAAATCACCTAGAATTTCCAAATTGTTACCCATTTTAATATTGACTAGGCTCTATGATGCTTAACTTCGGTGATATAACGAGATGCCGTATCAGTGTACTACTTTAAAAGAAATCAATGTAATCGAACCAAATCTATATACAATTTTATAGATCTGTACTTAAAAATATGACCCTATCTGATCTTCCTCCTGTTATGAGTCAAATAGTAAGTTAGACTAAATCTGAAGCCTTGGTAGAAGTTTGAAAGCTCTAAAATAGAACAAGGAATGGTAGTTATGCGAGCCGATCACTTCAATCGACCTCCTTGAAAAACAATAAAATCATTTGAAGAGACGTTTCAATTGTGAAGAGGGCACTTGAAAGAATAAAAGACTTAAAATTCTAGTTTTAAACTAAGTGCGACTGCAAACAATGCCGAGATAAACTGAGAGCATTTACATCACCTGGTATTCCCAAATGGTCGCTAACTTAAGTACTGACCAGGCTCGACGATGCTTAAATCGGTGATTTAATAGAAACCAGTTAGTCTTTGTGATTATCTTATATAGTTTAGTAACTTTTAGCGATTAGAACTAAGTATCTGGGGGTCACTCCTGTACTTTAGCAATTGGTATCAATTGTTTATTAATTACCGAATATGTAATAAAAGCTCCAATCTCTGGTCTCTTTTACGAAAAACACCCGTCTAGCTGAATCCACCGTCAAAAATTTTCCCCACTCTCTATCTGTGCCTAAATCAAAACGTAGATTCCATGAACACAGCTTCTTTCTTAGAACAGCACGCCAGTGGAACTCTGTTCCTTCTGCCTGTTTCCCACCTGACTACAACTTGGATGTCTTCAAATCCAACGTAAATAAATTTCTGATGAACCGCCCCCTTAAGTAGACACTTTATGAAATCTCAACACTAACGTACAACGTACTGTACATGCAATAACCCTTATCCCTGAGTGGCTTCCGGGCCTTGATAAGTGGTGACCTCCTTGTAAAAAAAAAAAATAAATAAAATCAATAACTCAATAGCAAAAAATTAATTTATATTTCACAAAACTGAATCCATCAGTAGGCATTTCGGCAAGTCAGCCATTTTAATCTTTGCTTCATAGTTGAAATAAATAATGAATTACTTAATGTGATTTGTAGACATTTGAAAGGTGTATGAAGGCATTTAAATTAAAGTTCTGATTTTTTAGATGAGGACTGATTGTTTATATTACTTGTATTGATGGGACTATTGTTCTCATATTGAGTGTTATTTGTGCAACGTTTCGGTTGGATGGCCTTAGATCGTCCTCAGGCATATTGGTTGCTGCTTGAAAAAGAAAAGAGTAAAGTTACTGACTCCGTAGTAATTTTCGTATTTTTGGTTTAGTCTCTATTTTATGGTAATTATTTCGTATTTGTGAAAACAAAATATGATTGACAAAGAGGCAACCCTAATAAAGACCAACAAAAGATTATCTCTCTTCCATCGCCGAACTTTTAAGGGTGTATAATTTTTGTTTTCAAAATGCTACTAATCTCTGGGCTTGGTCTGCTTAGTAATGTTTTTTTTTAGCATATGTGTTGCTCTCTAAGTCGCCTGATGGCCAGGTGACTCAACAAAGCAACACGTATAAACATGAGAAAATTCCGATCAATATAAGCATTTAAATTCACGTTTAAAATTATATTTTGAAAGAAAAAGATTAGATTCCCAGGCAACGCCGTGTAGAGCTAGTTTATTATATTTTGAAAGAAAAAGATTAGGCACCGTTTATACCAACACTTTTGCAAAATATTCTTCATAATTACTCCGTTAGTGGATTCGTATTATTTTGAATTATTCGGACTACTGTTCTCACCTGAAGTGTCATTTTCACAACGTTTCGGACGATGTAACCTACTACCTTCTTCAGGTGTACTTTCTCGAACTCAGGAATCTTTATGTCGAACTCTAGAATCTGCAGGAAATTTCGAACGGAGATATTTATTTATCCATTCGAGTAGCATGTTCTCGTTCCGTCAGCCATGTGTCCTCGTCAAAATTTAGTTAAAATAAAAGGTTTGTCATTGTCCTACATGATTTACTGAATTTGTGAAATGTATTTGTAAAAAGATCGGTGGGTTTTCAGAGAACAAGAGGCATAACATTTTCGATTGCCCAGGGAGAATTTGAACATCAAGCTTTTTATATAAATAATCGTGATGACTTAATTTTTATAAGTATTTTAAGCCCAATCAGATTATTAGTTTCCAAATTACAATTATTTAAGTAAAGCTACTGAATATACCAACTAATGGAAAATATGAATACCGTGTGATGATAAATCATTGCTTTCTGACATGAAAAATACTGTTCAAGCAAGAAATTGTTTTATAGGTGTTATTCAAGTTCTATTCGGTGAGCCGTATTCCTCTGGCCATCCAGTGCGTCCCCCAGGTTCCGGATGGAAGCACCCCCTCTACTTATGTAAGGTAGGTAGAGGGAAGATTCGAATAACCAATAAGAAACCGTGGACAATGAGGAACAACCATGAAAAATGCTGAAAAATGGATACAAACTGGATGGCCGTCGCCCAGAATAAAAAGGGTCCCTCAACCTGTTTACGTACCAGGCAGGAAGAGGAAAGCAATGGTGCGAACCTTCTTGCTTCAAGAGGTGGTGCACCACTCACCTCAGAGGTGACACAAGGAGAGCAACCAGTCCATGACAAGATGGACCAAGCGTCCTGCCTCCATCTCGCTTGACAGATCCCCAAAAGAAACAGAAGGGGGATTAAAACCTAGTCATGGTCTGTCGAACAGAAGAAGGTCCTCCTGTACTGCTACCACTGCTCAAGGTTTGAGAAATGGTGACGCAGCGCAGGAGAGATACTTACCGAGAGAGTAAGAGCCTCGAACCTCCCAGCGGAGAAAAAGGAGATATCATTACACAACCTGCGATCCCTCATCTCACAGATGGGAAGATATATCCCACAAGATGAAGTAGATCTCATTAGACGTAAGGCTCCGAGGACTGTAGAAGAAGACCACTATAAGATAAAGGATGAGGAGACAAGACGGAGGTGGTATGAGAAAGGGAAGAAAGGTGGACACTAATATGGGCAACAAAATATGCAAAACTAAAGCATCAAAGACAAAAGGACAGAACAGCTACCTAGAGGGGAATCCTTTTTCATTTTTATCCTGGAAAAGCCAACATCTCTCCAGGTAGAATAACAACGCAGCATTATAACAGCCTCAAAATGTTCACCACAAGAGAACTAGACTACATATCTTCAAAAATAACAGCTCTTTTGGTGAGCAACAGATGTCCTCTGGAAAACCCAATAAAAATTCCCACAATAGACCTACTCCAACAACAACAACAACCACCAACTTCACTATCAGAACCTATCCAAATTTTTCAGCACATGCCCAGCTCCCCTGGAATTCCTGTGCCTCTGGAGTCTACGGCTGACATAACACCTGTACTTACAAATTCTCTGTTGGGAACCCTACAACCACCGACTCAGAAATCTACATCACCTAACAGGACACCATCACCTCAATCACCACCACAATCACCTAGACCACCACCGCCACCACCAGATGTACTTCCAGAAGCAGATGATGAACAGTTAGCTTTAAAGGAAGAGCTTAGCAACACAATTGAGGAGGTGAGGTGTATGAGAATGAAGGACAGACACCGTTTGTCCAAGATCCAAGCTGATGGAAGAGCAAAGACTGTTATAGTTAAAGTTAATATCGCTCTCAAGAGGCTAATACCAACAACAGTAGCGCTCACAGAACTCAACCATATCACATATGCAGCTGGGCTCTACATCGACTGAAAACTTCATCCTCGGACATTCAATCACAGTCATCGAATAGGGTCCAGAGTCTCCAGACACACACCTCACTGGAAGACCAAGTTGCAAAAACAACTGAACCTCTGCAGGAGGGAATTAAGCCAAATAAAGCAGTTCCTTGCAGATCCCTCGGTATAGGGTCGACTTGAGACTACCATCAGAATATTCTGTACCAAATACCACCATAAGAACATTGAAGGGTTGTATAATACAGCTACGGAATTGGAGGCAAAAATACCAGCACTTGCCTAGAGGATTAAAAACCAGAACAAGATCAACACCCAAATTCAAAATAGGCAGTCTAAAACAAACCAAAGGACTTTTTACAGGCAGCTTATAAGGGATAACATTACTGTAGATAGTCCACCTGCAGAGGAAGCCCTGGAAAACTACTGGAGGCCTCTATTTGAACAGAAGTCAAATACAATCAAAAAGCCCAGTGGATTGAAAATATTATTAGGCTCAATGAAAACAAGACCCAGATGTCAGAACCATTTATAACTTCTGGTACGGTTACAAGAAAATTGGCACAATTATCCAACCACAAAGCACCTGGCATCGACAATGTCCAAAATTTTTGGCTGAAACAATTGACTGCACTCCACCACCACTACAGTGATTGCTTCAGCAGGATGCTAAGAGGTAAAGAAGCAACACCACCCTGGCTGACAGAGAGGGACACCGGCCTCATACCCAAGACCAAGGAGACACAACGCCCAAATAAATACAGGCCAATATGCTGCCTAACGACTACCTACAAGCTTTTCGCTGGTCTGGTAGCCGATAGTATATATGACCATCTATCTTCTGGGATCTACCTTGAAAAAGAGCAGACAAGGTGCAGAAGAAAATGCCTCGGTACCAAAGACTAGCTATTGATCAACAAGACCATCTTAGAAGACTGTAGGAAGAGGCAAACAAACATGAGCATGGCATGGATCGATTACCAGAAAGCATTTGACAGCGTACCACACTCATGGTTATTTCGGTGCCTTGAGTTATACAAGATCCACCCTGGCGGCTCACCTTCAGATGTGGAAAAACCACGATATCATTAAATCACTATGGAGTAAAGAGCATCATCCCAGAAGTAAAAATCAAGAAGGGAATATTCCAAGGTGACATTTTTTCTTCCTTATTCTTTTGTATGGCAATAGACCCACTCAGCAAGCTCCTGAATAACAATCCGAGCACTTGTAATTTGAGTCAGGGACGCCATCGAGATCCAAGCAAGAAAGTAAACCATCTGCTCTTCATGGATGATCTTAAACTATATGCTAACTCTGACACCGATCTGCACCAGCTTCTGCAAGTAGTACACACATTCTCTTATGACATCGGGATGAATTTTGTACACTCAGAGCTGGGAAGAAGAGCCACACAGAAAATATGCAGCTTAATGAAGACATTGACATCAGGGATCTAGAAGAGCTCGGGCCTTATAAGTACCTTGGCATTGAGGAAAACGAGAACATACAGCATGCCAAGATGAGGGAGAAGATTAGTAAAGAATATGTATGCCGTGTAAGGAAGATCTGCAAAAACACAGCTTACAAATAAAAATAAAATTACTGCCACCAACCAGCTTGCTATGCCAGTAATAACATACAGCTTTGGTATCATTGACTGGCCACAAAAATACATCAACCGGCTAGATGTAAAGACACGGAGATTACTAACGCTTCATAAAATAATATATGGAAATCAGTGTCTACGAAGACTGTATTTGCCCAGGGGAGAAGGAGGTCTGGAACTCTCAGAGATCAATCATCAACACAGGGCAACTATTGTGAGCACCGGCCAGTATCTGAGAAGCTCCCAGAACCATACCCTCTCAATAGTATCCGAACATCAAGAGACGAGAGCCAGCAGAACAACATCAGTCACCCAGCTGGCCAAGTATTTTGGTCAAGGATGTCTCTCAGATGAGGATGAAATACTAAACAAGCGTGCCACAGAAATATCAAGAAAGAGCCGGCAGAAATATATCGACACCTTCCAAAAGATGAACCTTAAAGAATGGGGCCAACATCAGCGTGCACAGTATTTTGAGGGGGAACTCTCTCAGGAATACACAGACAAAGAAGCTTCCTTCGACTGGCTCAAAAGAGGAACCCTCAAACACGATCAGAAAAGGGTCATAATGGCTGCTCAAGACCAGGGATTGGTGACCAATGCATTCAAGAAGATGGCAGGTATCAGTAATGACAACATATGCAGGTTCTGTCATACAGAATTGGAAAGTGCGAGTCATCTGATATCAAGTTGCAAGGTTCTTTTAGAGGGGACTGCTACTATAAAGTGAGATATGATGGAGTATGTAAGTACCTTCACTGGACCATCTGTAAAAAATTAAACATCCAGTGTAGCAGCAAGTCCTGGGAACATCAAGCTGAAAGAATAGTTGGAAATTACTTATATACCATACAATACGACAATGTAATCCCTACAGCAACCCACCTTGAAGATACTGCTATGAAACCTGACATAGTTATATGGAACAAGTCAGAAAGAGTTGCAACCTTGATTGAAGTGAGTGTCCCTAATGATGGCGGTCTGAACAAAAAGAGAGAAACAGACCAAATACCAAGGTCTTATGTATGATATGAAAAGAAACTGGAATCTTAAGGAGATATCAATCATACCAGTTATTATAGGTGTCACATGGCTTATGAAGAAGAACCTGAAGTCCTACATAACTAATATTCCTGGTGAACCAAGTGTAAAAGAAATCTAGACAATTGCACTTAAGGGAACAATGAGGATACTAAAAAGAGCTCTCAGTTGGTTTCAATAAAAAGCATGGCAATGTTGGCAGCTGGTTTGGCTGCCCCATACCCAGCATTACAATCTTTAAAGGAAGAAAATTAAAAAACAACAAAAAAAAAAAAACAAACAAAAAACAATAGTTAAGCAGTTGTATGCTAATTTTAAAAACGCACTGCAAATATAAAGGATGTTGTATGCTCAGGTGGCCCAAATTCAGCAGTTAGCCCGGAAAACATAAAAAAAGTCACAATTAAAAACAACAACGCGTCGACTACATAACTGAAAGGAGTTTATGCATTAATATCTGACTATTGGTAAACTATTATGGATCTCCCGCATTAATCTCGAGTCAAACCAGCAGTCCGCTTAGAGCACAGTTGCAGCTGAATACGCCCACAGTAACCAAAAGGCGTCTTCATCGTCGTTGCACGATACTTGTCATCTGTTTTAAAAATAAAACGATGTTTAAAATCAAAGAATGGGCGTCTACACAAAACTGTAACTAAAATCACCAAATAAACAAAATATGTATTGGTTGAAGGATTTGCTTTCGTTTAAACGTCTGCTTAAAATCCATGTCGCCACATGCGATCTTTAAAGCTTTTCCCAGCGGAGAACAGCTTGAACCTAATAATAATAATGTCAACTTAATAACAAAAACAAATACAGAAGTGAAGAATTTTTTTTATATGAATGACATAAATAGCAGAGGCTATGCATATGATTAGTGAAAAATGCCTCTATATTACCTATTCTCAACCTTTCCTCAATCATTGAATCCTTTATGTATTTTTCCATTTACACCACACTCATACAAAAAAAAACAAAAAAACTCATAGCCATCATAAAGTGACAGAAAAATAAGAAGATAAAAAAGAACCTGTTTTATTGTTCAAGACTTTAGGTTTTGTATAAAAAAATCGTATTATTCTTTCGTATCGCAAAAATAAAGAAAATCAAAACTTTTCTAAAAATGAAATTATGAAGTTAATTTGTATGAAAAAAAAAGATAATGAACAGAAACACAAAAAGCATTACCAGTGGAAAAACAGCCGATTCATTGAGTGAATCAGTTTGTTGATGCGGGTTGTTTCGATCAATGCTAACCTCATACCATCATTGACTATCAGGTGGTTTATGGCCTTTGTCTGTGCTGCTACTAAACTTGAGAACCCCGATTCAAATAAGTGCATAGGAATAAAAGGAAAGTACACTGAGTAAAGTGCAAGAATGTATCTGAGTCTTTACCAACAATTAATATCAAATTTTGAAATTCTTCTCTAAGAGTAGCAGAAGATTGAAGATCAATCAATTCCACTTTTAATAGGCTGTCATCTTTTATTTCTGACAGTTCAGTGGCAAAAGGTCTCCGTTGGATTCATGCCTTTTGAAAAGTAGCCAGTGAAGTGATTCTTCAAAATATTCAAATGGTTTGTAGTGTCTTCGATTATCCCAGGTAACACTCCTGAACTTTCACTAATGACCTAATCCAAATTATTTACCTCTCAACTACGGGATATAATGTTTGCCCCTAGTTGAGAACCTCTGTTCTATAATAATATTCTTTCTAACCGGAATAGATATTTTCTGAAAAAAAAAAAAAAAAAAAAAAAAAATAACAAAAAAAAAAACAAAAAACAAAAAAAAAACAGAAGCGTAGTAATTTTATTTATTTTTTAGTTTAAAGAACACGGTGGAATGCAACAAAGAGTACTCCGGGCGGCATCTCATTAAATATAACAGTAGTACCCCAGCACTACTGTTATATAACACACACACACACACACACACACACACACACACACACACACACACACACACACACACACACACACACACACAGATATATGTGGCAGACTACTAATGTTATATATATATATATATATATATATTACTGACGAGAAAGATAGATAGATAAATTTATATATATATATATATATATATATATATATATATATATATATATATATATAAAACAGTAGTAGTCTTAGGATGTATTGTAACGTGACCGTTACGCTCGAATCATGTTCGTTACGGTTCAAAACTCTCTCGGACCCCCACGTCGTCCGGTACGGTCGAAAAGGAACAAACAAACAAACATAAATAAATCCGAATCGGCTTTTCTTTCTTTTTTAACACATGTCGTTTATTACCGTTTTTCTTTCTTTCCATCTCAACACCAGCTTAAAGAGTTTGCCGCTCTCACTGCAGGGTCACATGTCCACCTCACCTAGTCGGCGTTTTCCTTTCTGCTACACTACATTCCTGCCGTAGACAGCCATTTTTCATCTTCGACTTTACACGTCCATCTTTTTCAACCGCACCTTTTCTTCTTCTGACCACGTGGTATATTTTTTCTTGTGGCACCAGCTTGCGCACACTTTCGAATTTGCATATGTGCCTTTTTGTCGGCTACTGCTGCTAATATATTCGCAAGCCAGAGTTCTTACAGCTCCTGCTCATTTTCACCACACGTTCATACGCGCTCTGTTACAGCATCTGGCTTTTATACAAGTTGAGGGTTTTGTAAGAAATGAGGTACTTTCAAGAATAGTAAAATGATCTAACCATTTTCCCAGCAACAGTTTTGATGTGAGTCCTCCGTTTCAAGTTTGGAGTGAAAGTTAACTTAACGAACTTATCAAATAAAATTTTCGTCAAGGATATAGTCATTCATTTCGATCAAGTAGAAATAATGATCCGAGCATTGGTGGTGCAAGGAGAGAAAATTAGTTTTAGAAAACTATTTCAAACTTAATTGACAGACTAATAAAAATGCGTGACCGACTTGCCTACTGACGGACAGAATATTCTATATCGATTACTACACATATCTAAAATTTAAACGCTATTAATTTAATTCCAAAAGAGCTAGACTGATTGAGATGCAGCGTTAAAGGAGGATCGGTTGTTACATTGGCCGAAACATTCTGAAAATAATAATCAAGTTAAGAATAGCTTCCCGAAATATGGCATGTTTTGTAGGATGTGAATAAATCTTCTCGGTGTAGTACTGATTCAATTTAAAGTTAAAGAAATGGATATTCACTAGACGTTTTAGCCCGTTAAAAAGGGGCGAAAGTTATAACCCGTTGACTTAAAATGAATGCTTTATACCAAATCGATGAGTGAATATGATTAAATTTGTGCCAAGTTTGGCATTAAATGCTATTCTTTATTAATCCTTAAATGTACATTGAACATAAGCTATCATACTTAGCTTTTTTTTTTACATGGGGTCACCACTTATCAAGGCCCGAAGGCCACTTAGGGATAAGGGTTATCGCGTGTACAGTAATCAATGAGATAGTATTGTAGTAATCATTAGTATTGGGGGTTTTGATAGAGTGTCTTACTTAAGAGGGCGATTTGTCAGAAGTTTGTTTATGTTGGATTTGAAGACGTCCAAGTTGTAGTCAGGTGGGAAACAGGCAAGCGGCAGAGAGTTCCACTGGCGTGCAGTTCTAAGAAAGAAGCTTTGCTCATGGAATCTACATTTGGATTTAGGCACAGATAAAGAGTGGGGGAAAATTATTGACAGTAGTTTCAGCCAGACGGGTGTTTCTCGTGAAAGATTGGCGAGGGGGGACGAGCTGCTCATTTTCATAACAAAGGTCCATACTAAATTTTATTGAGATCTCAGCAGTTTATGAGACAGACAGATAAAGAGAAATATAATATAGTCTATATAAGTAAATAAAATTTCGTTAAGGTTTAAATTGTAGTCGTTGTTCGACTTCATGAATATACTAGTCTATCCGAAACCCCCCCCCCCCCCAAAAAAAACTGAGGAACTAAGAAAACATTCATATGTGGATTACAGAAAAAGATAACAATAGTATAGTACCCATCAAAAATCACGTCGGATATGAAATATGATGTGTTAAATATATGTTTAAATTAAAATGTGTCAGGGAGGACAACTTCATCTTTTATTTGAGATTTTTGCTTCTCGATATGTATCATTTTCATAAACTCTGAGTTATTTTTTAATTCCCGTTTTTCATGTGTAATATGTTTAGGAATTTTTTTAGATGATTCATAATTTGTATTATTTGGAGTATTCGAACTACTGTGGATTTTATTCTCACAATGTTTCGACGGATATAAACTTGCACATTCATTAGACATATGCTGGACTTGTGGCGCAAGGGATACAATACTAAATAATAACCAGTTTTTAAGAGACCGGCTTCGGGAAGTTTAAGGGTCACTCCTCACTACAGATGATATCAGCTAAGAAAATAATTTTAAAAAATACAAAGGTGATTCCAAAAGTAAAGCCTACTATTTTTTAAACTAAAAAAATTAAAGAGTCACGAAGGCGGAAGTTGGACGATTAAAACTTAACGACCTTTTGTGCTCCAGAATTTAAAGTCACCACTATTCTAAATGCACTTTTACCAGCGACGAACGATTGCTCTACATAGTCATCCGGAGCGCGCTTTGTTAACGAAATTCATTCCAAAAGTAAAACTAAAATTTTAACTTTTAAATCAAAATGTTAAATAGCTACGAAAACAAAAGTGGTACTATTAAAATAAGCGAACTTTTTGTGCTCCAGAATTTATTTTTCTACATAGTCACCACCATTCTCAATAATGTTTGCCAGGAATTCATTGACGCATCCCTGCTTCTGACGCACGCCCATTGCTTTCTCCGAGTCTTACGAGTGTCAATATCTGCAACAGAGTGATGAAACTTTCAGACCATAAGTTCAGTCATCCTAACAATGCACTTTGCAACCACTTCTGATCAATTCAGGAAGAACAGAAATATAAAACATTACTTTTGGAACGCCCCTCGTATTAAGAATTTTACAGGGTCATAGATAACGTAACGAAAATAATTCCCCCCTCCCCGCAGTTTAAAGGGTTACGCTCCAAATTTTATATAGATTCTCGAAGTCGAAATAAAGATTGGCGAGTTCGACAAGATGCACTTGAAAGAAAGTGGTAGTTACATCCAAAGAAATGCTTGGTGAGAATAACGCCCGAGATAAAAAAAAAAAAGTAATCTTGAAATAATAAGTGAAATGTTATAAATTCATATTTTATTATTTCACAGAAAAAAATAAAACTTGCTCGGCAAATGGAAAAACATATAAAATTGGAAAGAGTTTCAAGATTGATTGCAACTTTTGCTTTTGTGGCCCAAATGGGAAAATTGCCTGTACAGAGCAACTTTGCCTACAACCAGGTGAATATATATTTTTGTTACTTTTATGTATGATGTGCTTTAGTGTAAGCTAGTGTAAACTCGCATCCATTCCTATCCCAAACTTTTTTAATAGATACAAAACAATAATACAGAAAGTAATATTTTTTTACATAGGCATCACCACTTATCAAGGCCCAGAGACCACTCGAGGATAAGGATTAAGAGTGTACAGTAGTAAAATTGGACAATACAGTAATCGTTAGTAATGGAAATTCGGTAAATTTGTTAACTTAAGTGGAAAACTCATCAAGAACTTGCTTACGTTGGACTTGAAGACAACCATATTGTAGTCAGCTGGAAAGCAGGAAAACAGAAGACAGTTACACAAGCGTGCAGTTCTAAGAAAGAAGCTTTGTTCATTGAATCTACGTTTAGGTTTAGACACAGATAACGAGTGGGGGGAATTATTGATAGTGTTTTCAGCTAGAAGAGTATTTATTGTGAAAGTTTGACGAGGGAGGGACCATAGATTGAAGTTCGAACACTTGCCATGAAAATAACGATAAAGCAGAGATAAACTTGCAACATTTCTTCTGTGAGATAGAGGTTGCAAGGAAGAGAAAAGAATATTTCCTGTGAGGCGATGAAGTTTATTTTAAACTCTATCAAGGCAGGAAGAGTCCTTTCTAGCAGCTCCTGTCCAGATGTCGTAACAGTACTCCATCCTAGGACGTACTTGGCTTTTATATAGATAGAGAATTGCATCAGCAGTGAGATATTTACTGGATCGATAGAAGGATCCCACCATTTTCCTAGCGGCTTTGGCAACAGGTTTGCTATACGTGTTCCATTTCAAATCAGGAGTAAAGGTCAAGCTAAGAAGCTTGTCAAAACATGAAGCCTCCCCAAGAGGTGAGCCATTCATTCCAATTGATACCAGATGGGGATCAGAGCGTTGATGATGTACAGACAAAAGCTTAGTTTTAGATGCATTAAAAGTAACCAGCCACTCCTTTCCCCATTGTACCTCGTGCTCAAGATCAGAGGAGAGAGAATCGGAGAGAACTTGGTCGTTTACGGTCTTAGATGTGCTACCATAGATGGTAGTGTCATCAGCATGAATGACTACGAATGATGTAATATTCTCTACGTCTATATTCGAGTCATATGAAGTAATACATTTTTAAAAGGGTTTTTGCATGCGTATATAATATGTACTTGATAGTGTGTGTTCGATAAAATTTTAAACTATTACACTTATGATTATGAATTATGGAATATATATGCTAGGCAACAAGATGAATAACGTGTGCACGTTATTTATGTAAAAGCAACGAACGAGTGTTTATTAAAACAAATGGATATTTATTAAGGTTATTTGCGAGGACCGATCCCGAGAGCCGTTAGGTAGAACTGCCAACGCGATGATTGAAAGTTCAATCCTCTTCTAGATAACGTGCTACTCTACCCATACTGATGAGTTGTAAGGCAACGAAATACAGCTGTATGTGAATGACTATATATATATATATATATATATATATATATATATATATATATATATATATATATATATATATTGCCATTCTGATGAGCCGTAGACAACGAAACACGTGTCAGTGAATACTTATATTTTAAAAATTTTATACATATATATATATTATTCATAAATGTTTTTTTTTGTAAACACACCATTCTCTTATACTCTGAAAAGAAAGCAACTTAAAAAACACACACATATTAAAACTAATCTTATATTTATTGCTTATACCTGGCTTGGAACGCGTATACTACTAGTATGTTTTATATAAATATAAAGCCAATAGCAAGACTAAAACGATACTAATTCGATTGTAAATATAAAATAGCACACCGTAAACAACGATAATAGTTCAAATACGATTGCAGTATATACATATGATTTGTTAAACCCGTCTTCAAGTGTACCAGAAAGCTAAATAAGTTTAACATGAAAAATAAAATGAATGAGTTTAGAAACAATGGTAAAAGAATAAACGCACAACGTCATTTCTGATAAAAGTTAAAAGAATTTGGTCTTTATTTAATTGAAACTTAAAATTACATCATTGATTAAATCAAAGATGCCAAAACAGATAACAAGTTGATTGAAAGATTTTTCCAGTTTGTTAAGTAAGCATTTGGAACCATTGTAATTTATTTGATTCATATTGTTATTACTTAAACATATCACCATGATTAATTTATAGCATTTGGTTCAGATTATTAAATCAT